>NC_045444.1:90569373-90655692 GCF_002776525.5 Piliocolobus tephrosceles
TCTATCTATCTATCTATCTATCTATCTATCTATCTATCTATCTATCTATCTATCATCTTCTAATCTGGACCTTCCAGGGTTAGAGCTTGTCTTTGGATGATATTGCAACTAAAATTCAAAATTGACTCCTAGTGCTTTGGAAAAATGTCTTTTATTTTGTAAACATTTTTGAAAAAGTTGCGAAGGGGAAATTTTATGTTATAACACATCAAACAGATTCCTAAAAAATTCTTCTTTACCCATTTCTCTTCCTAAAGCTCCATACTTTCCCTCAGTCGCTCTGTTTCCACCATTGCACCCATGCCACTCCCCGCCCCCAACTTTCAGTACCTACGGGACCACTACTTAGTCTTTCACATCTTCTCCCACTTTTCGGATTTTGTTTTCCTCCCTATGTAGCTCCTTGCCCTTAATCCACTCAGTTGAACCGGGAGCCAAGCAGCAGTATACAGCAGCCTCTCAGGAAGGCAGAGAGGAGAGGCTCCCGTACTTACACCATCACACACTTGGCTTAGCCCCGTGTATATTCTCTCGCTTAATCCCAACAACAGACTGAGAAGGTAGATATGATATCCATCATTCGATAGATGAGGCAACGGAGGTTTAAACCCAAAGCTGGCTGATTCCAAAGTCTGTGCTCTTAAGTACACTATGCTGTATATCAGTGGTTCTCAGACTTTTTGGCATGAATTAAGTCATTGAGGGACATTTTTCAAATATGAGGATTCCAAGTTCCTATCCTACAGTTTCTAATTTAGTTGTATTTTAGTGGGGCTCAGGAATCTGTGTGTTTAACCAGCACTTAGGTGACTCCAGTGCAGACGATTCTAATGCGGGTCTGACCCAGAACACACCTTGAGAAACACTGCTAATAAATCCTATTATGGGGAGGATCACTGGGAACTGATGTAAGACTGAACTATCATATGCATATAGGGTTATTTTTTAAAGTACAGCATGTGCTACTATTTCCCACAGATGTATGGATTTTATGTGTTTGAATTCTACATAACTGATGTAAGACTGAACTACATCTGATGTAAGACTGAACTATCATATGCATATAGGGTTATTTTTTAAAGTACAGCATGTGCTACTACTTCCCACAGATGTATGGATTTTATGTGTTTGAATTCTACATAACCACTGTGGTCTCTATTGGTTTTGGACACAGTGCATTAGTAAACATAATATTATTTAAACCTTTCACACTATGAGAAAAGAATTCAGCCTCTTTGCTATGATTCAGAAATAATATAAAGGCATATCCCATGGTGTTTCAGGTTTAGAAGCCATTATAAAAAGTCATTTGTGGTCTCTGACAGTAACTTTAATTAAGAACAGTGCTGGCCGGGCGCGGTGGCTCAAGCCTGTAATCCCAGCACTTTGGGAGGCCGAGACGGGCGGATCACAAGGTCAGGAGATCGAGACCATCCTGGCTAACACGGTGAAACCCCGTCTCTACTAAAATACAAAAAATTAGCCGGGCGTGTTGGCGGGCGCCTGTAGTCCCAGCTACTCGGGAGGCTGAGGCAGGAGAATGGCGTGAACCCAGGAGGCGGAGCTTGTAGTGAGCTGAGATCCGGCCACTGCACTCCAGCCTGGGCGACAGAGCGAGACTCCGTCTCAAAAAAAAAAAAAAAAAAAGAACAGTGCTTCTTCTCTAGTGGAAATTTTTTGGGAAAAAAAGAGAAAATGAAAGAAAGTGCAGCTAAGTTATAACCTTCAGAGGTTAATTGCTCAGAAGGATTTTGTTTCTAAGTTGATATTCATTTGGGGAAATTATTCATCTTTTGAAAGCAGCGTAGGGTCATCCTCTCTCAGAAGCAGAGATCAGTGGTTCCAGAGGGTTCTCGGAGTTGGCTCAAAGTGGACAGGAAGACCCTTGGCAAGGCTGGAGGTGGAGGTCGCTGGAGTGAGAAGGGTCTCGAAAGGAAAACTCCCTATGTCACAATTTTGCCTTTGTCTTCATTCAGCCTTCTCTGGGCTTTGGGTGGGAAACAAGTAGGACTGACTGTTCATAGGGCTGCCTTCCATTATCGCTGCGAACAGACCCGTGAGGGGCTCTGATTCTTTTTCGTTTCCAACCTTTACCCTTTACTTTGATGAATCCTTCTCCCCCACTGTCCCCCACCCTGCCTGCCGCCATGACAGTAATGGAGTGTTATGGGTGAAGACTTTGGAGCCAGACATGTGGGTTTAAATCTTCAGCTCCTCTTCTGTAACACGGAAGTGGTAACTCATTGGATTTCTGTGAAAAATTAAATATATGTCAAGTCCTTAGCAGAGTGTCCAAGATATTGAAAATAGCACCATGAATGTTAGCTATAATAAAGTTAAATTGTAACTTAAATTAAAATCTGCTATATGCCATTAAATGCCACACAATGTGCACAATTCAACACATACATGAGGAACACCTACCCTGGCCAGATCCTGGAGCCCAACAGTGAATTAGTCAGATGTGTCCCTGCCCTGGGGAACTTACATTCTAGGGAGGAAAATAGACATTGATAAAATACTGAGCATATTTTGGTAAGTTAATATTCTTCCCAATAGATAAGAAAACAGGAGCTCAAAAAAGTTAAGGAACTTGGCAAAAATTCAAGCCCTGTATACAGCAAATCAGAGCTTAGAATACAATTCTGCCTTACTCCCTAATTCATATTTCATCTACCACCATGTGGCTTCAGCATTAGAGGATTTATCTTCTGTAGGTTTAAATGCCTTCCCCATCTCTACCACCACGAAAGGGCCTGATTGCATTCTTTATACTATGTGTGTAAACAATTTCTAACAGACTGGGAGCTGGGAAAATTAAGATTTATTTAATGTTGGGGAAATATAAAGGTAAAGAGAAACCTTTGATTCATGTGATGTTTTGGTTTATTTGCTCAAATCCTAAATTTAAAACAACAACAACAACAACAACAAAAATCAGAGACTGGGGAGGAGCAAAGGTCTTAAAACATTCATCAGGTATTTTTAGTTACAGCTCAGAAAGCCATAAAGAAAAAGTTGCAAATAAAAGTGCTTGATCCTACAGAGTACTCATTTACTAGGAAGATGCTATATTATAAGCAAGCATACTTGAATCCTATTCAGTGAAACAGGCAGAAATAAGCTTTAGACATATATCATGGCACATGGCTAAATCTGGTGGGGAAAAACCCCACAGCATTGCCATCACAATGAAATAAATTATTCTTTTTATTTTTTTCAGTTTTCTTGATTTAAGCCTTATAGTTGTTTCTGTGAAGATTTACAACCTTCTTCTGCAACCAGCCCTTCTAAGGACGTTGAGGATTTCTTCTCTCTATTTTTCCCTCATCATCTTCTAATGATAACATAGAGGTCAAAACTAAAGTGGTAAAAAGGAGGTAAGAAGAGAAAGTAGGAGGTGAGTAGAATACGCGAGAATGAACTAATGAACTACATCAGAAGGGTGGGACTGAAGACACTTCCATTCACCCAGTCTTCCAAAGCCTTTTGTTTGTTTGTTTTTTGAAATGGAATCTTGCTCTGTTGCCCAGGCTGGAGTTCAGTGGCACCATTTCGGCTCACCATAACCTCCACCTCCCAGATTTAAGCGATTCTTGTGCCTTGGCCTCCCGAGTAGCTGGGATTACAGACATGCAACACCACGCCCCACTAATTTTTGTATTTTTAGTGGAGACGGGATTTCGTCATGTTGGTCAGGCTGGTCTCGAACTCCTGACCTCAAATGATCCTCTCATCTCAGTCTCCCAAAGTGCTGGCATTATAGGCATGAGCCACCGCCCGGCCTCCAAAGCCATTTGTTTTGTTTTGTTTGTTTTGCTAAACAAAGAATTTAGCAAAAAGGACCAGAATATAATAGCCAAATCTAAAATTATTTTTAAAGATACTAGTAACAAATCAATAGCTCTTATTAGGAAAGATGATAAATGTCAGCCAGGCTCACAGTGACTAGGACAGAGTTAATGAACTTACTGTCCATCCAAAGGGTCATCCAGAGCCTTACTGTGCTCACACTCAGCTCTGTATGCCAGGTGCTTGACAGACAACACCTGGTTAATTAAAATAAATAATTTTAATTTCTTATAGATTTAATTAGAGACTGGGTCTCGCTATGTTGCCCAGGCTGTTTTCGAACTCCTGGCCTCAAGTGATCCTCTCACCTCAGCCTCCCAAAGTCCTGGCATTATAGGGACGAGCCACCATACCTGGCCATTACTGAAATAGTAAATTCATTTGGCATTGCCATTTGGTGCTGATGACCCTCTTCAGAGTCTCCCCAGTATCTGCCAAGTTTCCAGATGAAGTCACAATCACAAGGGCATATTCTGAAGAGGCTGTTTATTCAGTACAGATCTTGTGTATTTTTAATCACAACAATTTTCCTTTCATAAAGAAATCTCATTTGACCTCTAAATAGGCCATCATACATTTTACATTTTATCTGAATTTCTTCTTTGGTTGGGATCCCAATAGCCTTCATCAAGGATGGTTGCAGTTTTCCTAGGTACATCTTTTTTCTTTCTTTCTTTTTTTTTTTTTTCCAGAAGAGGGATTACTAATTTTATCAGGTTCTTAAAAAGGTCTGGGAACAAAATAAGGTTAAGGATTATTGGTTTTCCAGTCTCTAACTCTTACCTGTTACCTCTAAGTTCACTTACTATCTTGATCCTTAACTGCTTCCCTTCTTGGAAGCATCTTCGGTCCTTATAGGTTAGTACAGGTTTTTTTCTAGATTTCTGATCACCACCAATCAGAAAATATTTATAAAGACTGCAGAATCTTGCAAGCTTTAGAAAACTACAGAATGAAATACTCGAATGCCGTATTCTTTTCTCATGTCTGATGAAGATACCTGTGCCATGTATTCTTTAAAATCAAAGTTAAGCCTGCGCAGTTGGGCTCAATTTAGCTACATGAATTGGTCTAACCCTCATGTTGAAGTCAAATGCTTTCTTCAATGCATTTTTTTCTGATAAAGAATAAAATCTTGTACATTTTGTAATAGCTAGAAAAGAAGATTTGAAACGTTCTCAACACAAAGAAATGATAAATATTTAAGTTTCAGATATCCTAAATGCCCTGATTTGATCATTACACATTGTATGCATGTATGAAAATATCACATGTACACCAAAAATATGTACAATTATTTATCAATTAAAAATATCTTATAAGAAGGCAATGACGTCTTCCTATTTTTCCTTGAAGCCTCACTGTTGACTATGATCACTGAGAAAGCCAAAATCCCCACTCATTCACGGAGTGTGGGGGTGTGACAAACCCCCCCTGAGAATTTCCCTAATCTTCCTCCAGGTGTCAGCACAGGCCCACTCATCTTCCCTCCCACCCCACCCCCTCCTGTCCATTCATAAAGTGGAGGGTGATTTGTGGTCTGCCTCGCTGTGATCGTAGAGGAAAACAGCCATCTTTGCTTGTCTCTGCACTAGATTTGTTTTTCTAATTTCTTTTTACTTGAAGGTTTACCAGCTGCTTTATTACCAGAGCGAGGCTTCCTTGCAGTCTCTTTTCTTTTTCCTCTCCCCCTCTGCTCCCCTCCTTTTTGTTCCTAGAGACAATCAGTGTCTCTGGTCCCAGCTGCCACTGCTGATTTTTCATTACAGTTTAATTTAAAACTGGGATTGGAATGGAAATGTCTTTTTGCCATTTGGGGTTTGTGAGGCCTGTGGTTTTATTGCCAAAGGCACAAATGTTAGTTACTACTGTTTTTCCAGAGTTTGCTGGGAGGGTGAAGGGGTGTAGGAGGGTAGGAGGCAAGAAAGACAGACTGACCTAGTGGAAGTGGGAGGGAAACTGGAGGGGGAAATCCCTCTTTCAGAAGGCAACTTTATTCTGCGAATTGTTTTGTTTGATGTTTTGAAGAATACGAGTTGGGTCACGAGGAGGGGGAAATAGCATAGGATCTCCCCAAATGTGTGTTTATGTAGGTTAAATATTTGTCAGTCCTGGAAATGAGGTGGCTGAGAGAGGGATGATCACACAGACACAATTTGGAACTAGCACCAATGTAGAGAAAATGGTTTTGTTTTTAAGTAATAGTAACGTCTCTGGCTGATTCACTTGACCACAGCAGTAAATGGAAATACCCAAGGAAGGACTGAGAGGTATCTAACCTCAGAGGAAACAAGCTCTACGTGTTTCTATGCTTTCACCTAAAAGGAGACATCAGGTATGTACCTGCACTAGCTTCTGTGTTCCCTCTCCTTTTATATTTCATGGACTCAAGTCCTAGGATTTATTTACTAGCCTCTCTCCAGTTATATCCCAGTCCAGCTACACAACTAATGTTTCCTATAATCTCTTAGAAGGTTCTTAGTGAATGATTGTTTTGATCAGATTAAAACTAAACAGTCTGCTAAAACTGATGATGTTTTTACCTATCTGAGTGTAAAATTAAGAAGGAAGGGCATTCTTATTTGAAAGTAATCATGCAGGAGGCGGTGGAGAGAAGCTGAGGCATTTGCACGCCTTAATTTCAATATTTAGCACTGACATTGGAGGCAGTTGTTTCCCGGTTGGGGAGGAATCTACAGAAACCAGAATGTCTTATCTGTCTTGCTAAAAACAATTACTGTCTCCCCTCCCAGCAAGAATCCCGCTCCTCCTGGATACACCAGTTTTGGATGTCAAACCGAATACTTTATTATCTCTACAGATCACGCTGACTCTTCACACTGTGGAACATTTCAACCTCCTCTCCAACTGGCCTCAGGCGGCTGTCGGACTGGTGAACCTGTCTCGGGTAGACACATCTCCCTGTTACGGAGCAGCCCAAAGACTCAGCTTGCTTTGCAGGGTGCTTAAGGCCTGTGCTGCCAGTCTTCACGTTTTGTGTGCTCTTGGTTAATTGTGACATTTTATCCAAAAGCACATTTGGGCCAGACTCCCTCTCCTGCAGACTCACCCCCATCCACTCCTTCCCCACCTGTCTGGGGTGTTCTGTTTCCCTGCTGGAGGGCGGAGGGCAGCGGTCCAGGATCCCCACAATCACCCCCAGTTTCCAAAACTGTCGTGGTTGCCTTTGCAGTTCACACGGACATTCTAGCTGCTGGAATTTCCTCACAGAAGACATTCTACTATCAACAGTGGGGATAGTTCAGAGTTCATAGCACACAAAGGGTAAAAGAAAATAACAACAATGGAAACCATTTTAACCCCACCAGCTGCCCCGCCTCCATCACAACAACAAAAGCAAGAACAACAACGACAAATCCCCCACCCTGTGCCCTGTGTGGTTAACTCCAACACAATCACAGTCCCCGTGCCAGAAGCTGTGTGTGGCTGAACGTCCCGACGTGATACTGAAATATGTGTAGAGGAAATGCCTCTTCTGACCCCTCAGTGAAGTTTGAAACTTGAAGGAGCTGATTGACATTTGAAGAAAACAGCTATTTTTGTGTGTATGCAATTTTCCCGGATGAAGAAAATTGTCCAGCTCTCCCCCTCTGTTGCTCAGCCCTCCTCCAGAGGCCACATCTCATACCAAGCAGTGGGCTCTAAGGGCAGGTCTGCTTGTGCTGTGAGGACACAGGTGACATCTTTAAGGACCACCTTTCCTGCTCCAGGATACCATATGTTGTGGTCAGCTCCCTGCAAGGCAGATATTGCAGCCACATTTTCTTTCCAGGTTTACCAAAATAAATGCAGGGGGAACTATGGATGGAGCATTTGTTGTCCTGTTTGACAGGAAAGTGGCTGTTTGATCTTCTTTTGTGCCATAGGAATCTTCAGAAATCTCTTGGAAAATCTCATAAACCTATGTTAGTGGCCACATATGGGATCCATTAACTCCTCATTTCTGCTTGTTCTTAGCAAATTTTTGTCTGGTGACAACATAAAAACTTTGGAGTGTTTTTGTTTTGCTTCACACCACAGAGAACTCTGTTGACTGGCTTTAGTTTTGAGAAAATATTTAGCAAAAAGCAGACTGTGGTTGGAGTGAAACAACTAATTCTAAGTAAAGCTTGGTGGAACATTTGGTTCATGAGGAAGCAGGGGGACATTTTTCTACTTTGGGTTTCAGGAGGATTCCAGAGTTGCTAGTGTTCTGGGAAGGCGTCTCCTTTTCTGATGAAATTGAATAAGAAATCCAGGTTTTCTTCCTATCTCCAACTAAGTGTATGGTGTGATTTTGGAGTAGTGGAGTGTTCTCTCTTAGTTTCTCAATGTTTGTTTTCTAAACAGAGGACAAAACAGCAACATACTCTTTTGCAAGACACGCCAATATCCTTAGATAAAAAGGTGTTAAATAATGACATCATACCAGTATGTGGAACTAATATTACTCATGGATGACAAAAACCAGATTGGAGGATGTTAACTCAAAGAAGACAGAGAGAAATTTAGAAGAAAATTTGCTTTTATTTTTCCGTTTCAAGTAATTAATAAATGAAACACAACAATCCGCACTTTCACCCACAGGCAGCATCAGGGGACATCAAACGTTGCCTTTGAAGTGGGCCCCCAGTAGGGAGGACCCCACTGTTCAGGCTACTTTATAGTGGTAACATACTGTCTGGAAAAAACAGATGCCAAGAAATTGTGCAGATTGTATCTCTGAGCATCTGAAACCCTAAAACTTCAGGGGGCCAAGGAAGGTCCCAGCCTTTTGATTTTTTTTCTTTAAAAAAAAAAAAAAATTGGCCTAAAGTATTAAATTGAAACAGGCACTTCATTTCTTTCCTTCATTTCTCCCTTCACCTCAGGAGACCTACGTTAAATTCCACTTAGATCACAGCTAGATGTGGGTTTGATGGTCTCAAGCCACCTTTTAACTGTACGTTCATCCCATAAATAGAAGATGAATAAAGATGTCAAACTTCATCCATATGATATTCTGACACACGTGGCTCTCTCTGTTAAAGAGGAGCGCGGATGAAGATGGGCTACAATGGATTCTACAGAGCGGAGAACTGCAACACACCACAGTGAATTTTACATACATAAACAAGAGCCGTGTGGATGACGAGATGGCCGTTGGCAGAGATTCAGTTGTCTGTGTCGTTCTGAATGGATGTTTGCAGAAGGACAGCAATTGGGCTGGTACAGTGTAAATTCAGTGTAGGTCACTTTCCTAAAGCCATCATCATCTAACTGTGTTTACATGTCTGTTTTCCAGGGCAAGCCAAGTAAGGCCTATGCTTAAAACAAGGTGTTTTGAAACCAGATTTAGCTCTTCATGTTCTGAGTAAAGATACAGGGATACTAATTTGGGGATTATGCTATTAAGATTTATACATTTATCTGTGTCCTAACTAGGCAAAGAACCAAATCTAACAACTAGAAAGCAAGAAATATACTGCCAAATATTGGTAATTTCCTCCCTGGAATACTCATGGCTATTTTTAGTTTTTTAATGTAAAAAGCAGTGAGATGAAAAGTGAAGTGATCTGTTTCCAGAAGAAAAACCAGTCGAATCTTCATTAATAATTCCTACAGAATGCTCCACGGGCCTTTATCTGACAGCCTGACAAGCTGAACTAAACAACAGAGACTGTGGGAATGTAAAAGACATAATCTTAACACCAAACCTTCTGAAGATTTGGCTGTCATTTTACATTAAAGGCAAAGGGTAAAAACCTCCATTGAACAGACAGAGCTTGCAGCATGATTATAGTGCTAAAATTTAGTGGGAAAGAAAAGGCTGACATCAGAGTTAGTAAATGGTGGTGTTGCAGAGTATTGAACAACTAAACTTTCTTTGCATGACTAGCTGGAGGTTTTTGAGTGTGACGGATATGACGCAGGTATGATGAGATGTAATTTAATGATTTTTAGACCTGGTGACGAATCTTCATTATCAATAAAGACGGTGTAACAAGTGTTGGGCTATAACCATTGCATAAAAACCAACTCAAGAGTCTAGACTCTGCTTATTTTTCCATCTAGTGATTTATATTTCCCAGTGTCTTTACATATTATAGTGTCTCACTGAATCATGACAATGCTATGAGGCAGTCAGGGTAAACATTATTATGCTCTTCTACAAATGAGGAGCTCAGTCAGAAGTACAAAAGGACTTGTCCAGGGTCAATTACCTGGTAAATATCTGGGTTGAGATGAGATTCAGTTTTTCTGCCTTTGTACCTGTGCTTTTGCTCTCTTTCTCTCTCTCTCCATATATGTGCATATATATATACATACACACACACACATATACACATATATATACATATATACACATGTATATATATACACACACATATATATAATATACGTATAATACACAGTATATTTTAGTTTTATCTTTATTTTTTAGTGACAGGGTCTTGCTCTGTTGCCTAGGCTGGAATGCAGAGGTGTGATCATACCTCACTGCAATCTTGAACTCCTGGACTCAAGCAATCCTCACCGTTCAGTCTACCAAGTAGCCAGGACTATAGGCATGAACCATCACATCCAGCCAGGTTTTTTTTTTGTGTTTTTTTTTTTTTAATTTTAATTTTTTAGGGAGGCAGGGGCCTGTTATGTTGCATAGGCTGGTCTTGAACTCCTGGCCTCAAGTGATCCTCCTGCCTCAGACTGCCAGAGAGCTAGGATGATAGCTGTGAACCATCATGCCTGGCCTCAATATACTTTAAAAATAAAAACAGGTGCAAGCCGCAAAAGGCGAACAGATCAATGTCTATCCAGGCAAAGATTTGCAGAAAAGAGTTAGAGTTAGCAAGAACAGAATAAAGGCAATGAGCAAGGGCTATGGGAACACATTTATGTTGCAGGCCCTCGAAGTTGTGGATCTTCTTGTCCATCATGTGAGCAAAATTAAGGCAGGAAATTGTGTGTTATTGTGGCGTGGCTACTTTTCCTAAGATCACATGATAATTCATAATTAATAATACACTAACAGTAACTCACACTTCTAAAGTACTTATTTTTATGTCAGGCTGTATTCTAAGCCCTGTACCGTACATTGATTCATTTACTTCCTATGAGGTAGGTTTTAATATTATTCCCATTTTATTGACAAGGAACCTATAACTTTATCTGCCAGAGTTTTTAGCTGGGAACCATTCTGCAATAAGGTTAAGAGGCATTACAGAAGTCTATTTGGGCCAGCCTTTAAAATAGTGCACATAATATCTCAGCCTGCAGAGACAGAGAGAGAGGAGAGGAAAGAGAGAGAGAAAGATGGTGGGGGTGGTGAAGGCTGGGGAGGCATCTCTCTCTCTCCTCATTCTCTCTGTCACTTTATCAATATTTCCTGAGCACACCCTGTCAGTGCTCCCTTTGTTAATAACCTTCCAGTTCTTTCAGAGCAAAGGTTGGCCTGCAGCTTTCTCCCCTTCCTGCTGCCTGTCAGGAGAGGAAATCGCAGCTTTCACAGGGACCTGACACAGGGGGAACTGGATAGCACCAAGGGGTCAAGGGTAAGAATGCAGGGAACAGTGAGAAATCCCAGATAGTGTCCAGCCGGGGCTAGGCAGGAAAGGCTCTGTCACATGTGCTTCTCCTGTTTGCTGTCTTTGGTTCCTGCAGGAAAGAAAATCACAGCAGATTTTGCATGACCATGGTGCACACTCAGCCATCCAAACTGTTAGAGAACAATCGAGAGCTTTAGGGGAGACATTATCCGAGACTGTGGTTTTGTCAATTTCCTGTGTATAAATAAGCCAGGAAATTTAACTGAAAAGATGTGGTATTGGTTAGATAACATAGATTTATGTAAAATTCATTATCAGATCCTATTGATCTAATAACCTAAATGGCAAATCACACTGTGCATAGTGGCAATGGGGTAGGGAAAACACGTTATGAGAAGAGCGCATTATGAAACCTCGCTTTGCGATCATCCAGCAGATTCCCTTCAGTGCATCATCTCACTTGAAACTGAACTTCTGACCCCATTAAGAATGGGGTGCAATGCATGCACCTTTCCTCCATCTGTCTTGGCTGCTTCTGCTCTGCCTTAAGGATTTGGCTTTTGACAAGAACACACCTTCTTCACAGAGGTCAGTGTGTCCCGATGTCAATCTCCTTCAGCACATTCTGCTCAGGGTTCAGGTCTCCCGAGTTATGAAAGGACGATCAGATACAGGCAACAAAATGACAGACCAGGAGGTCACTGGTTAAAGGGTTGGCATTGATTGTTTTGCTGGTGATGCTTCTAATTCCCATTAACTTTCACTAAGAATTATGTGCATGGAGCATGAGGAGGAGGCACGCTTATTAACTGAGTCTTGCTCTCCCACTGGCAGTGAATACTACCATTTATTAATGAAGTTGCATCCTCTCAAAACATGTAATTGTAAAGATCATAGAATTTTAAACCTAGAAGGGCATTAGAGATCAGTTAGTCAACTCCCTCGCTTTAAAGAAGAGGAAACAGGTCCTGGGAGGCTAATCACTTACCCCAGGAAGGTCATTTAGTTAGTGCAGAGTCAGGGCTCTACCCATACCCCACCCCCACCTATGCCACACTGACAGATTAACAAGTTTTAAATCGCTTCTAACACCTCCAGAGCCAGAGTGAGAAGTTCAATCTGTACTGCTTTGGGTGCATATGGAATTTGTGGCATATTTAGTGGCCAGAGGCTGTGGGCAGGTTATCTTTTAAAAATGCAAATTGCTATGTACTAAATAAAATGAGTGTAAGTTTGAGGAAGTTCGTTCAGCTGGAGCTAATAGGCAATAGTGTTAATTAGTCCAAGGGCATGGGTCCAATTTCCACAAGGGCCAATTAGCTTCATACAATGGAAAAAAAAAAAAGACTGTTTCCTAGACTTGGACTGTACCCCAAACTCAGCCCGCCCTGTCCCTGGGGAAACCAGGTGAGAGAGTGAGAATGACACAGCACAAATTCCCCTCCCCTGCTGGAAAAACAACTCAAGGCATTTCTCAGTGGAATCACCTTCCTACATTCAGGACAGATGTTTTGGAAAAAGTTGTATTAAGGCTGAAAGATGGGGCTTCCTCGGAGCACAGTTTCACACCCATTCTCCTCCCTTCTTTATGAAATGATAGTGACAGGGATTTTTACTGCAGTTTTGCAGATTAGCATCAAAGACCCAGGGAGGTAAAATTATATTTTTTCACCCAGGACCAGGCAATGAGAGAGAGCATTGATTCAAGAGTGGAACCCAAGTCATCTGGACTTTTCACTGAACTAGATGACACGGCTCACCACAGGCACAGGCACAGAGCTATTGCCTTCCCCACACAAAGAGGAGAAATGAAGGCATTCCGAGCTGCATTGATGCACTGGGTGTTTGCCCAGCTAGAAAGCCTGCTTCTTCTCCGCGATTGGGCCAAAAAAAAAAAAAAAAGAAACACCTGGTCACAATTCAACTGCAGTTTTCCTTGGCAAACTCTAAACAGGCCCAAATGAGAAGTCTCCTGTAGTGGTGCCTGCAACGGCCCTGGTACTGTTTCATGAGTCCAAAATCGGAGACACATTGATAAGGATGAGGGAGGAAAGAGTGAGCACAGCGGAGAAAGGAAACTTCAAAATATACAAGTGAAGGCACAGCACATACTAATTCCATGTCTGTCTGGATCTTTTTGGTTAATGATTATTTATGTCAGGCCATGCCTGTTTGTACAATGGTGACCTCGTTTATCCAGATTGGCTTTATCCTTTATAGAAATAACTAAACATTTGTCAGTATCAAATGTAAAGCAGTCCAAAAGAGGAACCCAGTGTCTACAGATGTTAAGTGGAGCCAAGTAACTAAGTCGTAACCTTAGACACTTTCCAATGTTCTCCCAGATAAAGCAGATTTTAAGCACCATAACTGAGATTGCACCTCGTTTTAACTATATTGTCTTTTGACAACATGAACACCAACTATTGTTCAAAAAGATCTTTATACATCACTACACAATTCAGTCAGCACTTAGATTGAATTCTATTTAATCCAAGAATTCCTGGCCATAATGCAGAGAGTTTGGGCAGCTTCTCTTTTACTCTTACCTAAGGTATTTTATTAAAATGCTTATGGTTTCTGTGAAACTTGTATTCATAACTGAACAGAAAGCAGCCAAGACAAGCAAGAACAACTTCTCAATGGGCATTCTTTTTCCTGGCGTCTCATATCCATTTGGGTGGGAGTTCCACAACAGGCTAGCAAGTTTTTCTCTTTGGGCCTGTACTAGAGGCCTGATCTCATCTGATTGTTCAGTGCTAGCATGGTAAGGTTGGGAATTACAATGGAGAACCTACTGACAATCAGGTTATTGTTTGATCTAAGCTGAGGTGGTAACAGAAATGTCAAAGTTGTTGAAAGAGGTGCAGGTATCATTTGGTCTAGCACTCAATTCTTTCCAGTCTCTCTTGCATATCTCTATCTATAGGAAATGCACTTTTCCGTGAGGAAGCCCATTCTAGTTTTGACCACTTCTAATTGTGATAAAGTTGTTCTTTAAAATAAGTGAAACAGGAAATTTTCCCTGACCCCTTGGGGTGCCTCACTTACTCAGCCTGCAGCTGTTAACCCCTCACGGGAAGGGGGGGCACTCAGGTGAGTGGGTGCAGGAGCCAGGACAAGTGTTTCTGGGTACTGGCAGGAGCAGAACTCTGTGCAGCCTCACAGCAGCTTCTGGAGCCCCAGAGGGTAAATGTTACAGTGTTCTTTTAGCTTTGCCATCCACGGATAGCTTAAGTGTTGAACAGCTCAAGTGTCCACATCCGTGGCTCCCAAGCTCTTGTTTGGCGTCCAAGAAGAATCAGGTCACGTGAACGAATTGGAGAGTGGCCAATACAGAGGATTTTATTGCTGATGAAAGTGGCTTTCAGCAGGAAGGCGAGCTGGAAAGGGGATGGAGCAGGCAGGTGGTCTTCCCCTGGAGTCTGGCCATCCCCAACCAGGCTCTTCTCCAAAGTTGCACTGTCAAGCCATCCTTCTGAAGTCAAGCTGCTTCTCTCTGATGTCTGGCTGCTTTTTCTCTTCTCTCCTTCTCTGCTGCTTCTCTGCCAGTGGAACCTGGGGTTTTTGTGGGTATGGGATGGGGGACGGGGTGGGCCAGGTTGGTTTTGGAAAAGGCACCATTTGAGTGGGAAAATGGGGATGTTCTCACTTTGGGCCACAGTTCTAGGCTTGAGGGTGGCGCTGGGCCAGCGACCTCTTCCTTTTCTGCCTAGAATTTCTCTACCTTCTGTTCCTATCATAAGGAGATACTGGCTTCTTATATAACTTTGAACCAGTGGTCCTAGTCTGCCCCCTAGAACCAAAAAACACAAATTCAATTCCTGTTCTATCTTATAGCCTATTATGTATTAAAATCCAGCTATTCTTAACTTAAGAATTTATTCAGTTTGCAGCTTCTAGTGTCTATAGTGTCTTATTCAAAGTTGAATAGACCCATATCTTCCCATAAGGGGTCTTCAGTCTGTTTGTGTTCATGTCTCTTCTTCAATCTAAAATCTCTCCGTTCTCTCAACTTTTTATAAAACACAGAAACTTCTGTAATCTGGTTCTCCTCCTCTAGACTTCACAAGGAAAACACTATTACTAATGATAGTTATTGAGGATCCACTGCGTATTTGGTCCTGGGTTGGGTTCCATAATAGTCCTAACTATTCTGCAAGGTTAGTATTAGGTGAGTATTAGTCCTAACTATCCTGCAAGGCCTGTATTAGCCACAAGGAACTGCATAGCTCATAAAGTAAGTGATCTTGGTTCACATAGCTAATATGTGCTAGGTGGGACATCTGAACAAAGGTTGACCCCCCAAACCTCCAGTTTGAGAGAGAGAGTGTGTGTGTGTTTGTGTATGTGTATGTGTGTTTGTGTATGTGTATGTGTGTTTAAGGGGTAGCAACTGGAATTGAAGATAATGCTTTGTCTCTACCTTGTTCATAGTAGAGAAGACCATCTCCCTTATATATGAAAGCAAATAGCTCTTAGTGGTAACCCTTTCTTTTGGGTACTTCACTACATCATATAAAATATAGTAAAGTACATGGATAGCCCACATGAAATGTATTTCCTATCATAAAGTTTTTGAAAGGATTTTAAAACAATCTTTTGAAAAAAATTTTATCAAGAGTAACTCAGTTAATTTATGATTGGCAATGATTTCTTGGCAGACATCGTGCATACTCAGAAATTCTTATAAAATGAGAAAATCTAACCTACAAATTGTTTTCAAATGTAATGAAAGTTTTATGAACACTAAATATAACAAATAATGAAGTTGACATCATGTTACATTTTGTAGATGTTTAATTAAACATTTATTAATTTCAATCTATCAGTTTTATATTTTAGAAATGATAAATCTTTTGAGGTCTTGAAACATTTTTATAAGCCTTTGAAAGGAACATAGGCTATAAGTGCTGTGTGGTTAGAGACTAAATAACACTGAGTCTTTCACATTATTTGGCTGAGACAGAAAAGTCACTACATCCATGGTGTGGCTTAAGATGGTGACTACTGCTTCTTTTGGAGGCCATATTATTGACTTTCCTTTTCCTTCTGTGGCCCTGTTGACCTATCTTCCTCATTCTGGAAACTGGATAAAAGGGTCCTCTATTAGATAAGAGTTTCGTGTGTCTTTCAGCTTCTCTTTGTTACTGGAAAGGGGTCCCCATTCAGACCCCAAAAGAGGGTTCTTGGATCTTGTGCAAGAAAGAATTTGGGGCGAGTCCACAGAGTAAAGTGAAAGCAAGTTTATTAAGAAAGAAAAGGAATAAGAGAATGGCTATTCCATGGCAGAGCAGCCCTGAGGGCTGCTGGTTGCCCATTTTTATGGTTATTTCTTGATTATATGCTAAACAAGGGGTGGATTATTCATGCCTTTCCTTTTTAGACCATATAGGGTAACTTCCTGATGTTGCCATGGCATTTGTAAACTGTAATGGCACTGTTGGGAATGCAGCAGTGAGGACGACCAGAGGTCAGTCTCATCACCATCTTGGATTTGGTTTAGCTGGTTTCTTTATCAGCTAAATAATATGGCTGCAACCTATTTTATCAGTAAGTTCTTTTTTTTTTTTTTTTTGAGACGGAGTCTTGCTCTGTTGCCCAGGCTGGAGTGCAGTGGCGTGATCTCGGCTCACTGCAGCCTCTGCCTCCCGCGTTCCAGCGATTCTTCTGCCTCAGCCTCCTGGATAGCTGGGATTACAGGCACCCGCCACCATGCCCGGCTAATTTTTGTATTTTTAGTAGAGATGGGGTTTTGACACGTTGGCCAGGCTGGTCTCGAACTCCTGACCTCAGGGGATCCACCAGCCTCGGCCTCCCAAAGTGCTGGGATTATAGGCATGAGCCACTGTGCCCGACCAGTAACGTCTTTATGACCCGTATCTTGTGTCGACCTCCTATTTCATCCTGTGACTAAGAATGCCTTAACCTCCTGGGAATGCAGCCAAGCAGGTCTCAGCCTTATTTTACGCAGCCCCTATTCAAGATGGAGTCGCTCTTGTTCAAATGCCTCTGACACCTTGATTACCTCTATCTTTGTCTTTCTTGGTCAGCCCCCCAACCCATGCTGACTTGTTCCTTTACTTCTAATCTTGGTTGAAAAGTCACCCTGACGTATCTGGTTTCATGAGTTGCCACCAAGGGGCTGGACAATGTAACCTGAAACTGAGAGCGACCTCACTTCAATCTTACCCAGTAGGAAACAAGAGAAAGCAAAGAGCCAGATAAATTCCCCATCCCTTCTCCTTTCTTGCTTGTCTTCTGGAGAAGTCCTGTTTGACTTCTGAAGCAGGACTACTGTAGAAATGTATAACATTGCGTATTCCTTTTCCTTATATCCCTTTTTTCTTCACTCCCAAACACCCTGGATTTTTGTACTTTAATTCTTGCCTCTAGCTTTACCTTCTAGAGAACCCAGTTGAGAGAAAGTCAAGCACCAAGTTGTCATTCACAGATTTTTCATCAAGTAGCTTTCCTTGACCTGTTCTTTAACCTGTGTCCTGGCTGCCTCTTTAGCCACTGACTTTTGCTTTTGGTTCTCCTGTTGGTTTTTATTTTCAGTTCATCCTTGGATATCACATTCCATAAAGTAGATCTAGAAAATATTGAACTTCCTATTGACTAAACAGACTGCTAAGCCTAGGCCACTCTTGCCTTGCCTATGTACATTTAGATTTGCTAGCACAATTGCAAGACCTTTTATTTGTCCCTGTTAAATCTGATCAGTTTAGTCAGCTCATTATTGCTCTCACCTGTCAAAAACATTTAGACTCCAGATATAGTCATTTTCCATATTCCTCACAGTCATCCACAAGTTTGATAAGCCTTTTCATTTTTCCTTCATTCATTTATGTTAGTTTATACAAGCCATGGTGGATGAGAGAACCAGAGAACCTGTATAAATCTTCAAAGCCCTCATTCTCAGCTTTTAAGCATATTTGTTTGTTTACTAATTCAACTGGCCTTTGCCTACAGGTAACTCAATGACATTCTACAAACATACATTCAGTGAGTGCCTAGTTTGGGCAAACCACAGTGCTATGCATCTCTTGTTGGGACACAAAGATAAAGGAGATGTTAAAGACTTTTTATTGGCAAGGATTTCTTTTCTTTAAAGGAAGATAGGTCTGTGGTAGAGATATTGCCAAAGAAACCTGCCGTTTGGCCACCCCTCAAATCACACGGAGTCGGTAGCTAACTGTATCTTCTCCGTGAAATGCTGACTCTCATCAGGATAAAAGAGATGCAGTTTAAGAATGCTCTAAGAAATTAGATAAACTAGTGAAAGAATCACTTTCTCCCACTGAAAATTGAGTTTACAAAAAAGGTGTGAATTTAGAAACTAAAATAGCCTACTTCCTAAGCACCTACTGGTGTCGATGAAAATTCTTTGCCAATTCACAAAGTCCTATCACGGTTGCAAATTACTCTGTCACAATAATTGTTCCCTGTTAACTTTTCAGGCAAGAGTGAGAGGTTTGTTGAATGGCAAGAAGAGCATCTGGCATTTCTGGTTTCATATCTGGAATTTCAGCAAATGTCAAATACACATTTCTTACAAGAAAAAAGGAAAAAAGTCAATGGGAAAAGAAAAAGAGAGCAAAACCATTGGAAAATAATAGTATCTATGTACTCTCAGGAGTATGTTAGAACTTTTCTTAAATTCATTGTTAGCATTTAAACATGAACTTCAATCATTCTCTGAGACAGATATTTCTTCTAAGGAATTGGTGCAAACTGCCATGAGTAGTAGAGACAGGAAAAAACACACATCTCTGAAAACAAATGAGAAATGAAAGACATAGATTCAATCACCTGGATAATTTAGGTACCATGGTGAGATACATGGAGAGAAACACAAGCCAAGACATAAGGCGACACAAAAGTAAGTCAACAGTGACAGTCAAGGCAGCAGGTGAATCAACTCCAAAGAGCGTCATTGGTTGGAGTTTACCAGGAGACCAACTGAGCCGGATGGGAGGAAGTTCGCTGTATATTTGTCATTTAAAGGACTCTGAACTTCCAGATGAGCTTCCCTCCCCTTTTATTTGTCTCTTTCCTCTTACTTCAGTGGGTTCAGTCTTATAGAATATTGCTAATTTGAATACTTGTTAGAAGCAGGAAACCTGAGCTACCCAGGGATGTACATTTCACACAGAGACACACACAGGCAGAGGGAGGATATTTCATTAGGAATCTGTTAGACATTGAAAGCTTGAGTTCGTCCGATGCCGTCTTGGATCATGACAGATCCGAGCTGGAGAGACCAGCGTAAGTCAGACCCGGGGGAGGTGGAGGAGGTTGTGTATCTGGTCTGGGCTGCTGCCTGGTAGCTTCCTGGCTGTGGCCTCCCGGGTGGCAGCCCGGCAGCATTTGCCACCACAGGGAACTGAAGGGGAGGGGAAGAGGAAAAATTACAGTTTGCAACTCAAATAAATCCCTAAGGATTTATGACTTAATCTTAGTGCAGTATCACTGAAAGAAACACAATCTAGTTAACTGAAAGTAATTTAAAAAGCAATTTTAATCTTTACTTGTTCTCTCAAGGAACATTAAAAGGGATCCAATTCATAATCTACAGCAATATGTGGGAAAATCCCCTTTCTTCTCCCTTTCAATTCTTTTACACATACAACACCCCATACATGGGGTTTCCAGAGCTTCTCTTTCCCTAAACCCCTCACTCAACCCTCCAGCCTCCCTAACTCCCAGAAACAACACCTGCACAGACTCTCTTTTTTCCCTGGGGTCACCAAAACACACCTGTCTGTGCTGTTCTAAGAATGCTGGAGGCCCTGCAATTCCCTCTAAAGGGAGCACAAAGACCCCACTTCCCACTCAGGTCTCTCACCAGCTCTCCCTGCTCTTTATATTCCTTTGTAGCATTTCCAGATAAAATACAGGGCATCCATTTCAACTTGAATTTCAGATAAATGATGAATAATGTTTTAGTATAAGTATGTCAAAGCAACATGTCTTATATTTTTATTTTCTAAATCTGTCAACCATATCATTTTTGAGATTATTATTCACCAAAAATTTTTTTTCACTTAAAGAGAAACAAGTCAGACACTTTTGAAAAGATACTTTCAGAAGTATTTGGTAGGAAACTGAAGTGGCCTGGAATTTCCACTAAGTGAGACAGAGAATACTATTTTGTGCTGTTATTGTGGACCTGAACCACTTTGTCCAGCTTGCCCCGTTAGAAAATGCTTGGCCAACATTAATTTACATGTATAAATTAAATATGTTTACATATTTTCTGTCTAGAAGTTTAGGATCTGCCTACCCTAGCACTTAGAATACAACAGATGGTACAAAATAGATCTTTTCAAGTGTAATTAAAAGATTCCTGTGTTATCTAAAAAAAAAAAAAAAAAAACTCCAAACACATATGGATAGAATAAGTTGCATGTTAAATTTTATGAGACTGTAAGTTTTGTCTTAATATAAATATATCCAAATCCCGTCATGCCAATGACATCTCCTTTTGAGAGACTTCGCCTTGGAAGGTGATGTATTTATTCTAAAGATGTTGCGCCAAACACATTGCAGTCCTCTCAAGCCGCTTCCAGACCCCTTTATGGGCCACACACAAGAATCACTCTTCTTGCTTTATGGTCTCTCTTTGTTTTGTCCTTAGACTGTATGACCCAGCTGGATCTCCCGCTTCACCCGCCCCGCGTGGTTCTAAATGACTTTTGGCTACCTCCAAAAGGCCACATCTATCCTCTGAGGATGAAGATTCACAACCATTGGGAGTACACTGACATCTCAATTAACAGATCCCCTGGGAGCCAAGCTCTTTCATAATAAAGTGCCCGTATTAAAAATGAGATTAACTCCTTATAAATCATACACAATGGAGTGGGCCGAGTGTACCAACTGCACAAAAATGCTTTCTGAAAGAGCTTATATTTGCCTTTGTCCAGCTCAAAGCAAAAAAATACTGATTCCACTCCAAACTGCAAGTCACCTTGCTCCCTCGCTCGCTGTCAGGTACCTTTCTGCACCCCTGACTCAGTGGCAGTCTCCTCCTCTCCAACCTAGGATACCCCATGCCTTCTCTACACTTCAGGACCGTGAAGAATTGACACTCACCTGTTCATTACCTGATTACACTTTATTGGAAATTCATTGATTCAAAAATATTTATTGAAAGTAAGTTTCAGTCAATGTGTTACTTTAACTAGCAACTTGACTTATGGTTGGTATTAAAATCTTTGTTCCTGGATACAGGAGAGCCAAGAATCATTAGGTATATGTGGATACATTTTAGGAGATGAGAGTGCATCTGAAATTACTGTCTACTACTGAGTGATCATCCAGATTTGGGAGGGCAAAGAGAGAGGGGCAAAGTGTTATCTTTTATATTCAGATGATTCCTTTTGTTTTACAGAGAAAGTGGAGGTTGGGCCAGGTTAAGGTTGCTGGAAGCCTATTTCTCAGAGCCACTGTGTATACAGCAGCCTGTGAGATACTTTATAATTATATTCTCTGAGGACTTCCCCCACCACTCTTTACTGTTGAAGAAAGTAAATCCAACAAGGCGGAAGGGAAAATGAAGAAAGCATATGGATTTTGGTAAATTTGGCTTTCATTAGTAAAAACAATAAGGCATAGCTGGTTCTTCAAATCCAGTAAAATCCCTGACATCATTAAAGGCAACCATATAATACCTTAATATCAGAACAGTATATTCATACTCTTTTAAATATTTCCTAACCAAATTTGGAACAATTATCTGGAAGATTCAGTATGTAATTACCTTAATTTTTTTCTTTTATAAAAGTAAACTTCTAGCTGGTACATTGCTGAGAACATCCAGCATTTAAAGGTTCTGGAAACTGACATATGGGGGTGATGGTAGATGCTTAAATTCATTTTTCTACATTCAGGGAGAAGTGGAGGTGTTCCTGCCTTATTCATGTCTCTCTCTAGGCCATAAAAGCAGAAATAAGCAAAATGATGATGCATTGTGATGATGAATAATAATAATGCAAAATAGCAATGCCTGTCTTCAGATTGTGAAAGCAGTTTCTTAGCCTTTTTGTATGCAGATGAAGAGGTGGATTTTTATAGCAAATATGTCTTCAGACCTAAATGCCCTCCTACACCACACACCCACTTCCAAACACAGGCTCACACTTAGGAATTGAGAAGGTGACTTAAAAATTAGGATGTCAGAAATGGGACAAAATTGATTTTGTACCAAAAAAATTTCCTGATCATTTTGATGGGACATATTTATATAATTGTTCATAACAGGCATTTATTGAGTGTGAAAAATGACCTGTGTTGAAATTGTAGAAAACAGAACAACTGGTCATAAATGACTATTTCCTGATGAATAGAAATGAAATAGAAACAAAAAAGCACACATCTATGAACAGGATGAATGACAAAATCTTTATCCTGAAGGCAAGAAAGAAATGACAATGCTCAAATATCAGTTATACATCAGGTTTCCACAAAATCTTAATTTTCGTTCAATTCCAAACCACTTACTAATTCAGGTCTCTCTTTTTTTTTTTTTGAGACGGAGTCTCGCTCTGTCACTCAGGCTGGAGTGCAGTGGCCGGATCTCAGCTCACTGCAAGCTCCGCCTCCCGGGTTTACACCATTCTCCTGCCTCAGCCTCCCGAGTAGCTGGGACTACAGGCGCCCGCCACCTCGCCCGGCTAATTTTTTGTATTTTTAGTAGAGACGGGGTTTCACCGTGTTAGCCAGGATGGTCTCCATCTCCTGACCTCATGATCCGCCTGTCTCGGCCTCCCAAAGTGCTGGGATTACAGGTGTGAGCCACCGCGCCCGGCCTAATTCAGGTCTCTTTAGAAACTCTGGGAGATATTTTCTGTACTGACTTCTTCAAAAGTTCTCTCTTTTCTGATGTATTGAAATAGTTTGAAGGTGGCTGAGAAAAATATCCTGGCCTTCGTAGTCATTGGTTCAAAACTTCTTTCTCTGAGGGTTTCATCTATAGGATTTCTAATTTTTGCCTCCAAAGAATTTTTTTCAATTGGAAACTGTGATCTTATGCTTAATAAACAAGAGAACACCCTGAAGATGATTCTAGAAAATTCCAGCAGGTATGAAAATTATCATCAAGGCGGCAGGATTTTGGATCAAAATGGCACTATTTTGACTCTTTAACTGATATTCAAGAAAATGAGAAAAAATTTCTGTGGGCCATGTGGCTACTTCCAATTTTAGAACTGTAAAATACGCTGAGAGGTGATATCTGATATAATGACTACACTAAAAAAGAAGCTTTGTAAGTTAATAACTGACTTCAATTCTAAATAGATCTCTAAAGAAAGGAAGGAATGGTCGAAGGGTACATTCCCTGCAGACTGGGGATTATAACATTTTTTTCTAAGGAAAAAGTACTGAAGTTTTAAATATAGATCTTAGACATGCTAATATTTGTACTAGGAAGAGGATGGGTGAACTTGAATTGAAATAATACTGGAAGCAAGAAGACCGAAAAGGTAGCTT
This sequence comes from Piliocolobus tephrosceles, assembly GCF_002776525.5. NCBI lineage: Eukaryota > Metazoa > Chordata > Mammalia > Primates > Cercopithecidae > Piliocolobus > Piliocolobus tephrosceles. The sequence goes on from NC_045444.1 coordinate 90,593,250, forward strand.
AATGAGAAGTAAGATAGTTTTGAAGAAGTTAGACAAAAATGCAAGAGAATTTGTTCAAGGATTCAAGGAGAAAGTATACAGATCCTCAAAAAAATGAGGAGGCCAGATTATGTAAGGGAGCTGACTGGAGAGCTATGGCCACAGGCAAAGAAAAGCTAACTGAAGGAAAAGAAGATTACAGGGAACAGTAGAACTGTAATATTGGCCATAGTGCAGCTGTGTATGGCTTGCATACCTTAAGATCATTTCCCACAATAGTAAGGTGGTTTTTTTGTTTGTTTATTTTCTGTTACCAAATAGTGTCCAGAGTAAGTGTCATGTGGCTGATATGGTTTGGCTGTGTCCCCACCCAAATCTCATCTTGAATTGTAGCTCCTGTAATCCCTACATGTCATGGGAAGACCTGGTGGGAGGTAAATGAATCATAGGAGTGGGTCTTTCCCATGCTGTTCTCATGATAGTGAGTAAGTCTCACGAGATCTGATGGCAACAAAGGGCAGTTCCCCTGCACATGCTCCCCTGCCTGCTGCCACGTAAAATGTGCCTTTGCTCCTCCTTGCCTTCTGCCATGATTATGAGGCCTCCCCGCCCATGTGGAACTGTGAGTCCAGTAAACCTCTTTTTGTTTATAAATTACCCAGTCTCAGGTACATCTTCATTAGCTGTGTGAGAATGAACTAAAATAGTGGCCAACCAGTGAAGTCTGAAAGGTACAAAGGACAGGTCCTAGGTGTGTAGTCTTTGGGAGGTAATATTAGATATTTACTACAGGTAGATGATGAAGAAATGTTCACACTGGGAGTTATCTTCAGCCTCTGATAACTGTAATATCCTGTAAGGAAGCCCAGTTTCTCTGGCCCTGCCACTGATTTGCCACATGGCCTTGTCCAAGGTGCTTAAGTCCTTTATGGTCTTGGTTTCCTTGTCTGTAAAATATGAAGTGGTTTCAAACTATGCTCACAGAGGCCCAGAGCCCTGAGAAGGTGCCTTTTTGTGGCTAATAGGTGGTAAGTCAAAGCAGGCTCCATTGTTGACACTTCTCTAACCACATGTAATTCATTTTGTATTTTGTAGGTCCAGATGCAATTTCCTTTTATAAATTCCGTCTGCTTTAAAAAGATTTGAAAACTACTATTAAGCAGAGAGCCTCTAAAAGTTCCTTTTAAGCTATGCATTTATACTACCCTATGTCATTCTTTTCCACAAAACCTTTTTTTTTTTTTTTTTTGAGATGGAGTCTCCCTCTGTCTCCCAAGCTGGAGGGCAGTGGTGTGATCTTGGCTCACTGCAACCTCCGCCTCCCAGGTTCAAGCGATCCTCCTGCTTTAGCCTCCTGAGTAGCTGGGATTATTGGCATGTGCCACCACGCCTGGCTAATTTTTGTATTTTTACTAGAGATGGGGTTTCACCATGTTGACCAGGCTAGTCTCGAATTCCTGACCTCAGGTGATCTGCCTGCCTTGGCCTCCCAAAGTGCTGGGATTACAGGCGTGAGCCACTGCGCCCAGCCCACAAAACATTTCTTGATGCTACATGTGCCAAAACAAGCACCGATATGAGGGGAAGCATCAGGGATCCATTGCCTCAAAAATGCCAGTAACAACCACAAAACTTGGTGGCATACAACAATAGTCATTCGTTGCTTGTGTGTCTGCATGTGGGTGATTTAGGCCTGGGGGCTGGGAAGGCAGAGTGGTGCTCAGGACTTGGATGGCAGCCAACTGGGGTCTCACCCATTTGAACTTAGCTCCAGATGTGCTGGTTGTTGGCTAGGCAACTCGGCCCTCCTTCATGCATCTCTCATATTCCTCCAGTAGGTTAGCCTGGTCATATTATCACAGTGATGGCACAGGGTAAGAAGAGGGGGCAAACCTTGTTGAAGAGAAAATTCTACCAAGCACCCCTGATAACAAGAGCTTTTATAAGTCTATGCTGCATCAAGTTTGCTGTTGTTCTAATGGCCAAAACAAGTTGTATGGCCTATTCCAAAGTCGGTGTGGGAGGGCACTTCCAAGGGGTGCAGATATAGGAGCCATGAAAAACAGGGTGATTAATACATTCAGTTTACCATGGGGAAATCGTAAGTCTTAGGTTCTCGTAAAAGTGGCCAAATAGGTTGGACTACAGAATTGAGGTTGGTCACCGATAAACAAAAAGAGATGGTAGCCTGGCTGATCAGAACAGAATAAATAATATTGCCAGTCAGACTTTAAGCAGGAGAGTATGTGAGTAGGAAGGAAATTACTCTTTCAATGAACCACAAACCTTAGATTTTTCTCTAAATCACTCTTCGAAGCTTTCCAAGGTTTTCCACTAGGTACCAATCAGGTCATATCATTCATGCACTTAATATTTGAGAATGCGAATGCCCATGGAAAGCATAGGAAGAGTGAGAACAATTTCAATGATGCCATGAGATTTGCAAACCTCAGAGTGTGTGTGAGATAGTATACTCTTAGCCCCTCAGAGTGTAAAACTGCAGTCTGCAAAATACAAGCCCACTGAATCAGCTTTTACTGAACCAAATAAATGGTGACTTATACTAATGCAAGGGGAAGTCTGTTCATGTTTGAATGAGAAGTTTGATTATGAACACTTTTGGCCTCACATGCTGATTTTAGAATCTTGTTAAAGAGAAAATTCTACCAAGCACCCCGATAACAAACCTTTGGATTGAAGTTGGGAGACACTGCAGACATGTCACGGGCCTTCCATCAGATCAGCACTGGGCACAGTTCTTTCCCACGGCTTTCTGTGGATCCTGCCCACCCTGGGAGGTGAACACCAGGACCTTCATGCTCAGTGATTCCTTTAAGCTGAAGCTGAAATGTGGCCCAGCCTGCGCAGTGTTTCAGCGGGTGATACTGGATGATCTAATAAAAAACCCAAAGCCAAACGCAAACGGTCTGATGCCCACCTTGCCAACAACTTCAACCTAAATAATTTAACAGGTCAACTTAGGCTCATTGTCAAAAAATGGGTCAAGAGCAATATTACACAGATTGAAGAGAAGGCATGTATGCTGCTCCAGTATTGTTTTAGATAGTGCATAAATAGAAGCAGTTATTTCTCTAGATGGGCATCTGTCAAGCCTTCTCCCCAAGAAATGGCATTTGGGGTGTCACATCCAATTCCAGAGATGTCAGTTGACAGCCTTTAAAATGTTCTTGGGATAACCCCTCTCGATAAGAAAAGCACTGTGATGAGTATGACCTTGTCATAGACATACACCAAAGCAGCCCTCGACAACGGTATCCATTTCTGCTCCTCTTTAGAGTGCTGAGTGACAACTGTGGTCAGATGAAGGTGGAAAGGGAACAAAAACATGAAACACAGTGATTTCCAATACATTTTTTTTCCTTGTCTCGGGGCGAAAAATTACACCATTATGTCATTTTCGTGATGTGCTCATCAACAGGAGTGAAAACCTCATTTGTCATCTTCTGGTCTGATAGAAAATCAGAGTTTAGAGAATTCAGCTAGGCTGTCAGCCTTCTTTGCTGTCAACAAGAACAGCTGAAGGAAGGCAGCAGGAACACAGGGCCAATGAGAGCTGCTGGGCCCAGATGCCGACGCCGACTGTGGAAAGCCACGGAAGGCTCTTCTGTTCCTCAGCGTTCCAATCCAATTTGCGGAAACTGTTTATCAGGTTTCCGTGCAGACAGGATGTAAATATGCCACTGAAATCTGCAAATATAATAATGAAAACTGATATTTGTAATTGTATCTGTGTGGTTGTACTGACTCAAAACTAAATGGATTTCCAACTCAATATTGCCAAACGAATCCTTGAAAATGTGAGGCCCATTACGGTGGAAGAGTGGCGTCGCTTTGCACATCCTGATGCAATAGGGACATCTCTGTCATTTTGCATGATTGAAATATTCTACCTGTCTCCTGGATTTGCCTTGCCACAGTTTTAAACCCATCTTTTGCATTGGAAAAGTAGATGCCATGTTCCTTCCATTGGTCCCACTCTGGAGAACAGGGGCTGTGCCATGCCAAAGAGAGGGATTCAGACAGACACTGCCTCTCCCATCTGAAAATCAAGCATCTTCCCCTGGGTGGCCTCCGTGAAGCCCTCTCTTATTGTAAAGGGTTCAAAGCCTCATTCTGTCACTTACCATCAAATGACAGGAATCTTTGTAAATCCCCACTGCCTCGTGTCCCCAGCTCAGCACAGTGCCACAATCCCAGAAATGTCATTCTAGCATTTAAGTCACTGAAACACATTTAAATCTTTACTATGGGCTCTTAAATGGGTAGATGGGAGAACGCTCTCTTAATAAGTCACACCTTATGAACCACCCATCTTCTCTCTCTCTCTCTCTCAATATTTCCATCACCAGGTATCTTTTCCCACCGCACATTCCTCAGAACTCTTCCTTCACCTCGGCCCACACAGATTCTCTCTTCTCCTCTCTTTTATTCTCTTGGACTCAGCTCTTTATTTTGTAGAGTAACGTGGCTTCTCAATTTCCATTCCTTACATTTTGTGACACAGATGACCCTGGATGCCTGAAGAAGGAAGAATCCCTTTCTCCTCAGGTTGGGCGGAAAAGACTGGGAGAATCACAAAAATGTAAAACTTAGCGATTGAACCCGGGAGGCGGAGGTTGCAGTGAACCAAGATAGCGCCACTGCACTCCAGCCTGGGCAATAGAGAGAGACTCCATCTCAAAAAAAAAAAAAAAAAAAAAAAAAAGTAACTTAGTTTCTTTTTCCAAAGTCCTCATTACACTCCTGAGCCTCAGTTTCCTCATCTGTAGAGTGGGCATCATGGCAATAAGCCCCAGATCTCAGGGTTATTGCCAGGCATCAGTGAAAGTGGGGTGTGAGCCCCCACCACCAACCTCGCCCCCTGGGATAGAGCATGTACAGAGTTGTACAGTTCAGCTTCTCTATTTCTTATTCCAGTGACATTTCAAAATGTCCATCTTTTATTATGCTAAGTCTTCTTTCTGTGATAAAGATTTGCTATAGTTGCACTTGCTTAGGGTGATTTTCTGATACAGTGAATATTATTTCATATCTAGCATTTTGAGGGGAGGAACAGTATTCTGCCTGTTTTGCTATCCCCTATAGTATTCATCAAAATGCTTTCAATATATTTAGTGGTCAATAAATGTTCACCGAACTGCATCACTGGATTTTGATATGAACTGGATCTCAACCCACTTCTTAGACATACATGTCACATCTGGCAGGACTTAGGGCCACTTTATAAACCTCAGGAAATGATTGGGTATAGATAATAAGAAAACTGTTTGAAATGACAACACTACCCATTGATTGAGATTTAGCATTATTCTCTTGGGGAAAATACTTGACTTTAGTTATTTTCCAGCAATAAATGTACCTATTGTTTCTAGGTATGTAATGCTATAGTGAAATTTGGCAAATATTTCTGTGATAGCTTATAAAATATAAATGATTCAAACAAGAAGAAAATTTTAATTCCCTTTAGAAGAAGTTTCTGTCCAGCATAGTTAATTGTTCCTTTTTAATAAAGTTAAACTTTGACATTACTTTTACTCATACAGCTCTACCTTCCTGTTAAAACCTCACAGTTCCCAGGTAAACAAACGATTCTGATTCATGAATCTTGTTTGAGAATAGTAGAGACTTTCAGAGTTTTGTGAGATGAGTCCTTTGTTGCCCAAATCTATAATATGCTAGTTTTTCTCTTTGTATATGGAAAAGTGTGCTTTGGCAAACTTCATTACAACTTAAATATGTTACTACTCTGTACTGGTTTTTCCTTCTCTCTAACCTCCTCAGTAGAAGGCAAGTTTTAAGTATTCAGAATCTTTTCACTTCCTGTATTTTCAAGCAGTATTTCTCATCTTATTTTTAGTTTGTTTGTGTTTAAGCAAGTAAATGGTGACTCTGCAAAGCATGCAGCACTATCACATCTGGAAATTCAGATGTAACCATCATAGGGAAAATTCCATTTCCCTGGAGTCATTTTTGCCTCTTTTGTTACAGAGTGCAAGTTTGCCAGCAGACAGAAGGAGGCAGCAGGCATGGAGAGGGAAATGAGAGGCAACCCCTCCACACTCCACCTTGGGCTGTGCCCCTGAAAATGAGGTTGAAATAGTCAACCCTTGCAAAGCCTCTAAAGCAAGTTGGGAGATGCTTCTAGAAATGTAAATGAGGATTTACTTTCTCATGGGGCTCTCTTCCCTACTTGTCTTCACTCATCCCACCAGAAATAAAAAGTAATGTTAAGACTTCTAATTTCCATGATGATCTCTCTGTCTAGAAAAATGATCTTATGGCTGGGCGCAGTGACTCATGCCTGTAATCCCAGTGCTTTGGGAGGCCAAGGTGGGTAGATACCTTGAGGTCAAGGAGTCTGAGACTAGCCTGGCCAACACGGGGAAATCCCCTCTCTACTAAAAATACAAGAAATCAGCTGGGTGTGGCGGTGCGCACCTGTAATCCCAGCTACTTGGGAGGCTGAGGCAGGAGAATCACTTGAACCCGGGAGGCGGAGGTTGTAGTGAGCCGTGATTGCTCCATTGCCACTGCACTCCAGCCTGGGTGACAGAGTGAGACTGTCTCAAAACAAACAAACAAACAAACAAACAAAGAAAAATAACCCTATGTAAAGAAAACAGTATTTCATGTCATTTTACATGTATTTTTTCTGATTATGCAAGTGATACATGGTCAAGATACAAAATTATGAAATACAGAAGAAAACCACTTAAATCACAGTATCTAGAATCAGTCACTAACTTTAACATAGCTCCTCATGTGTTGTGTGTGCATGTATGTACACACTTGCATATACTTAGCCTTTAATGTCACTAAATCTTCACCTTCATACAAACGAATGAGAAAACTGCTTGAAATTACATTTCCATGTTTCCCCTACTACTCCTAATTGTGTGAAAGAGAAACATTTTTATATACTGGATGCAAAGTGAGCATTGAAGGCATATTTTCAGAGAACTAGTAATTTTGGAGCTTCTCACGGCCAGAATTTTTGAATGGTAAGAAACGAAAAAAGAACAGAAGGCAGCAAAGGGTAGAGAAAATGGTTGAATAATCAGCTGTGTTGTTGAAGCGGGTGGAGGAAAGAAAGCGTGTGCCTATCACATCTGAGCCTTATTCAAAGCAAAGTGGTCTCCGCTTGATGGGCAGGATGCCAGAACACTGTAATAAAGGAGCCATGTAGGGCTGCAACATGGTACTCTGGAAATACATTTTCCAATTAGTCATAAGTGTTTATTCATCAAGGCAGACCACAATGCTTTTGGTAACTCAGTTGTACAAGCAGCTGTAATTGGCAATTGAGAAGCATCAGTGCAAATGTTTTCATGCCTAATCCTGAAATTGTTCATGCTCCACATTTCCACAGAATGGTCCCTTTGTCCAGGAGTGGGGTCGGCAGAGTGCTTATGACTACAGGTTTGGGCCCTTTATAATCATCCAGCATTAAATTAGGTCCGTCCTACAGATCTTGCCCATTTTCCTAATCTTGCCCTTTTTCCTGAATGATTTAAGGAAGAGAAGTTGAAGTGGACTGAAAAATGTTCTTTCAGCAAGGTTGGTGGATATTTTAAGTCTAACGGGAGACTTGACAGGATGGCCAACCACGGCCGGGTACAGTGACTCAAGCCTGTAATCCCGGCAATTTTGGAGGCCGAGACGGGCAGATCACTTGAGGTCAGGAGTTCGAGATCAGCCTGGCCAACATGGTGAAACCCCATCCACAAAAAATACAAAAATTAGCTGGCATGGTGGCGTATGCCTGTAATCCCAGCTACTTGGGAGGCTGAGGTAGGAGAATCACTTGAACCTGGGAGGTGGAGGTTGCAGTGAGCCGAGATCACGCCACTGCACTCCAGCCTGGGCAACAAGAGTGAAAGTCCGTCTCAAAAAAAAAAAAAAAAAAAGACAGAGAGAGAGAGAGAGAGGATGGCCAACCTAAGCACATTTTTCCAGATCTTCAGGAGTAAAACAGAAGAAAAGAGTAACAGAAGCCCTCACTCCTTCCACATTTCAACAAGAAGCTCAGTTGGGCGTGCCACGAAGCCTGGACCGTGGGAGCCCCTATGGCCCACTCCTGATAGCTGTGTTTTGGTAATGTATTATACTGGCCTTCTGGCCATTAATCTAGAACAAGTTTCAAGCTAGATAAGAAAGCCCCGGTGAAAAGAATCCCACAGGATGTGTCCTGACCTTTAAAAAGAAAACCATCAGGACTGACAGGCTTTCACGTTTAAAAACAAAAAAAATTTTTTTCACTTCTCAGTAGCATAGAGCTGCAAATGATTACTTAAAAGGGTCTCCCCCTTTTATTCTCCAAAGTTTTCAGGTACTTAGTGTGAGAGCCTTGTGACAATTCAATCAATTTCCACTGCAGTCCCCAGAGGTGGGACTTCTACAGCTTCCTCAAGGAGACGCCTTAGACTAATAAGGAACAAGCAACTTATCTGAGAGGATGTTGCAAAGTAGAAAAATAGAATTTGAGGTCAAGGAAAAACTTTGTAGCGGAATTACCCCTTCCCACAGACTGAAAATTCAAGCTTGTAAGACAGAAGAGTCTTATTTATAATGGGAAGAGGAGTGGAGCTGAAATTAGACTTTGAAAATAGCTTTCTGATAGCACTATTTGACTCTAGTAAAAAGAGCTGTCATTAAAAAGAAATCTACTTAATTCTCCCTCCAAGTTTAAAATGTACTTTTCATTTCCAGAGGTAAAAAGAAACCCACTGATTTTGGTCTGTAAAGCTCATGGTACATAAACAGCTAGAGATAACAATAACCTGAACATTCCATTTACAGTTTAAAAGCAAAAGTAAATCACCACTCAACTGCCCCTTGCCTATGTTTAATTCAGGTAATTAAAATGTGACGCTCCTTTGAGACCACAGACCACTTTTACATTCCACAACCTCCAAGCATGGCCCAACCAAGCATCCCACTGCCTGTCTTCATCAACAGATAGCCGAACCTAGCAGGGAAAGGCCATTTGATTCCTTTCCATGGGCATTGGAGCACCTTTTGTCTGCAGAACTCAAGGCCAAAAGATTAGAAGGTGAGGCACAGAGCAAGCATTCCACCTGAACTAGCTGGGAGCTGATTGGAAGATCCAGAGCCACCTGCCCAGGTCACCAGGCTACCTTCCCATGATGCGGCATAGGGACTGCATTGGGCAGGTCTCAGTGCAAGCAGGGGGTTCGCTGAGCACATACAGGCATTGCAGGTGGTCTGAGCATCAAACATCACAGAGAATCCAGTGGGCAAAGTTGGGGAGTGGCAAGAGAAGGATGCAGAAAACTGAGGTCCTAGACATTAGGGAAGGTTCCCAGAGGCTGCTAGTCTGAAGTCTCCTGGGACCTCCTGATGTCTTTTAAGCCCACACATTGTGGCTCAGTGACTGATTTAGCACTGCTCTGTTTCCCTGACTCTGCTGGGCTTCAAGAGTCATCAATTCAGGCCAGTTACTCAGTGTCTGTGGTTAGGGTTTTGTTCTTTGCATGCACTGGGTTGCAAGTAGCCAAGCAGGGCTGGCTTCATCACCATTTAGCCTGTGCATTTGCCGGGAAGGACTCTGGATTTAATGTTCTCCTGTTACCATCTTGAAATCCTTATTCATTTTTGTAAAAGGGTCCTCACATTTTCATTTTTCACAGGGCTTGCAAATGATATAGCCAGTTATAGCATCTCAGGCTAACATTTCATCTGTCCCACCTAGAAACTGACTATCCCCTCCTCATGGGGGTTAGCAGGGGTGTGGCAATTGCTAGATTTAAATAAAGCCAGGAGCTCTTCTTGAAATACGGAGAGTAACCATCACAAACTGGTGCAGGGTTTTCCGGAGATGGGGCTGGGAACCTCATGCCGAACAGGAAAAAACAAATGAAGGCAGCTCATCATGATAATCGGGACCCTTGACTGGAAGGTCAAGACAGGTGCTTTGCTAATTAGTTGGGTAAATGTTCTTCCTTTTTTCCCCTTCCATATGGATTACATTGTACTCTGCAGGAAAAAAAAAATCAAGGCTTCTCCTTAGAAGGTGAGTTTACTTTGATAGTCAACTAATAGGTGGTCAGAAGATCTGTAGCTTATGGGAATACTGAAAAGGGATTGGGGGTACACACGGAGCCCAAGCCCTAGAACCAGAGCCATCCCTGACAAGCCACAAAACTGTAGGGCAGTCACAACAATACCACAAGGATAAACTTAGGGCAAAATTCAGAAGAGAAATTGTGGTAACAAACTCGGGACATCGTTCAGGAGGCAGAACCTAGTGGTTAAGAACTTTTAAAAGGTGGCTTCCTTGACGAGATTGGAGGGAAAATCCAAGTTAACTGAAACATCATTCTTTATCATTCCTATGCCGTAATCCATTTCTAAAACTGCCCTGGCTATTCATCGGATAGCTTACATCTAACCCTTTTCTAGCTTTTTGATTTTAACCTATTTATGGAGATTGTAATATGTAGCTTGCATCTTTCCCAGGACTATTTGGAGAGTGATAAGAGATAATGCAGGCAACAGCACTTTGCCAACTGAAAAGCACTAGACAAAGGTGAGGCTCCAGCATCACACAACCTGCAACTCTACTTGCAGAGGCCAGGAGAGGCCTGGGCCAAGAGATGCTCTGTCCCCAGAGGAGCATGTGCACTTCAAGGAGGCAGGTGTGCTGATTCCATTCCAGGAGTAGATTATGTGTCCTCTAGAGGCCCCTGACATTTTCCAGCTCTACTCTGGAGGTGGTAGATTACTAGGAAAATTGTGTTCCTGCCCATGCAGATTCCCTCTTGCTCCCCAGAGCTCTTCCTCCCTGGTTTTCCCACAGTGTGATTACTCACTAATCCCTTTCCCCTTTCACTTTTGACCAGACCCATATGTTGAACTCCAGAATGACTTGTGGATGGAGGCTTGAACTTGGAACATTTGTTTGGAAAGCCACTCAAGGCTTCGACCATGAGGGATTTTCCAGGTTTCCAAATATATCCTCTTGTACCATCAAAATGTCTCAGGTCAGATCATTTTCATATTGTGGTTCCGCGTGTGTGTGTGTGTGTGTGTGTGTGTGTTGGTTGCATTTAGCAGGGAAAAAAAAAGGTCATGGGCCAAAAATCCATTTGAGTTTGTTTGGATGAGTAAGAAATGACGGGAATTCAGAGTGTACAAGATTATAAATATTACAGAGGTTATTCAAAATCTCATTTACTTTTAGTCTGACTGCCTCTTTACCCTACATATTTAAATTCCATTTGCAGCCACCGACCCTGATACTCTTAAAGAAAATAACAACAAACAAGCTACTGCTAAGGGAAATGTAAATTGGTTTGTTTGCTTCTTTACACTCCTGGGCAGTGGAAACATAAGCAATTGTTATTCCAAGGGTCTCATTGAATATACAAAATCTTTGTCTTTCTTAGGAGTTGCTTTAAAGGTTAACCACTTTCCAAACAATTCTTTGTGTCTTGAAACCAATTTTATGCTCCTTTTATCCAGCTACAAAGTTCTTTAAAACTTGTTCAACTTTCCCACACAATCACATTTGCACTCACTCAGAAAATGGAGAGAACAGTTTGCTTTGGGAAAATTTGTTTGTTGCTCTTCTTTGACATTGATAAAGTCCTCATAGTGTGCTGAGAGCTGCAGCGAAGCTTCTAGAAGCTGCCCTTGGAAGCATTTGTGTTCAAGGGGACAAGGGACCAGGCGTCTGAGGTTCTTGCTCTGGGTTGGAGTAGGGCACGAACAGCAGTGATGATGGCAGGAGGAATTTGTGCTGAGGATGTGGCCCCATGCTCATCCCACCAAATTCCCAGGCCCCAAGGCCCTTCCTCTCTGGATAATTTTTTCCAGCAGCTTGTTTTATGCACTCAGAAATGTCCCTTCCCATGTAAATTCTCATTCCCCTTCTACTTACTTTTTACTTTAAATGATTGTTTATTGTGTACAAGCCAAGATGGTGTGCTCTGGGAATGTCCTCCAATACTACTATTGAAGAGAAATAATATAATGTCCAATGCCCTCAAATGAAGTGTGGGCCACCAACGAGCAATATCTCAGCAACATAGATGTCTTCTACTTTCCCCTGGGATGAGAAATGTCATGCCTAAAATCCACAACCTCAACTAGCAAAAAAATTCAGTATTTTCATACACATGAACTACCCAGTTTTTAAAACGATTCTTTTAAGTATGGAATCACTCAATAGACACTTAAAATGTGATTTGATTTACAGAGATTTCATTCAAGAATTTGTGAAAAGAAGGTACATTTGTGCCACAGTATTTCCATTTACATACAAGTCTCCCACTAGGTAGTTAACAAGCATGTGTCAACCACCAATAAGAGTTGAGAGCTCAGATTCGGATTTGCCTTTTTAAAACATTGTTTCTCAGCAATTCAAAAGGAGTTCTCCTCTGCCTTGCACAATGGAGACCCTTTCTATTAAATCATAATATAGGCACTTCTTTCCCTCTAATGATTTATCAAACATATTTTTTAGAGATCCAAAATGAGTCCTTTGGGCATACTGTCTGTTTCATAATAAGCTGTATTTGTTTCCAATGTATCACTGCTCAATGATACAAACTGCCATTGTAATTATAGCCCATATAGGCTGTAATTGTTCAACAAAGGGTGATTCAATGAGGTCAAAACAGAATTTGAAAGCCGTTACAGCAAAGCAGGTTGGGCTGATGATGGCGCACAGTAACTCATTGCCCTACTAATTGGAAGGCGCAGATGTGGCTATAGAACCAGAAGCTCTCTTGGCCTGGGTGAGAGACAAGCTGACATAATCAGCCAGGGCTTGTGAAGATGCACGGGGCTGATGCCAGGGGGCCCGTGTGCCAAGAAGATGCCCCAATGTCAGCTCCTGGCTATGTCATATTCCTTATTTCCATCTGGGCTTCAAATATCAATGTGGAAACCCAACGAAGGTTTTGATTCCTAGTGACCTGAAGAAGTGCTATTTCCCTTACAAAGGCAAGTAGAGATGTGCCACCAATGTTAAGTCTCCAAAAATAGCCACTGAAAGATATCAACTCTCACCACACAATTTGTTAAAATTTAATATGCATGACTGATATGCATGTGTGTCCCTTCCAAATTTGTTGTTGAAATGTGATCCCCAGCATGGAAGGTGGGGCCTGGTGGAAGGTGTTTGAGACATGGGGGCAGATCCCTCAAGGAAGGCTTGGTGCCCTCCCCACGGTAATGTGTTACTGTGATACCTGATTGTTAAAAAGAGTCTGGGACCTCCTTTGTCTCTCTCTTGATCCCTCTCTTGCTATGTGACATGCCTGCTCCCCCTCTGCCTCCTGCCATGAGTAAAAGCTTCCTAAGGCCCTCACCAGAAGCAGATGCTGGCACCATGCTTCCTGAACAGCCTGCAGAAGTGTGAGCCAAATAAACCTCTTTTCTTCATAAATTACCCAGCCTCAGGTATTTCTTTATAGCAACACATTGATCATTCTAACTATATCAAGTAGGATGCATTTGGCTTCTTTTTAATTCTCTTAGAACCTTGGTCTTAAGCACTAAGTCTTCATGTGATCCTGTCCTAAGGCAAGAAGAAAGAGGGTAAGAAGACAGCAATAATCTATTTCCCACAGCTCTTTCCCCTGTGTCTCATTGGCTGGAATTGGGTCACATGTTCACCCGTACACCAGTCACTGAAAAGGGAAAAAGACTTCTATGGTAGACTTAGGTTAGTCATTGTTCATCTTGAGAGGTAGAAGCTGGGAAGAGGGGACTCCTCTTTCCCAGAAAATACAGCCAACACTATCTGAATGTAATTAGGGTGCTAACTTTTATCCAGTCCCAACAGGATACAAAGGAACAATCACAGCTATGGAAAACATTGCCTCCTAAGCTAAACTGAAGCCATGTAGCCTGGTGGATGAATGCTAACTTGGAGGGACATTGCTCTGGGCTGCTTTGTCAGATGATTCACTCCCTGCTATGCATCCTTGGGCAGTTCTCTGTTGATCTAAGCCCCAGTTTGCCTTTCTATCAAAGGAAAATAGTGTCATTTACCACCTCCTGGCCTCACAGTTGGGTTGTGTGATGATTAAAAGAAGCCCCATAAGACCTATGAATTTCTCAGCTTAAAGTATGAAGTGCTGACTTTTCTTTGGATGACAAACGTCAAATTGCTGAGCAGAATATCAGCATTGACGTGCCTCTCAAAGTGACTTGGAATCCTTAAGACCCAAGTATGGAGCCCTTTGTTGACAATTCTGATTTGATTCCTCTGGGCTCTCCTTTTCCCAGCTTTTCTCTGCTGCATTTGGACTCTCATTCCTGCTCCATATCCCACCTCCCCCCAAAGCTAGGAGCACCAAGAGTTTGAGTAACAGGTCAAGGGTAAAAGTGAGAGTGTGATGAAGGAGTTGAGGAATAAGGGAAAGGGGAGAGCTAAGAAGACCTACTTTGTTTTCCTTTGGCAAATTTGAAATCCTGTTTAAACCCACTGTTGTGACACTTCAACTAGATCATTAAATGCTTATACAGTGCCTAAGACTGGTACATTGCGGTCTGTTGATAGCAGGGTTCCACCTGTTTAGGGTTTCAAGCTAATATGTCTTTATTTCCAAAGCCACCCCTTCTGATGGTGGTGTGGACGCTGGTAAAGCTATGTCCCAACAGAGCAGAGTGCCCAGGCAAGCTGTTCTATCTTGGACATGCCATTCTTTGTTTTATAGACATTCTACTTAAACACACAAACCAGTGCAAACACAGACCCATTGCTGTTATATTTATCTATTTTCAAAAACAAATGAAAGTGGCTTTCTTTTAAAGATACAGAGAGTAGAAGTTTTGAAAAGAAAGAGAGCTTACAAATAATTTAAAAGATATATCAAATGGTGATTCTGAAAGGAAATAGAATGAGTATGAAATTCCACAGCTTTAGACAAATGAAAACCCCATGGGTTATATAATTCTCTGTATGTAATTTTTTTGTTGTTGCTTTCAGTTTTTCTTCCTCTCTATCTTTATATGTTTCTTTGAAAGACACATTGTACGTGGAAAGTTAAACTAATAGCTGTTATTACATTCAAAAAGAAATGTCATCATGTATTTTATCTTAAATTCTTCTTAGAATAAAGTAAAGCACTTGAGTAATTAGTTGGTCAATCATGTTGCTTCTTACAGAAGAGTCATTGTGGAACATCAAAGAAGAAAATATCTTTAGCTCTGATTTTGTAGAAGATACAATATTGTTTCTTAAATTAAATGCTTCTTAAAGCAAATCTTTTAAAAAACAAATGGCATATTACCTTATTTTGGTAAGCTAAAATAAAAAGGTAACTACAAAATTTATAAATCGTTTCTCTTTGCTGTCCCCAAAGCCTCTTGTTCATCTATAAAATTTCCCAGTCTGCCTTTGGACATTGTGTTTCTTAGTTAGCCATATCAGACAGTGCTCCTTTCTTCATTTGTAAGCAACGCTCCTATGGCAGATTTTGGTAGGAAGCCTCTTCTTCAGCCATGGGAGTCGACACAATGTAATGGAAAGAAGAGGCTCTGAAACCAGATGGGCACATGTTCAAATCCTGTTCCTGCCACTTATAGCAGGAACCTTGGGCAGGTTGCTAAGCTTTCCTTAGCCTCACTTCTGCCTAAAGTCAAATAGGGGTCAAATAGGGGTAATAGTACCTCCTGGCCTCCTCCCCCTCAGCCACCACACCAAGTCCTGTTGATCAGGCCCTCTCAGTAGACACACATCTTCCCTCCCGCTACCATTCCTTTCTGGCTCTACTGAATTCAGTCCGCCATTTTCTCTCCCTGGAATTACCACGCAGCCTTCCCTCCGATCTCCGCTTCAGTTATCGCCCTCCCCCGTCTGTCCTCCATATTGTGGTCCAAGTGAGCTTCCTAAAACACAACCTAATTGTGTTACTCCTCCTCCCCTACATATTCTTCACTGACTTGGTAAAGACCCATTGTCATGACCCTGGGACCAGGTCCAAGCCCCTTCATACGTACCATAGAGCCCTTCTCCATCCGGCCCTGCCTCTTCTACCTGGCTCTCTCACCAACCCCAACTGACTCCAGGTTCAGCCACAGTGAATTCTCCTTTTCAGGGAACCTGTCAGACTCTGTTTCCAAATGGAGGCTTTGCCTAGATTTCTGTCTGCCTAGAACACCCCTTCTCCCTGGTCCTCTGCTGAAGTCTCACCATTCTTATGCCCTGCTCAGATATGTCACTTTCTTCAGAAGACCTACCTTGTGGTTCCCTACCACCTTCCCGACCGCTGCCCCCAAGGTCCATGAGAGGGGTTTTCTCCTGTGAGTTTCCTTAGCACTTGCACGGTCATGAGCCTATGTACCTCTTGCCTCTCCCCTAGCTGTGGGCTCCATGAGGGAGAAACGAGGTTTTCCACATTTTGACATCTTCAGGGCTCGGCTCAGCTGCCTCATAGAAATTGCTTTAAAAGTATAAACTAAATGAAAACATGAGTTGATGAATATATTTCAGGGGTTTTGTGTGGATTAAATGAGATAAAATAGAAAAATTACTGGAAATATTGCATTCACTCAATGATAACCATTATTATTACTATTACTATTGCTACTATTGTGATTAATACTATTGCATAATATTGTACTGCTTTTAGATATGATTGTGTCTTCTGCCTATTGAAACACATGAGCAAATGTCTCAAGGGCTTTGGACACTTTTAACTCCAGATATATGATGAAAACTGCTATAGGCAATGGTTTTGTTAGGTCTCTGAAAAAATGTGCCCCTACCTCCACCTCCTTTATTTTCTGGTTTGAGTGCCTCTTGCAACCTTTTAGAAATAAGTGGGTTTATTCATTGTAACATGCACTTTTGCCAGTTGGTTTCCTTCTATGTAACCCCTTGCGTCCCTATTCAACAGAGGCTAGTAATTACCATAGCAACCGCAGCATGTGGTGTCTATGCACTCTCAGAAACAAAGCACTTGCTTTTAAAAAAAAAATGCACACACACACACACGCATTAATTTGTAACATGAAATTCTGTTTCATGGTGTTTATGAAGGGGAACCATGCCTCCCAGTAAACCGACTCACCTTCCTCACTAGACCCAGGGCTCAAACTGCTGTTCCCTCTTCCCCCACCCCCGACCCCATGGCACTCTCTATGCACATATTGATTCATTTTAAAAATGAAATTTTTGTGCAATAGGAAAAAAGTATGGAAAGGATTCAGTTTCAGTGGGAAGGTGCAAAGGTCAGTGAGAGGGTGCACAGCCCGGTATGGCAGTCGGTCCTGTCTGAGTGATGATTATACTACCAAGGGGATCCATTAAAATGGAGCCTATTGCTGCTGCACTAAATGAGACGCTCCATAAATTCTGCTGTGAGCTTGTCAGGGGCTAAGTCCATATGTAATGCTTAAGTACAGCGCCCACATCTGCATGCTGGGGTTTGCACCCCAACCCTCCTCTGCCTCCCCAAATGCTGGGTGCAGCACATACTCACTCCAGTCCAATCAAGAACCCAGGGCCTGAAATCCTGTGTATACCCCAGAAATTGAGAATTCCCTTTCCCGTGTTTCCAGCAAGACATGAGGTTTCAGAATGTGACAGAATCATGAGGTGGCCTCTGGTTCTGGGTCCCAACCTAGGGGAAAGCAGAAGGGGACCAAGAAGGCTTTGGTTATATGAAAGGAAAATATCTTGGACCCCCCCACCCCGCCCCACCAAATCACTAAGCTGAAAGGAAAATTCAACATGGAAACTTCTCCGGGCAAACCTGTCTCCCATTCTATTCAAAGTCATCCCTCTGGTCACTGACATAGCTGCATATTCTGATGGCCTCCTTGGGAAAAGCTTATCAGAAACTCAAAAGAATGCAACCATCTGTCTGTCACCTACCTGTGACCTGGAAGCCCCCTCTCTTCTTCGAGTTGTCCCTGCCTTTCTGGACAGAACTGATGAACATCTTACGTATGTTGACTGATGTCTCATGTCTCCCTAAAGTGTATAAAACCAAGCGGTTCCCCGACCACCTAGGGCACATGTCGCCAGGACTTCCTGAGGCTGTGTCATGGGCGTGCAGGGGACGCATCCTCAACCTTAGCAAAATAAACTTTGTAAATTAACTGAGACCAGTCTCAGATGTTCTGGGTTTACAGTTAGAGCAATTTCAGGCTGTGTGGTATCGTGAGCTTTCCACACCATCCACTTAAAAAAGAGTGTGGAAGCCTGTGCCAAGGAGTGTTCAGGGTACGGATGACTCCTGGTGTCATTAGTCATGAGCACGGGCAGGCGACAGAGGGTGAACTCTCTCTGGTCAGACTTCTTAAGTCACCTGAGAAGAAAAGCTGAGGAGAAATCCTGCTTCCACCAGACCGTTTTTTTCCGTTGTGGTTTAAGCCCAGTCAGTGGGAAGCCTCTTTATGAGTTCTGTAGTTGAAACTCTGATTTTGTTTTTTTTTTTTTAATTGCTTTGGTCTAAGGAAAAAAATAATACATTCTAGTGAGAGGTTTCGCAGGGCCGCAGAACCATCTGAACGTTTCTGTTCTGCAAGGAATTCGGTTAGGCGGCCTTCTTGAATACCAGCGCATCCTCTCTCAGAAAATGGAGCTTAGCAAGAACTGAGGGCAGGTCAGGGCGGGAGTGGGTTGGCAGGTGTGTGCAATTTAGCTTTTACCAAGTTTTGGGTGAAATGCACTAAATTTGAATGGAAATTCCTGGTTGCTATTTCCCTGCTTGGCCGGAGGAGGTACTGACACAGGTATCAGATAACTGATATTGAAACAAGAATTCACAGTTCTTTATGGACAACTTGGAAAAGTCAACTGGAGACACACAGTTCTCTTGGAAGCCGCTTCCTTTGACCTTCGTGGCCCAGTGTCTCCAAAACCAGGTGAGGACGAGACTTCTCTTTGTCCAGGTGGGGACACCGTCTCTCCCGCCCCTCCAGCAGCCTTGCAGAAGGTAGCCACTAGAGGGCGCCTTTCGCCCAGCCATGGCTCCAAGCGCTAAACCTGCTTCACATTAAGCTGAGAAGCAGGGAAGTTAGTGACGTGGGGAATTATTATGCACAGTTCATTTCCTTATAATTTAACTCTCAGGGTAACAAAAGCATAATGTATAGCCTAGTTTTCGGGTCTGATTTACAACAATTTAAACTAAAAGACGATTTCTCCCTCACCCACCCCCTTCTAATCACTTCTGCTGAAATCAGCAACGGAGAATTTTGTATTTCATCACGCGCTGCACCCTCCTAGGGACACAGATCTGAGAAGAGGAAATTTTAAAACAGGGTTCCCGCAAGCAGAGCTGGATGCAATTTTTTATTTTCTGCTTCAAATTTCATTATGGCCTTGCTAGTTAAAAAAACAAACAAAAAAAGAAACAAAACTTTATGTCTGTTATGGTTGGTTAGTATCCCTTACTACTTTTAAACCTCGGGAAGTCCAAATGGAGCCTACTGCTGTTACATTTGCAGTAAATGGGGCAAAACACTTTTGTCCCCAAAGGGCTTATGGTGCCAGTTTCAAACTCAGAGGTAAAAGGAGTGAGCGTGGCGCCCCCCGCCCCTCCCCACAGCGCTGACCCTTTTTTTCCTTCTCCTCAGCCCTTCCCTGTAGATTCCAGCCTACTTTGAAGTCTCCTTCCTCTGGCTCCTTGAGCACTTACTGACTCTACCAGCAATTTAGCATTGCGTATCTACTGTCTCGTTCACTAATTGCTTCATATGTGTATTTTTTTTCTCCCCAAGGAAAAAGAAATAACATTTTTTTGAGTGTCTACTTTATCTAAGGCTCTTGGCTAAGGGTATTGCCTGTGATTTCCTTTAATCTTTTAAACAACCCTATGCCTTAGATGCAATTGATTTTATTTTACAGATGAGGACATTGAGTCAGAGAGGCTAAATCACTTACACAAGGTTACATTACAAATAAGAGGCAGGATTGAAACTCTGGTACCTCTTTCTGTTATATCATTCTGATATCCACTTTGATTGTAAACAAGGTGAGTGTCTCACCCTTCCACGCTTTCCACACCAAGCAGAATGATAGGTTGATATAAAAGGAAAGAAAAAATCATTCACTGAGGTTCTCAAAATTCTTTCCATCTGTTGATTAGGGTTGGCAAGTGAGTAATCAAGTGGCACCCATAAAAAACAATATTTTTTATAAATATCTGATGCCTTCCAGAACTCTCAGGGCACTGGGCCGCTACAAAAGCTTTCAAGCAGGAAGATAAAGCCCCCGAATAAAGTCAGTGAGGAGGTGGTCTCTAAAGACCCGGTGGAACCTATAAATCAGGATGCTCGTACTCATCTCTGGTTGACTCTGCACTTTAGGAAGCAAGGGAAATTGGGGGCAGAAGAACGTTGATTCCTAACCTCTGAGACCACACTAGTAAAACATATGGAACCGATAAGGAAATTATCATAGTTCCTAAAGAGTGGTTTTAAGAACTCAGAATTTCATTGCATTTGGGGACTAAAAACACGAAAAAGGAAGCATCTTGGGGTTTCATGTTTATCTTATTTTTGAATTAAATGTTTTTTGCAGCTTTATTGTGGTGTACTTGACAATAAAAACATATATATTTACAGTATAAAGGTGATGTTTTGGTATATGTGTACATTGTTTAATAATCACCACAATCAAGCTAATTAACATATTCATCACCTGGCATTCTTACCATTTTTTGTGTGTGGCGAGATAATTTAAGATCTATTAGAAATTTTCAAGTATACATTATTTTTAAACTGAAATTTACTTAAATTAATTAACTAATTTATTTATTTATTTTTGAGACACAGTCTTGCTCTGTCACTCAGGCTGGAGTGCAGTGGTAAAATCTCAGCTCACTGCTACCTCCGCCTCCCAGGTTCAAGCGATTCTCCTGCCTCAACCTCCCTAGTAGCTGAGATTATAGGCACCCACCGTCATACCTGGCTAATTTTTGTATTTTTACTGAAGAACGAGGTTTCACCATTTTGGCCAGGCTGGTCTCAAACTCCTGACCTCAAGTTATCCACCTGTCCTGACCTCCCAAAGTGCTAGGATTACAGGCTTGAGCCACTGTGCCCAGCCACGTATACATTATTATTAACTATAGACATTGTGCTGTATGACAGATCTCCAGAACTCCTTTATCCTAACTGAAACTTTGTACCCTTTGACCAATGACTCCTCATTTCCTCCCCACCTCCCAACCCCTGGCAACCACCTCCCTGCTTCTATGAGTTTGACTTTTTTAGATGCCACATACAAGTGAGATCCTGCAATATTTTCCTTTCTGTGCCTGGCTTATTTCACCTAGCACAGTACCCTGCGGGTTTATCTATGTTGTTGTAAACGTCAGAATTTCCTTCTTTTATAAGACTGAATAGTATTCCACTGTGTGTGTGCACATGTGTGTATCATATTTCTTTAGCCATTCATCTGTTTATAGACACTTAGGTTGAGTCCATACTTTGGCTCTTGTGAGTAGTACTGAGATAAACATGGGATTACAGATATCTCTTTGATATACTGATTTCATTTCCTTTAGACTGATACCCAGAAGTGGGATTGCTAGATCATATGGTAGTTCTGTTTTCAAAATTTTGAGGAGCCCTTCCATATTGTTTTTCACAATGGCTGTAAGAATTTACAATCCTGCCAACAATGTACACAGCTTCCCATTGTTCCACTCCTGTGCCAAAACTTGTCTTTTGTCTTTTTGATAATAGCCATTCTACCTGGTGCTGAGATGATATCTTGCTGCATATCAATTTGCATTTCTCTGATGATGAGTGATATTGAGCATTTTTTCATATACGTGTTAACCATTTATATGTCTTCTTTTGAAAAATGTCTATTCAGGTCCTTTACACATTTTAAAATAGGGTTGTTTCAGTTATTTAAGTTCCTTATCTATTGTGGATATTAATGCCTTATCGGATACATGGTTTTCAAATACTCTTTCCCATTCCATAGCCTACCTCTTTACTCTGTTGATTGTTTCTCCTGCTGGGCAGAAGGTTTTTAAGTTGCAGGATACAAAATTAATATATAAAAATTAGTAGCATTTCATATACTACCAATGAATGATCTGAAAGAGAAATCTAAAAAATCTCATTTGCAATAGTATAAAAAATATTCAGAAATAAATTTAACCAAGGAGGTAAAAGATCTGTACACTGACCAGTGTAAGACATTAATGAAGGAAATGAAGACACAAATAAATGGAAAGATATCCTGTGTTCATTGATTGAAATAACTAATATTGTTAAAACGTTCACATTACCCAGTCTGTAACAATCTATGGATTCAATGCTGTCCCTATCAAAATTCCAATGGCATTTTTCACAGAAATAGAAAAAAACGTCTAAAATTCATATGGAACTAAAAGAGACCCCCAAAGAGCCAAAGCAATCTTGAGCCGCAAGAACAAAGCTGGGAAGCATCACAATACCTGATTTCAAAATACACCACAAAGTTATAGTAAGCAAAATGGCATGGTACCAGCATAAAAATAGACTCATAGACAAATAGAAGAAAATAGAGAGCTGAGAAATAAATCTCAGCATTTATGGCCAATTTTTCTTCAAAAAGAACACCAATAAGACACAATAGGGAGATGATAGTTTCTTCAATAAATGTTGTTGGGAAAATCAGATATCCATGAAGAAGAATAAAATTGGAACTTTATCTCACACTATATAGAAAGATCAACTCAAAATTGATTGAAGACTTAGATGTAAGACCTGAAACAATAAACAACCAGAAGAAAAGGTAGGGCAAATGCTTCTTGATATTAGTCTGGGCAATGATGTTTTGGTTATGACCCCAAAAGCACAGGCAACAAAAGCAAAAATAGTCAAGTGGGATAGCATCAAACACATCTTGGGGTTTTTGACTGTTAAGACTGCCAAGAAGCTAACTAATGCCTAACTTTAAGGGTATCTCAAGGGCTGCATGATCATAGCGCTCTGCCCAGCTTTGACATGAGTCCTTGGTTCTTTGTGCCATTTTTGAGTGGAAAGTTCAGGATGGAGGAGAAGGAAAAGTGCTGAGCTTTGAGGACAGAAAATCAGACAAGCTTCATTTCTGCTTCTGCTTCCGCTTCTTATCTGTTCTGTGACCTTGAGTCTATGACTACACTTCTCTGGGTCAATTTTCTCACATTTAGAATGGGAATAATGAATAGTACCTACTACTTAAAGTCAGCATGAGGATGAAATCAAATAAAGCATGGGCAACATGGATTTTGGAAAAACCTGGGGCTGGGATTTAGAAAGACTGTCATGAAGAAAACCCCTCAACTTTACCTACCCACTGAGGTAGAGGCCATAGCTTATCAGTTCTAAGACACCATTGGCTATAAGATATGACATGGCTTTATGTATTACCAAGAACGAAAACCGAAACAAAAACAAAACAACGCTACCATTTAAACTCTGCATTTCATTGATTATAAGGTACATCCCAATATTAAAGATGCTAAAATGGGGAAAAATTATCGTAAAAAAAATTCATTTAAAGTGAATGAACTATGGTACTTGCTAAAAAGCTTCTAAGGTGGCCAGGCACGGTGGCTCACGCCTGTAATCCCAGCACTTTGGGAGGCCGAGGCCGGTGGATCACGAGTTCAGGAGATCGTAGACCATCCTGGTTAACATGGTGAAACCCCATCTCTACTAAAAATACAAAAAATTAGCCAGGCGTGGTGGCGGGCGCCTGTAGTCCCAGCTACTCGGGACGCTGAGGCAGGAGAATGGCGTGAACCCGGGAGGCGGAGCTTGCAGTGAGCGGAGATGGCGCCACTGCACTCCAGCCTGGGCGACAGAGCGAGACTCCGTCTCAAAAAAAAAAAAAATTTTTTTTAAATTTAAATTAAAATAAAGGCCTCTAAGGTAAAGTAGCTATGGAGTGATTTCCACAACAAAGGTTGTAGTGAGCATGTCTGATCAACTGGGAGGGAAGGATAGGATGAGAGGTTAACAGAAATCGAATTGTAAGCCAGGGACTCGGCATTGGGTGGGGGACTCTGGGAGCTCCTGCTATAAAATTTATTTTAAGGGAAGAAAAAGTCAGAATCTGTAATGGACCTGAGGGTCAGAGGGATCTGCTAATTTTGAGAACAGCAATATTGTGGCTGTTTCTTGAATTCACTCCGATCCAATCACTCTAGAGCAACGTGCGCATCCTTAGGAGGAAAGGATACAGGTGAAAAAGAGGAGCAGGCTCATCAACTCGGGGGATTTGGGCTCAGCCATTTGCCGAGGACCCCCAATCAGGCTAATGCAGGCAAGAGGGTGATGTCTTCCATCTGCTTTCATGCTAGACTGCAGCCGGCAGGGACTCCTGAGGATAGAGAGTGATAATGCTGCAGACACTCGCTGTCCATCCGCAGGTCCCTAGCAGCGGTGGGCAGGAGCAGTAGAGGTGACTGATGGCTGGCACTGCGGAGGCCAGGGTGCTTCAGGGAGCAGCAGCCAGAAGGGTATTCAGGCAGCAGCAATTGGCAGCCTGAGGCAGCAGAGGGAAGCTGCGGCAGGGCTGACGCCTGAGTGCACAGGTGAGACCGTCCGGGGCCTCCCTGCAATACCTGGCAGGAGGAAGAGACCTTGAAAGTAAGCTGGAAATCCTACCTATGCTGACGAGGGGAGGAACCAGAGAGCCCAGAGCACTCAGGTTAATGGGATCTGATTTATATTCACAAGCGGCTGAGGCTTGGGATCCTTCCTGCAACCTTTTAGACACCTATTGCTGAGTAAATACTAAGTTCCCTTTCCTTCCCTTCCTTTTTCTAGAAGGCTTGTATTTGGGGACCTTATCCTAATTTATCAATGCAATATTAAGACTCAGTCCATCTATGGTCATGTTTTTACTAAGCTTTATTAAGCAAAAATAGAGTCAAGTTGTGTTTAAAAAGATCTCCCAAGGTGCCACTTCAAACAAAATGCTTTCCTCCCAATGTCGCTTCTCTCAGCTCTGTTGTAAGCCAATGTGAATCCAAATTGATGAGGTTCTGGAAGGCATATGAGGCTCACTCTTGTCTCAGGGCTGGTGCACCTGTTTTCACCCTGTCGGTGGGAAGAACGTTCCAGGGAGTTTGTGTGTCTTACTCTTTTGAGTCTTTGTTCAAAGGTCACTTTCTTAGTGAGCTCTACCAGACCACCTTAATTAAAACTGCAGCAGCCCACCAGCCCCACGTCCCTCCCGTGCCTGCTTTTATTCCCCCAACATATTCATGACTACCGATGCACGTTTTAATAATAATTTGTTTATTGTTTGCCTCCTGCAGTAGAAGGACAGAGATTTTTTTTCAGTCCTGTTTATTCACGTATCTTGGAGCCTGGAGGGGTGCCTGGCATGTGAAAGCCCTCAAATATTTGTGTGAATGCTAGGAGAATGTCCCACCTCTCATTAATATTTCTGCCATTTGACATTGGTTGGGTTGAAAGTGGGATTTTATTTTCTTAGCATCTTTCTTAATATATCTAAGAATTCTTTCTTGCTACATTTAACTCTGGATAAAGGAAAAAGTATGCGTAAAAGAGTAAGAAAAATGCCATATAGAAAAGCAAATGAAGGCTCACAGAGCCAGCATGTGGCAACAAAACCAAAGGAAGATTATTCAGTCCTGGAAAGCTAAAGGCTCCATACCAAGTGATAATATAACGATAACAATAATAATAGTAATAGTGATAGCTGCTGGCGGGTACCACCTGCAATTCAGGGCTTCATTTTCCAGACATGTAATTAGTATCATGGAATTGTCTTTCAGGAGCTTAGAATTCCTGTGACCTTATTGGGGCAGGGGGTGGGAAACTGACATGAAGATACATAATAACAGGAAGTAGGAGTGGCAAGAGGAAAAGGAGGAGGAGAAAGAGAAGGAAAGTAAAAGGGAACAGGCCAATATCCCCAGCTGCCCCCACCACCTGCGCACCCCGGAACACTCATTTCACGGTCTCCACTGTTTCTGCCCTCCGTTCCAGCATCAACCCCGGTTCAGGTGGGATTCTTTTCCCTTAATATGTCAAAAATGTTTAAAATCACCTGCAACATCTCTCTGGGGGAATTAGTGACAAATAAGACATCTTAAAAATTTGCTTAAGATACCTTTCTATAATGGTTTAAAAGTGTGAGTATCCCAGCTCAAGCATAGCCCGCAAAGCTTCTGAATACCACAGGATAAAGGAGCTCCCAGGGCTCCTTGGAGGAAAAACTGCATCAGCAGGTTTGGAAATTCAGCCTTAAGCCCCTGGTACAAAGGTGAACAGGGAATTAGGGAAGAAGTGAATCTGGGAACTCAGCCTCAGCGGTTTGTGGCACACATGAGCTCACAGTCACTCTGACTTCCTTCCGGCACATTGAGCAAAGCTGAAAGCATCCACTCACTTGGAGGAATATACCAGGAAGCTAGGCACGACAACTAAAATGCCACCCTGTCCATTTTCAATCCAAATGAAACAATGGTCAGGATTTGGAACTGAGAAACCACAGTGATGAGTCAAAGAGCCAAGAGAGAAAGACTCTAAAGTTCTGTTTAAAAAGGGTTTGTCCTCAGGAGGAGCAGAGTGGCATAGATGAGTGCTACTGCTTTAGTTTCAGATGGAGAAATTATGCCAGGAGGGAGAGTTGCTGTGAGTTGCTTCATATTACACAGGTGGAGCAGTTTTTAATAATTACTGGCTGACAGCAGCTGTTTTTAACACCATAGCAACAATCAACTCCTAGTTTATTCTGAGTTGATAAAATTATCCAGGTCACAAAGACATTATTAAAAATAAAACAAAAAATGTCTATTCCATGGATTTAAGGCAGTGCTTCTCAAATTTTACCATGCTTTGGAGTCAACAGGGGCTGCCAACTAAAAAGCAGATGCCATAGACTTAACCCCTGAGATTCTAGATCATAATATTTGAGAGGGAAGTCCCAGAAATCTGTACTGGTAACAAGCTCCCTAAATGATTCACAAGTGGGAAGTTCACAAACCATCCTTTGAGGGATATTGCAAACCAGGTGTGGTGGCTCACACCCGTAATCCTAGAACTTTGAGAGGTCGAGGTGGGAGCATCGCTTGAGCCCAATAGTTCCAGACCAGCCTGGACAGCAAAAGGAGACCCCCGTCTCTACAAAAAAATTTTAAAAACTAGCCAGGAGTGGTGGCACACACCTGTGGTCCCAGCTACTTGGGAGACTGAGGCAGGAGGATCGCTTGAGCCCAGGAGATCTAGGCTTCAGTGAGCCACGATCATATCACTGCACTCCAGCCTGGGTGACACAGAGTGAGACCATGTCTCAAAAACTGAGAGAGAAAAAGAGAGATACTGCATCAGATCATGTCTGACAGTTGAGTAGTTAGTCTAGTGCCTTCCCCAAGCAGCACCAGGGACAGACTCCAGATCTACACTGGCTATTATTATGGAAGCTACCAGTCGCATGTGGCCACTGAGCACCAGGAATGTCCACACTGAGACATACTGTAAGTATAAAACACAGTGGATTGCAAAAACAGTATATATATTAGAAACAGTGCAAAGTATCTCATTTAAAATGTTTATATTGATTATATGTTGAAATAATAATCTGGCTATAGTGTGCTACATAAAATATATTACTAAAGTTAGTTTCATTGGTTTCTTTTTACATTTTAATGTAGCTGCTAGAAGATCTACAGTTGTATATAAGACTCGCATTATATTTTAGAGCTACTCTAGATACAGTTGTTTCTGGTTATAGAACAGCTCATAAAAACTTTCCAGACAAGAAGTATTTCCAGTTTTATTCTCCTTCATCTTATCTATACCCTTAAAAGAAATGGAGGTAATGGAGGCTAGTCTAGCCTGATAGCAGAGGTTGAAAACAGGTAGCTTTTTAGCTCAATAAAACCCATAGAGATGTTTCACCTGCAAAATGTTGGCCTACACAATGTGTTCCAAAAATCTCATCAACATTTAAAAAAACTAAATAGTTTAATACGTCTTTTTTATATCTAGCATCTATTGAAAAATCAGAAGATTCAGCAATACTGAGCCCACCACCCCAAATGAAAAAAATCTTCCTGGCTCCAGGATGAAGCAACTGCTTCATCAGAAGCCCTTCAGAAGAACACACAGGTATGAGCAAAATATTTAAATTATGTCGTTTAAACTTTTGTCCTAAAAGAACCACAGCTTTGTATGTATCTTTCCATTTTATTGTCATTGTTCTATTTGTTTTCAAGAAAGTATGTTTGTCAAGGTAGGAGGTAGGAGGATAGAACATATGTTATCTTGTACTTTGCTGACTTGATTTATAACTTTGCAATATTCAGACATAGGATAGATGGACTTTTGTTTCTACTCTTGATGCAGACCGAGTACAGTTAGGGGTAAGCCTAGTGCTGAACACCTAAATGATGATCAATAAATACTTGTTGACTGGTGTGGAACTGGAACAAGGGCAAGAGGATTTTTAAAAAGTAATGTTTAAGAATTTTGAATTCCTGTACGCCCCCTTGCCTAGGTGTCAGCTTGAGTCTCAGGGTAATCTCAGTGAAATTCCCTGGCTGGGATGAACAGGGCAGCTGGCTGGTTGTGAGACTACAGGTAGTGTCTCATTCATGCTAGCAAAAATCACGTGACTACATCCCCCATGTCAAACCTCCCTAGTTGGGAGTCTCATTGCCAAGCCTATGGAATTCTGCCTACCACTTTAAGAAGTTGCTTATTTGAGCTTACTAATTATTTTTTATTTCACACTTATAAATGTAGGAAGCTCCTGGCCCTGTTGACTCAAGAGAATGTCAAAACTGACTTTGTGTTTTTTGAAATGCTTCTCTCTATAAATCACAATAGGAAACTCTGTATTATCATTGGATAGCTAACAAATATGTATTTAGTGAATACGCTATGTTGCGTGTTGTATTAGGCTCCATGCAAGGGATTGGGAAATAGAAAATATGATAAAGTAGGAGAGCTGGCATTTCGGAAGATCTTCTTATCACTGTCCTTTATGGGGGAAGGCCATTGTATCAAACTATGCAGTGGCATACAGTCATTTACATTTATCATCATTCCTGACCATTCTGTGGTTCTGCTGGGGAAGCTCTGTCTCGACCGTGGGACTGAGTCAGCTGGGGTGGCTCCGATCCACAGGGGTTCATTCTGGGGTCCAGGCTGAAGGAGCAGCTGCTTCTCATGACCCATCCTTCTCATGGCAATGATAGGGGGAGAGAGAGCCAGGCCCACCATGCAGGCTGACTTTAAGGCTTTGCTTGTGTCACTCCTGTTAACAGGCCATTGGCCAAAGCAGATTGCATGGCCAAGCCCACGTTGGGATGAAAAGAAAAGTGAATGTTTTCAAAAAATAAATCCAAACGATCCCAACTCCCTTAGAGTGAGTCCCGGGGTGTGCAGGGCACTCCATCTCCCACTTCAGAGCTTAAAGAGGCAAGACATCTCTTCTCTCTGGACCCTGCCCTGGCTTGGCCAACTGAACAATTCAGGAGTAGTGACTCAAAGAGGTAAGAGAGATCACTCACTTGGCAAGAGTAGAATCAAATGAGCAGAGCCAGGTGCAGTTGCTCATTCCTGTAATCCCAGCATTTTGGGAGGCTGAGGTGGGTGGATCACTTGAGGTCAGGAGTTTGAGGCCAGCCTTGCCAACATGATGAAACCCTGTCTCTACTAAAATTACAAAAATTAGCTGGGCATGGTGGAGCATACCTGTAATCCCAGCTACTTGGGAGGCTGAGGCAGGAGAATTGCTTGAGCCTGGGAGGTGGAGGTTGCAGTGAACTGAGATTGCACCACTGTACTTCAGCCTGGGTGACAGAGTGAGACTCTGTCTAGAAAAAAAAATCAAATGAGCAGGGCAGTCATGTCCTGTCATAAGTAGCTTTCTCAGCAGATTATCCCTGGAGCAGGGCCTTGGCTGTGTTCTCCTCTGCCTAGTACTCCCTAGGCCCATCTGGTTTTCTGAGCCTGGTTCTGCAGCTCAGAATAATTCTAGTATTGATCCGGTTAACTGCTTTCTCCTTGCTAGCCAGAGATAGTTTTTGTTATTTGTCACCAAGACAGTTTACTGGTGTCAGTGGGCACAATATTTTGCCCTTAAAAAATATTCTGTAGATTGAAGAACTAACATTCTCAAATAAAACTCTTTTACATGTATCATGCAATAGTTCAGGAAGTGAGAGTACGAGACTGAGGGTCTAATAGCTATGATCTCAGATTTCAACTTTGGCAGTTCTTGCTGCACGACCTTGTGTATATGACTTAACTTCTCCAAGCTTTTGTTTCCTTGCGTGTAAATAGAAACAGCACTACCTACCTCACCAGGTCTCTGTGCAATAACAGCATGCTTAAATCTCCTAGCACAGCACCTAGTATGGTACAGATCTTTAATAACTAGTATTTGTGACTTTTCTTGTGGTAAGGGGTTGTTGAGTGAGGATCCTGAAGGCATCCTGAAGGAAGGGAGCTTTGGGTAAAGTCTTTAAAAAAAGTGGAGTCACAGACTAATGAAAAGCAATAGAGGAGCATTCCAGAAAAAATGTGTGTGTAAAAGTCAAAGTAGAAGGGCAGGACTGGACATGCTGTATGTGAGAGATGTGAAGGAGCCTGGCATCGTTGTTTAGTGGGGTTGTATCTACATGGGAAAGAAAAAAAAGGCTGTGAAGCAAGAGAGGATCCAATGCTAGATGGAGGCCTCTGTATAGAAGACAAGGTTTAAATGTGATGATGTGTTAATAGGGAGCCCTTACAGGTTTTTAGGCTGACGGAGAATACGTATATGTGCAGAAGGAGAGGTTATACATATTTTACAAATATTTTGGGGATTGTGTGGGATGGCTTACGATGGAAATGGAGTCCAGTTAGAAAGCAGTGGCTGTAAATCTCATAGAGGGTGATGAAAATCTGGACTTGGGTAATGGCTGTGGAAGTAGAACTCTATGAAAAAACCCATCTGAGGAATACAGGACACCCAGTGACTGTTTGGAAGCAAGGATGAGAGGAATGTGGGGTCACTGCTTCATTTGGAAAGTGGCTGAATTAATAGCGAGAATAAATAATTGCTTCTTTTTTATTGATACAGAATTTGCATACCATACATTTCACTATTTTACAGTGTACAGTGCAGTGGGTTTTAGTATATTCACGAGTTTGTGGAACCATCACCACTATCTAATTCCAGAATGTTTTCATCACGCCAAAAAGAAACCCTGTATCTGTTAACAGTCACTCCCTTTCTCTTGCTTCTAGAGTCCTTTGCAGCCACTAATCTGCATTCTGTCTCTATGGATTTGCCTCATGTAAATGGAAATCTTATAATATGTAGCCTTTTGCGTTTGATTTCCCTCATTTACCATAATGATTTCATGGTTTATTCATGTTCTAGAATGTATCAGTACTTTTTTCCTTTTTTGTGGCTGAATAATATCTCATTGTATGGATGTACCACATTTTGTTTATGTATTCATCAGTTGATGGACATTTGCATTGTTCTAACTTTTTGACTATTATAAATAATGCTGCTATGAACATTTGTCTACAAGTTTTTGTATAAACCTATGTGTCCAGTTCTCTTGGTTGTGTACCCAGGAGTGAAATTGCTGAGCCATGTTTAACCATTGAAGAACTGCCAAGCTGTCCTCCATAGCAGCCACACCATTTTATATTCCCACCAGT
Organism: Piliocolobus tephrosceles; assembly: GCF_002776525.5. Taxonomy (NCBI): domain Eukaryota; kingdom Metazoa; phylum Chordata; class Mammalia; order Primates; family Cercopithecidae; genus Piliocolobus; species Piliocolobus tephrosceles. The sequence goes on from NC_045444.1 coordinate 90,624,864, forward strand.
AATGTAGGAAGGTTCTAATTAGACCACATTCTTACCAACCTTTGTTATTTTTTGCTTGTTCTTTTGTCCTTATGGGCATTTTAGTGGATGTAAATTAAATTGTCATTTTAAGTTGCATTTCCTTTAGGACTAATGATGTTGATTATTTATTTATTTATTTATTTATTTATTTATTTATTTGAGACAGAGTCTTGCTCTGTTGTCCAGGCTGGAGTGCAGTGGTGTGATCTCGGCTCACTGCAACCTCCGTTTCCTGGGTTCAAGTGATCCTCCTGCCTCAGCCTCCTGAGTAGCTGGGATTACAGGGGCCTGCCACCACGCCTGGCTAATTCTTGTATTTTTAGTAGAGATGGGGTTTCACCATGTTGGCGAGGCTGGTCTCGAACTCCTGACCTCAGGTGATTTACCTGCCTTGACCTCCCAAAGTGCTGGGATTACAGGCTGATTATCTTTTTATGTGCTTACTGTCCATTTGTATATCCTCTCTGGAGAAATGTCTGTTCAAATAGTGAGATTTTTGCCACGTCCTATGATTTACGCTAAGACAATCTCCACAGAATGCCATTTTTGATAACTTGTTAGGGTATAACTGACACTATGTAAATCAGAATATTCTGAGGTTTTCAAGGTTTTAAGAAACTACAGTGATGCCTCTTTTATTCTGTTTGGCCTGCAAGTATATGATCAAGAAATTTAAGCTGCGCTAGGGAGCTATTTCTCTACTCATTCCATCTCCCTCATTATTGTTCAAGTTCCATGAATGTAATTGGTATTAACACTTTGGATTTATTTTTTTAACCTTCTTTTATCTGATATCAAGGACAAACCAAATAGAGTTCTTTACAAAAGTTAATTAATTTAACTTTATTTGAACCTTCTCCCAAATGGAGCTTGGTGCTTCCAAATTAGCAATACAGAAATAAACTCACTAGTATATTTTTGAGTTGCTGTAAATTAAAGGGGTTGGACTAAATTATTTCAGAACTTTTCTTTCAGCTTTAACATTCCATGATTCTAACATAGTTGGTTGGTAACTGAGAGGGGATGTGAACACAAGAATGCTAACTTAAGCCCCCTTCCTTGATCAAGATGCCATTCTTCTCTGATGAAGTAACATTTGCAAAATAAATCTTAACTGGTCCCTTGGAGCCTGAGAACTCTGGAAATGTAAGAACTAGTTCATGGAAGGAAAGGTTCAGAAACTAACGTATGCACTGATGAGAGTGGTCATAGTCATTATTTTGTGGATGAACTGTACTTATAGATAAAAGCCATGGTTTAAAAATGCAAACCAGATGGTGGTCAGGCAGTGGAGTGAAATTATTCCTTGGAAACCAATGGGATTTGGACTGAGACATTTTTGAAAAGTACAAAATGTTAACGGAAACTTCAACATTAGGTTAAGGAGAAGTGTGCGGAAAATGTTATCCGTTTGCATTCTGCTTCCATCTAGCTATTAGAATGGGATCGAATAAACCTGAAAATAGAATCAGGAGGAAATAGAAGCCAGTATAGTGCTATGATGTGAGTTGGAGGTAAAATGAGTTTCAGAATCATGGGAAAGTTTGTGTGCCTTAAAAGCTAGACTTGTTCTGCTTTCAATACATTTCGGGTTTTCTGCTGGAACTATTTGAGAGAGAAGGGCTAAAGAGAATAAGTAATTGGAATTTGAATTTGCTGCATGTTTCCTGCTTAGCACTTTCCTAAGATCTTTCAGTGATTTGAACCCTGAGCTAAAGGAGCTTAAAACCATTCCTATATGAAACATTATAGCTATACAATAAAGCAGTGTCTGTGATTGAATGTTAAAATGTAAATCGGTCAGATGCAGTGGCTCACGCCTGTAATCTCAACACTTTGGGAGGCTGAGGTAGGAGGGCTGTTTGAGGCCAGGAATTTGAGACCAACCTAGGCAACATAGTAAGACCCCCATCTGTACTACTAATACAAACCTAGCTATTTGGGAAGCTGAGGTGGGAGGACTCCTTGACCCCAGGAATTGGACGTTACAGTGAGCTCTGATTGTGCAACTGCACTCCAGCCTGAGTGACAGAATGAGAGCCTGTCTCTTAAAAGAAAAGGTAGAAAAAAAAAAAAGTTATATGAACTATGTGTTATAGGAAGTCAGAATACAGTGATCAATCCAGGTCAGAGAAATCAGGCTCAGGGAGAGCATTCAGGACGAGGTTACCAGGACACGGACGTGAAGAATGAATGGCATCCAGGGAAGGGATGTGGAGAAAAGAGGGCAGGACTTGGAGGAGTAAAGATTTGGTATTAGGGATGGTCATGATGTGACCAGGGATATAGAAAATAGTCTCGGACTGGGGTGGAATATCTCATCAAAAGTGAGAAGGCTATAGTGCTAATGACCTCAGGGATAATATCTCATTGGGCCTTGAATGTGAAATGTAAAATCTCTTGTTATTCAAAGACTAAAGTAGCAAGGAACTATTTGCTGGATATCCACCCTAAAAAGGACAAAGACTGTAGAGAGAGGAATGACCTAGAAAGAATCTTCATTACAAATATTTTACAAGTCCAGTTTCAACTCTTGCCTTTGTCAAATTCCTTGATAAATTCATGCTGTTACAGCATATGCTTTGGAAGAACCACAGAATAGAATGTAAAAATTAAAAAAAAAAATGCTTAAAGTCGTCAAATTAATTCTTCTTCTTATATGTGGTAGAACTGAAGAGTCAAAGTAAATAAGTGGCTTGCTCAAGGTCACACAGCTGGTAAGTGGCAGGGGTCAAGTCTCTAAGACCTTGGCTTCTGTGCCATAGAAAATGCATTGTTTAAGCTTCAACCCTGATTTGCAGACATCCTGATCTTGCCAGGTCTGGTCAAGGATTTGTTCTATTTCTTTCTAATATCTTGGTGGGCAAAATATCGTTGTATATAAAATATTCTAGAACCCTGTCCCTGAAAGTATGGTTCATAAATCAACTGCATCAAAATATTCCTGAACCCCTTCTCCAAAATATTATGTAATGATTGCTGGAGTTAGAGCTGAAGAATCTGCATCTTAAGAATCTGGGTGATTTTATATGTTGAAGTTTGAGAATCACTGTTCTAAAACAAAATAGACTTCATCCACAATGTTTTCTTTTGTTTTTGAGCCTCAGGTAGATCGATCATATAGCAAAAACAATTTAAATAGTCACCAGTTTGTTATTTATATGGGTTGAAGAAGTAGGGATTCTGCATTTTTAGTGTTAATGCATAATATTCATGTATTTAATCAGTGGAATCCTATGGGGGAGAATATAAAAATGTGAATTATTTTTTACTCACACAGCTGCAGGCTGAAAGAGAACACATGTCTAAAATATGTGTGAGTGTGAGTGTGTGTATGTATGTGTCTGTGTGTCTGTGTTTACATTATGGTATAGACCATACCCAGTGAAGATATTGAATTGATAATCCATGATCTCCATGTATTCCACAAGTCCCTGATCCAGATGTTTTTACAGGTGAGAGTTATCGTGTTTTCAAATAAGAGATAATCTTTGGCTTATATATGTTGTTTCAGAAAGAAAAAAAGCTATCTACATTTTATGGATTTAATATAACTATGACTTGAAAACTGGATAAGAAAAGTACAAGAAAAGTAGAATCATTTCACTTATAAACAGATGCAAAGATCTTAAATAAAATGTTAATTCACCAAATAGAATCAAATCCCCAAAATATATTGTGATCAAGAGGCATTTATTCTGGGAATAAAAAGATAATTTAACATCAGAAATTCACCACATTAATAGACACAGGAAGAAAAACCATTGATTATCTCAATAGCTATAGAGAAAGCATTTTATATAGTTCAATATGGTGGTAAAGCCTGATGACACTGATTAGTCCTGGGCAGAGGAATCAGGTTGGATTGGTGTGTGTGTGTTTATAGTGTGTGTACAAATATAAGTACGTTTATATGAAATATATTGATCAGACTTATTTATGATATAATCATGCAGTAAACCAGGACTAAAATGAAATATTCTTAATTTGATGAAGCCTACATATCTAAAACCTACAACAAACATTATATTAACAGAAAAATCTGGCCAGGTGCTGTGGCTTACACTTGTAATCCCAGCACTTTGGGAGGCTGAGGCTGGTGAATTGCCTGAGGTCCAGAGTTCGAGACTAGCCTGGCCAACATGGTGAAACCCCATCTCTACTAAAAATACAGAGGCGTGGTGGCACAAGCCTGTAATCCCAGCTACTTGGGAGGCTGAGGCATGGGAATCGCTTGAATCTGGGGGATGGAGGTTGCAGTGAGCTGAGATGGCACCACTACACACCAGCCTGGGCCACAGAGTGAGACTCTGTCTCAAAAAAAGAAAAAAAAGAAAAATCTCTGGGTTTATCCCAATTAACATTAGATACAAAATAAACATATCTGTTATTATCACTACTGGCTGACATAGTACTAGATGTTCTGGCCAATTATCTCAGCTAAGAAAAAAGAAAGTTTTTGAAAAGAAGAGGTAAAATAATATTTTACTGATAATATGTTTGTCTCCATTGAAAATTCAATCAAAATGAACTAATAAACTGTTACAAGTGTTAAGAGTTCAGCAAAGTTGATGGGCATGAAATTATCTAACAAAATCAAGAATGTTTCTACCAACAAGAATAAATTAGAAAAATCATAAAAAATAAAATATTATTCACAGTAACATTAGAAGTTGATAAGCTATGACATGCAGGACAAACGTGGCCTGCTAAAGTGAGGATTTATCAGAACACAGCCATGTCCATTTGCTTACATAAATGCAAGCAAGCAAGGAAGAAAACCACATAAACAAATCAACAAAGAAGATGAGTAGTTAACTCACAGAAGGAGAGGCCCCAATGACTAATTAGTAAGGAAGGAGATGCTCAAATTACATTGGTAATCAGCTAGCTTTAATTTAAAATAGGAAAAAAATAACACTAGGATGGCAAAAATTTTAAACTATGAGTAATAGCAAGTGTTGGTGAGGACATAGGAAGATAATTCATTGCTGAGGGATGGGATGGCTGTAAATTGGTACAGTCACTCTGCACAGCTGGTGGTATCTGCTGAATTAAAATATGTGTATATCCTATAATCTAGTGATCCTAATCTAGTCTTTTATCTTAAAGATTTCTCACAAAGATCCATAAAGGAACATGCACAGGGATGTTCATAGATGTATTGTTTGCTCTAGTGAAAAGTTGAAGATAACTTAAGGAAAGGAGAGTGCATGAATCAAATGTGGATGCTGCTCTGGAACTCTGCCAAATGCAGAAGGAGATATATATATATATAGTGTAACATGTGTTGATATGAAAACATGGTGGTGAGTAAGAAATGCTGGGAACAGAATAAAATGTATACCATAATACCATTTCTATAAATTGAAAATGTATATACATAGAAAACAACATCAAAATTTTATAAGACTAAATATGTGTATAAGGACATATATCAGATACATTTGATTGGGTGCATGTGGCATGGAGGGAGGAAAATAGAAGTGCGGAAATGTGGAGGGGGCAGAGGAAGTGAAATAATAAAGTTGGCAAAAAGCCTTTTATAACTAACAATATTCTGTGAACTGGAGAGTGGAATAAATTTAACAGTACCCCAGTGGACAGTCTGTTCTCACATTGCTATCAAGGAATACCTGAGACTGGGTAATTTATAAAGAAAAGAGGTTTAATTGGCTCAGAGTTCCACAGGCTGTACAGAAAGCATGGTTGGGAGGCCACAGAAAACTTACAATCATGGGAGAAGATGAAGGAGAAGCAGGCACGTCTTACATGTCTGGAACCAGAGGAGAGAAGGGGGAGGTGCCACACACTTTTAAACAACCGGGTCTCACAAGAACTCAGTCACTACCACGAGAAGAGCACCACAGGGTGAAATCCACCACCATGGTCAAATCGCCTCCCACCAGGCCCCAACTCCAACACTGGGGATTACAATTCGACATGAGATTTGCGTGGGACCACCAGCCCCAACCATATCACCCAGGTTAAGAAAAAAACCATAATGTCAAACTTTTAACCAAATTTTAAAATAATGAGATTAGCAACGATCATAATATGCACATTTGTTATTGAAAACTCATCATCCGTGTGTATGTGTATATATATATATATATACTTACAGAATTTCTCTCTTGTGGATATTTCTTAGCTCAGTCAGAAAACTGTGTTTCTGGGCATTTGGGAGGAATTGAAGGTTGAGAGGGTTTTGCTCTGCTGTTGCTCAGAATGTAATATCCGATGAGGCTATCTGTGTGGCTATCAGCAACATTAGTCCTCTGGTGAATCAGAATGCTACAGGATATGGATTAGCATTTAAATGTAATGAAATCATACCCAATACTGCTCTGGATGAGAAGTTGAAGCTATTTATTCCTAGCATCCAGCTCAGACTTGTGTCATACCAACTGAGTATTTCTTTTTTTATTCCCTTGGTTCTAACAGTGTCAGACACACATTTGGTATTTTTTAAATGTTGAAAGAATACTAGTTGAATGAATGAGTAAAAACAAAACAGAATAAATTATGCACCTTGCCTCAATGAGACTTGAAAATGTGTAATGTATTAATGAAAATTCTACCAATAACATATGCAATAATTGCAAACCTTGGAAAACTTGAAAAAATCTTTAATGAACAAATCTTCCTTTTCTTAGATAAAGAAAAAAATTTTTTTTGGTAGAAGGCATCTTGCACACCCCTTTATGGGGTCCATCTGTCCTCTTGTTTCATGACAGGCAACACACCAGATGATGGCTTAAGCTCAAGTGCTATCACTGGAATTATTGGACTGAGGGAGAGATGTCAGCTAATCCAAGGATAAAATGACTAGAGAACAAGGAGAACAGTAGTGAGCAAACAAGGATTAGAAAAGTTCTGTCAACGCTATTGAGCAAGAAGGGAATGTCATTCTTAGCATCAGGAGAGTGGGCCTGGGCACTCAACCTCAGCTAGGAGAAGGCTGCTTTTCCTTCTCAATATCTAAGGTCAAATGGAACTAAGGCCAATGGAACAGCTATTTTTGAGCAATTCTATGGGCTAAGTGCTTTTCAGATGTTATCTTCGTTAATCCTTACAACATTATGAGGTGGCTGAGGCAGTTATTCCTGTCTTTATTTCAGATGGGATAGCTTAAGGCTCAGAGACCTTAAGTGTCTTGCCAAGGTCATATCAGTGGTAGAAGTAAAATATGAACCCACAGTTTTTTTGCTCCAAAGTACTGGCTATGCCCATAAAATGACAGTCTCTTTTTTAACCTAAACTGAGAGTGAAGGCAGATGAAGGAGAAAATATAAATGTATAATAGCTAGGAGAGAAAGATCTGAGTCCAAATGGGCTGGCCTCAGGTAATGGGAGCTTGAAAATATTCAGAAGTGATGATGCCATTAAATAATGCTTATTTCCTAAATTGGAGTAGCATTGGAATGTGTCTACTCTATGTGCCAAGAGCTATCTACTTGTGCATAATTTTTAACATTTGCATATCATCAAAAACTTTTCATAGTGCCTGTTAGGTATAAGATACTCTATGAGTTACTGAGCTGGGGGTAGTAGCAGAGCCGGGGAAGGATTTAGAGAAAACTTTCTCACTCTCAAGAGGTTTGAAAAGTAGCTGGAAAGACAGAACAGGTAAAAAGTGGACAGTATTAGCCAGATGTGGTGGTGTGCGCCTGTAATCCCAGCTACCCAGGAGGCTGAGGCAGGAGAATCGCTGGAACCCAGGAGGCAGAGGCTGCAATGAGTCAACATCACATCACTGCACTCCAGCCTGGGCTACAGAGCAAGACTCTGTCTCAAAAAAAAAAAAAAGTGAACAATACAAGGTACACTGGTGGAATGGACAAGGGTCATGGGAAGATAGAGGCAAAGACAAGAGCTACAGAGTGGTTAGTAGGAGAAAATTTTAAGGAGATAGTGAGATTTAAGAAACGACATAAAAATGAGAAAGGTTTAAATCAATGTTTCTCGTATGGTCAGAAGACTCCTGGGGGTTCCTGGAAACCATTTCAAGAAGTCTAGGAGATCAAAACTATTTTTATAACAATTTAAGATTACCTTTCTCCCTGTGTTCACCTTTGTATTGATAGCACAAAATAATGTGGATAAAACTGCAATGGTACCACACAGTGTAGGTAGTGTGTAAGTTTTCTTCACTGTTTCACAGTCATAGTTTTAAAGAATTGTAATTTCACTTAAGAAAATCCTTGGTGGAAAAGTAAAAGAATTTTATTAACTCTCAACTCTCGAGAACAGGTCTTTTCATACTGTATACTGTGTGATAAAGTGGGAAGTATACAAAAAGCACTTTTGCTATGTAACGAAGGATTGTCGTCTTGAGTTTAAGCTGAAATAGCTGCTTTTTTTTTTTTTTCTCGTATAACACCATATTTTTTTCTTGAAAGAATGACAAACAGACAAACTATGGCTATTCAGGCTTGGGTATTTGGCAGACATTTTCTGGAAAATGAAAAAAGTAAGCCTTTCACTTAAAGGACAACAACTGATAGTATCTGTCACCAAAAAAAAAAAAAGAAAAAGAAAAAAAGTGGGGGGAATACATATCCAGTACCATAAGCTTCACAGCTTTCCAATACCAATACTTAGAGTTTTCTGATGAGATAGGTAATGATATTAATTAATACAATATATATATATTCATATAGTATGTAGCCTGTTGAGTCTGGTTTCTCTCACTTAGCAAAATGCTTTTGAAATTAATTCACATTGTTGATTTTGTGGGTGGCTCCTTTCTTTGGCTGGGTGGCATTTCATCGTATGGACATACCACAGTTTGCTCATTTGTTCATCAGTTAAGAATATTAGCATTGTTTCCAGCTTGGGGCAATTACCAACAGACATTTACATACGGGTTATTGTGTGAACATACGTTTTCATTTCTTTTGGATAAATACCTAGGAGTTTCACTTTATAATATGTTTTAGCTATTTGAAGAAGTAAAAGGAAATATTCTAGATCAGGAGTCTGCAACTCCCAGGCCATGGACTGGTACTGGTCTATGGCCTGTTAGGAACCAGGCCATACAGCAGGAGGTGAGCGGGCGAGTGAATGAAGCTTCCTCTGTATTTACAGCTACTCCCCATCACTCACATTGCTGCCTGGCTCCGCCTCCTGTCAGATCAGCAGTGACATTAGATTCTCATAGGAGCGTGAACCCTATTGTGAGTTGTGCACGTGAGGGATCTAGGTGGTGTGCTCCTTGTAGAATCTAATGCTTGATGAACTGTCACTGTCTCCCATCACCCCCAGATGAGAACCTCTAGTTGCAGGAAAACAAACTTAGAGCTCCCACTGATTCTACATTATGGTGAGTTGTATAATTATTTAATTATATATTATAATGTAATAATAAAATAAATAAAGTGCACAATAAATGTAATGTGCTTGAGTCATCTCCAAACCATCCTTACCCCCGGTTCTGTGGAAAATTGTCTTCCATGAAACTGGTCCCTGGTGCCACAAAGGTTGGGGACTGTTGTTCTACACAGAGACAAAATATAGGTAAGCTACTCTGCCATTTTGCCCCCATTTGTTCCCTTTATTTGGATATTTCACAGCTGAACTATCATCATCTCTATCTTAATCTTCTCCTCCGCAAGTGCCCACTATTGGTCAAGTAGACATGTAAGAGATGTTTTAACTATAATGCTGCCGTGCTCATAAATGCAGGATCTTTCATAGAGATTCTGGGGCCTGGTAAATAAGCCAGTTTAATTGTTGCAAAAGCCTTGTGAAGTAGTGGGAGGTGATCCTGCTTTGGAACTAGCTTGTTGAGAGCTCTGAGTGCCAAACTAAGGAAATAACTATTTCTTAGTAATGGATTAGAATTAAAGACCCTCCAGAAAGAATAAGTACTTCTTACTCTTATTAACAAAATCATCATTTAAAAATACACCCATAATTAATAGTTACTATAGACAGTTTGAAAATTTAGAGTTAAAAAAATCCTTTACCGAATAAATCACTGTTACAGTTTGGTTATTTTCATCTGATCATTTTTTAATCCTTATTTTTACATAATTGTGATCAGATTATTGATATTATTTTACTCATTTTTCACTAATATTCTATTATAACAGTTTTCTTCTTATAAAAATCTTCAGAAACACAATATCCCATATATAACCCTAACATAATTTACTTGGTCATTTTTTTATTATTTCTTGGTAATTTCTTGAGAATTTGTGTTTAAAAATTTTTTGTTTTTGTTTTATAACTAGTATAAATAATGCTGTGGATGAACATCCTCCTTTGTAAAATATTTTTTAATTGGATTATTTCTTTATTTATATTCCCAATGACAAAATCACACTTGAAGCTTCAAAAAAAGTATAAAATTATGAAGAGTAACGTCTTCAGTGACCCTGGGGAAAGTTTAATTTTCTTTCTCTTTTTCTTGAGTTTAGTAGCATTGGACACCTATCATCTGCGGATTTCTGCAGGCATGGAAAGAAAGGGTTCAAAAGAAATGTAGCTGGAGGTTCAGATTTTGAGTATCCACTTAAGCAAATATTGATTGCCTGTTCTACCCAGCATCATGCTAGGCATTGGGATGTTATCGGTCATAAAAGTAGCTGGTACCCAGTGAGGAGCCAGACCTTCTCAGGGCTGTGCAGAGATGGTGTTATTTCATCCTCACACCAAGCTATCATGCATGTAGTATTGTTAACCCCACTTTATAGATGAAATAGAGGCACAGAGAGATGAAATGACTTATCCAAGGCCATGTAGTTTATAAGTGGCAGGGCCAGGATTTTAACCCAGCATGGTTGCACTATATTATTCTTCCCTCAAGAAAACTTGTGGTCAGAGGAAGAAAAGGTCCATAGCATCTGGTGTTCCAGAGAATCTCTTCCCTGCAGGGGCTTACATTCCAAGAGAAGGTCTGTGGGGGCTTAAGAGACCAATGGTCTCAGGACTTAAGCTGCTAATACTGGAGGAATCTCAGTACTGATTATACCATCAGGGTGCTTCTACATTAATTAATTAAACAAATCCTGGTCACTGGAATGCTTTGCTGGTAATATTTATGTGCAATGCTTTTAAACGCACTTATGCTTTTAAAGCACACCCACAGGAAAGCAATGAAAACACCCACAGACAAAAGGTGAAGAAAACCTGCATTCTTAAGGAAAAAAAAAAAGGTTAGACTGGACCTGACCACCATTTTCCGAGTGGTATTTTATGTAAGAGTTTCATAAGTCAGCCGAGTTTCATAAGCCAACCAATTTTAAGGCATTCTGCATTCTTAACCTTCCTTTTAGAGATTCACTAGGTAAATTAATTAATTTAAGGCTCTGAGAAGTCCTGCAGTAAAGGAACCTGTTCAAATTTATTTGATCTGTAATTTTTCAAACTTATTTATGCCCAGGACATTTTTCTCAGATGACCCCTATTTGCAATCCACACACTCAGGGGAAAATGTTGGACCAGACTTAGTGCTGATTGGGCAGGAATTCTCCTCAAGTTGCTTCTGAGAGCAGAAGCCATGGACCATTAGTTGGAAGGGTCCTACAAGTGGTGGAGGAAGCTGGCGGGACTCTGGTGGTGCTGTTTTTTCTCCTTCATCATATCTCACCAATGGGATAAAACAGAGTAGTGAAACATGACAATTCCCACCAAACAGGCTGATTCTCACATTCTGTCTCATTTCCCTTATGCTTTTGAAAACTCTGGAGGCCAAAGGGAGCCATACTTACAAAGCAGTGGAAGGCCTCTTTTCCACATTTCATGTGACGCCTGGTTCGAGTGTGTCGTGTTACAGGGAACACCTGCTGTCTATTTTGTGTCCTGGGCTGTTCAGCCAACTGGCCCAGCTGGTCCCCTCTCCCAGCCCAGCCGTTTCATGGTAGTGTGATGAAGGCTTTGACTCAGCCTCCAAACTGTCTTCTACCTTCCCCCAGCCCCCTCTGGCTATTGTGTGGATGGAGGTGGTGATTGAATTAACAAAGCTGTTAAAAGCCAAAAGGAACACATGGAAAAGGAAACTGAGCCCCCAACAGCAGCTTCATTTGCTCTCTACTCTGGAGCAAAGATGTGAGCTGCACTTAGATGGTACCTGGTGATTATAGAATTAGCAGGGCTTTGCTCCTCAATGCCTGTCACTTACTGTCATTGAAAAGAGGTCTGAACCAGGGGAGCTGCTGAGAAGATAGAGATGATCCACAGCCCTGTAATGATGAGACTAATTCCAAAAAGGTCAGGACTCCTTAATTAAACATTAATCAAACCATTTTGTAAATGATGATCCTTCCATCCAGGGTGGCAGGAAGAACAGTCTGAAGGCCAAGGGCAGTAGCCCTGAGTCCTCTTGAAGTCGGGTAGGTTTTGAGAATAAGTGTTGGTAAAAGCAAATACCTTTACCTTCCTTTACTTAGGAGGAAGGAAATCAGGAGCAGCAGGGTTTTTTTAGTGCTTTTAAGTACAAAATAACATCATTTTCTATGACTTCCCTTTTACCTTGAATAACCATGTTAGAGGGCCAGTTACAGGATGATAGTCCAAACCTGCAGACATTTCTCCCCCCTTACCCTTTGTGAGTGCACACCTTTGTAACAATACTTGAATTTGCACTTCAGTTTGTAAAACACTTCAATTTGCATCATTGTATCTGCTCCTTGCAGCAACTTCACAAGACAAGTTTAACCCATTATTGAGATGAGCAAACTGAGACTCAGAGACATTCAGTTTCTCTCCTTTGGCTGGTGAGTAGCAGAGGGAAGACTCACACCAAAATTTTTTGGTCCAAAATGCAGTGCTCTTTGCACATACAATGTTTTCTATGAGAGTAGATCTTGGGCTCCTGAACCATCAGGGCCTCTTAGTCAATAATCAGGGCTTCGTCATCCTGCTTCCTCCAGCTCCACTCCACCGTGACTTTTACTCTCTAGGGTTCTTCATTGCAAATCTCCCAGTTACAAATAAATACAACAAACCCACAAAAAACCCAATACCCTCTGAAATTTCAGAGACTTTATAAATACATTAAAAGACACACATAGATGCACACAGTTCCTTTCATATGGAAAAGTATGCATATGTGGGGATTAGTGTGCATGAAAAAGCATATCTTATTCACTGGATCACTTAAGTCTCATTATGCTTTTTTATAAAGGCTTTGAACCATCTTTGGCACGTATTAATTTTTTTAAAGCATTGCTGATGAGCTGAAATCAAGCTGATGGTAAATTTCTAGAAACTCTCATTATGCAACTAGTCTTGGTCATCCTTCTGGACAAAATGGATTTCTTTGTAGTCCTGCATTGTGCACACCACCAGTCTGCAAACTCTAAGCAGGACACGTTGGCAACAGCCTCCTCTTCCAACCCTCATTTTCTCTCCTTCCCGGGGTGTGAGCTCCCCAAAGTGTGATTAATCCATCTATTGATCGCCTCCTGCCATAGTGAGGGTGAGATATGGCTAGCAATTGGTGCCAGGCTGCCTATGTGACTGGACTGCTAAGCCGAGGTGAGAACAGACAAGTGCTAGCCGGTGCTTTTCAACCCTGCAGACAGGGAGGGGGCAATAATAGCCACGCTTCCCACACGCCTTGCTAAATGATCCCTCGCATCAAAATGCAGCTGATTCCTTTTCAAATGAATTATAATGTATATTCCCTGCTCTCTCAATTGGCTTCACAAAGGTCCAATAAAAGTTTATGGGCAAAGGGAGAGAAGATGAAAAAAGAAGTAAGAAGACAGAAACCTCCTGGAAATAAAGCCAAACAAGAATGTGCTGCTTTGATTAAAGCATTCCAGGCAGATAGAATGGATGCCCAAAAGCATACCAGCAGAGGGGATTAGAAGAATAAGAAAGCATTTACCTTAATATTCAGAGGCACCGTGGTGTAGATAAACCAAGGGAATAGACAAAGACTAGAGAGAAAACCTACCTGCAAATGAGGAGGGTACATTGAGAAATATGGACACTACCCTCATTCCCAAGGCTAGTTTTGGCCAGTAAACTGAGGAACAAAAATTAGGCCAAGCAAGAATTGGGAACACTTTTTTTCCCTTTCCTCTTCTGCCCAAGAGAAGGTCAAGCATGCCTACCCTCAGCTGTAGATGCCACATTTTCTTTCGTTCTGCCACATATGTTTAAAAGAACCTCTCATCTACAAAGTCAGGCCACTCTCTTCATTTCAGGAATTTCTGCCATATGCGGGAAGTCACCTGGGATCATGGAGCACCTTCCGTTTCTTGTGGAATTGATTTTCAATGCACCCAGCCAGAACACAAGCAAGTTGAAAAGTTAATCAGCTATCTAAAACCTAGTGCCCCTCTGCATTAGGGAGAGTGGCAGCGTAAATTCAGACAGCGATACCCTCTGCAGAGTAGCTCCCACATCTGACTCATGTTGATTTTCCTACTTGTCTGTTCCAGATGTGCACAAAGCCCAAGGAGCAGCTACAGACATTTGGGAGAGACAGAATTTGTAGTTTGCAAGGAAACAGATGATTAAAATACAGTAATTTGGTAGGGCCAAAACTGTATGGTAAGATCTTTAGCTTGGGATGAGGTAGGGGCTGATCCCAGTCACAGAATCCAGACTTGGTGACTCTTTGTCAAGGTTCCTAGAGGAATGATGGATGAACTGAAATCTGAAGGATGGATAGAAGTTTGCCATGTTACAAAGGAGGCAACTGGAAGAGAAATAAGAGAGTGGGTGGAGAAGACCTGAGATGATTGTACAAGGAGGGGCTGTCATCACACAGATCTAGAGGTGAGAGAAAGCAGGGCATATTCAGGTAACTATAAACTATCAAACATGACCAGAGCTTAGTGTGTGTGTGTATGTGTGTGTGTCTGTGTGTGTGTGTAAGACAGCTACAAGCCCTGAGGCTGAAGAGTCAAATCAGGGCATCGCAGGATGTATTAAAGTGTTTAGACTTAATTCTGAGGGCAATCGCAGAGCCACAGAAGAATTTAAATAGGGCAGTGATGTGATCAGTGTTGAGGGTGTAGAGAATGGATTAGGAAGGTGTCGTCTTGAAAGCAGGGAGACCCATTAGGAGAGGATCACCCTAAACCAGGTGGCCTGTCTCAGTAACAGTGGGGATAGGGTGAAAGTAAGAAAGGAAGCCAAGATGATTTCCAGGGAGAAACCATGTCCATTGAAAATTTATATAGAGAATATATACTTTATTATAGGTGGGTTCCAGGAAGAGCCCAATACTTCATAGAGGCCCAATAAATTGTTAACAAAAAAAAGGTTAAGTGAACACTTACTCTTTCTTATCCTTATTGTGGGAGTTCCACAATTCCAGGAGATAAGAAAACAACAGATATGCTAGGTTTATATTCCACTTGGAAAATAGTCCCAGAGTATAGAAGGAAAAGCTCTGTAAAATCCAAAAGGAAAATGGAGCTATGAGCCACGTGCAGAGAACTGGTCATGCCAGATTGACTCAAACAAAGTTACTTCAGTAGCGGTGTTCTCCCAACCACCAGGCAATGAAGGCAAAGTTGCATGTGCTTGGAGATGAGCAAACCATTTCCCTCCAAATCAGTGTTTCAATATTTTGCTTGGCATCAAAATCCAATTGGATTGGAGAAGAGTGTGGTTTGGAAATAGGCTGAGAATGAATAAATGAAATTGTCCATGAGAAATGCCAGTGTTTTCAAATATGGGGCATGGTCTCTGATAGAAATACTATTTCTTAGTGTCTTTATTCATAAATTGAGAAGAGGAATTTACTTATTGATGTAAATTGCAGATGCTTATAAATTAGGCAGCATTGTCAACACCTGACAGAACACAATGTCCCCAAAGAGGTTAGAAATGGGGAGCAGGAAATAATAAAACAAGGTTAAATTTGGCTAGATGGAAACTACATCTGGGGAAAAATAATTCAAAAAGCAGATATTCATTGGGCCAAAGAAATCTGGACCACACTGGTGCCAGAGGAGACCCAGGTGCAATACCGGATGGCAAATTAGGTAGGAGTTTAAAATATGCTAGGGCAACCCAAAACCCATTCAATTCTGGCCTGCCTCCTCTGATAAAGAAAACTCATCCTATCAAAGGAAAAAATCTGGCCTGCCTCAGCCTTCCCTGTTTGCAGGCCATTCAAAAGGGAAATTTAATCCGCTCATTGCCTTGGTTTTAGTTATTCAGGTAAAACAAAAATCATCTACTGGAACTATAAGACTTCTACCATTATATCAAGTTCATGGTCAATGGTTTTTAGCTGAAGAAATAAAGCCACAGTGACTTGCATATAGAAGCTTCATTTAGAGAAGCTTAAGAGGTGTCACTGCTGTTCTTTCATTATTCTCCCATTATTGTCTCATTCGAACAGTCTTCCAGGTAAGTGGCCAGCAAGTCGTATGGTCTATCTCTGTTTTACATATTAAGCAGCTGGGGCATTGTTGCCAAGGGCATTCAAGAATGCCAGTCACTGGTCTCTCTGGTGCTTTGTTCATTACAAGGACATCTTTCTTCTAATTGATTTCAGTTTTTGAGAGGCTTTAAAGGGAATTAGAGGGTTGTCATCAATGCCACCACAGGTCTAAGGGGCATTTTTGGATGACTCAATGGGCAGGTTAGTATGCAGCTTAAGGCACCAATGTTTAAAACTTAATTGCTATATAAATAATCTTCATGGTAAACATCAGAACTTTGCTAGACACTCTTAGTTTAAGTTTCATTATTAATACTATTTTTACTTATAAAAGGAAATATGGATGGGAAATAATCATCATAGTTTCAATGCTAAAGATTTTTTAAGGCCTATATACAGTCTACCTGTATGCAGAAACCTTGAAAAAAAGAAAGGCAGACGATAGAAGTAAATGCTATCATTGTAAAGAAAATTATTTCATTCTTTCCTAAATGTACTTTTATGATTTATCAAGTACACTCGGAGGATGTAAATGCTTCTAGAGCAAAATCACATGATTTTACCCAACTGTAATGGCTCACTTTTAAACAAACCTATTGGCCATGTACATGCCTGGGTAGAGCCAAGGGCCATTACAAATGTGCATGCTCAGAAGCTCTTCCCAGAACTATGATTGCATTTTGACCTTGACTAGAGTCCGAGCACTGTGGTTTAGAGGGACTTTGTTTACTGTCAGATTCATTTCAGTCACATTGTCTGAGTGACCGCTCATTATTGCAATTAAAGTAAGGGATGGTTTGTGATTTGTGTTTTAGTAAGGGATGGTAAATTTTATAGTGTATATAATTTGGAACATGTCTGTGTTTCAGCCCATATGTGGCTATCTGCCTGGGTGCTTATTATTATGCTTATCTACAAATGACCAGATGGCCTTGCCCAAATGTAGAGAACCATTTAGTGCCATTTTAAACCATTAAGGCTATTAACCCTGACGGGAGATAATCCTGTGCCCAAAGGGAACTAGTTTTGCTGTCCTTCAAAGTCATCAAATGTAATTAAATGCCATATTGAGGAGTAGGCATTAATGGATTAAGGGGACGGGACTGTCAACCAGTTCTGGGTCAACCAAGGCAGAGGGAATACAGGAATAGCTCAGAAAGAGAGGTATATTAGGTAAAGTACTGGCTATGCTGCTGTAACAAAAAATACCCAAAATATTATGACTCAAAAAAAGATAGTTTATTTCCCTCTAAGACAAAACAAAACAAAACAAAAAAGACATAGGGGAAAGGCCCAAGACAGGCAGCTCTGTCCCTTAAGATCAACTGGAGACCCATATTCCTTCTATCTCATTGCTCTGACATTCATTATAGTATTTTCCTCACCCTTATGGTTGAAGCTATCTCACCAACACATCTGTATTCCATTCATCTTTAAGGGGAAAAGAGAAAAACAGGAGGGCAAGCTAATGTATTTTGAGGAATTGATGGCAATATTGTACACATCACTTCTGTTTACAATTCCACTGGCTAAGAACTTATTTGATCATCACTAGTTGCAGGGGAGACTGGAAAACATAGTCACTAATTGGATGGCCATGTGTTCTGCTCAACTCAGTAGGGGGGATGTTATACTTCTCAAAGGAGGAATGAGAGAATGGATGCTGAAGTTGTAGTTTCTGCCACAGTTTTGTCCCAGAATATATAAAAAACGGAGATAAGAATTGGACAACTACCAATTTAAGGAGTAAGGAGGTCTGAGAAATCCCACAGCTGAGGAAAGATGGAAGCTGGTCAATGCCATGCAAGTGGGACCAGAGAGTATACTACATCCTAGAAACTGAAAGATGCCTTGTGTACATTAAACCACTTTATTTTCACAGTGACTCAATAAATAGTGTATTTGTACAGATCCTCCAAGAAGAAGATACCAAGACAGGATTAAACATGAAAGAAACTTATTAGGGGAAGTGTCTGTGAGAGAAAATGAGAACGGAGTCAGGGGAGTGTGGGGGAGTAGATCTGACACTGAGTGAAGGAGAGAAGGTAGCAAAGAAGGAAGCAACAAAGTTCTAAGGAGAACTTGGAAAGGCCGTCAGGGAGTTAGTTTTCATATCAGGTTCCCCAATCAGAGACTCACATCTTCTGTGTCTTATCTTAGGCCTTAGTCACCTACATGTTGTAAGTCTCAGTTATTGGTTGAGAGAAGTCCATGTGAAGTGGGGCTTCAGTGTGAAGGTGGTGAACAAATTCAGAGAGCAGCAGCCATAGGTCAATTACTCTCTGCATAAGGGATCTGAGTGGTGTATTTTTCATGTCTGTCACAGAGAGGACTGACTTCCTTCCTTCCTTCCTTCCTTCCTTCCTTCCTTCCTTCCTTCCTTCCTTCCTTCCTTCTGCCTCCCTCCTTCCCTCCCTCCCTCCTCCTTAAAAGGTTAACACATATGTCCAAATTTAATATCTGGTAAGTGGCAGAGATGAAATTGAGCACACAGCCTATCTTTCAACTAATCAGCACACACACTGCCTGCTCAGCTATTGGGTGCACACAGTACAGAGTCTTCAGAGGTCAAATCAAACTGGTCAGATGAACATAGTGTATATGATGTCCCCACCAAGACCTTAAAGGTGAGGAAACTCCTCCCTCGGACTGCCTGCTGGGGCAAGAACCAATGCCAGGGCCCCTGGTCCTGGAGGTGAGGGTGAGGGTGCAGGGTGTCATAGAGGAACCAGTCATTTACATAGGATCCCTATAGCTCCTGCCTGAAGCAGCTTTGGGAGACAAAAATCACAGTCACAGCACCAAGCCCTAAGCCTTGGATCAATCTTTTCTCCTTTCTAAGCCCTCCTTGTATTGCTAAGGTGAGTTGTTTGGAGTCTGTCAGAAATAAAGAGGAGTTCTTTTACTCGAATGAGGCAGGTTGTTAAGCCCAACCTATTCCTCTGTGTGAGTTGGATAAAGGTGCCCCCCGGGGGCAGGAACAGAAACTCCAGGGTGAATGGTTTGGCAATCAGAGGGCAGGCTGGGTTTTAAATTCTATTCATCCCCTTCACCAAATGATGCAGAGCACAGCCATACAAAGTAGCCCTGGTTAGGGTTCTGTGAGCCATCAGGCTTAGAAGCCAACAGAAACTCCAAACTCTTAGCATAGAAACTAAGAAATGCCTGCATCCTGGAAACTTTCAGGGCTGGAGTGCCCACAGTAAGCTGTCCCGGGTACCTAAGCAGCCTGCCCTCTGATACTCTCATGCTGTACCCAGCGTATCTATTTTTTTTTTTTTCTGTTTTATAGCTATCTGGGTTCCCCCTACCTCCACCCCCAGCCCCCAGCTCTTCAATCCTGTCTATACTTCCTTATTGGCTAATGACTCAACTGGTCCCTGAGCATATTTTCAAATCTTCATTCCACAGATTTTAATTGAGCAACAACTAGGTTTTGGAAATAAAGAGCTGAACACAATTTAGACTCTGTCCTCAACAGTTCAGTCAAGTGAGGAATCTGCTGTGATAGAATTTGACTTACACAGAGAGTATAGAGAAGGGACATATCCTTATGGTTGAGCAAGTCATGGGAGGTCCCAATGAAGGATAAATATAAGTCAACTAGGTGAGGAAATGAGGAGGAAGATCATTCCAGAGAGGTGGAACAGCATGTGCAAAGGCCCAGAGGTATCCAAAGCTGCACGCATTCAGAGAGCTAGAATGACTGAAGCTCAGGCTGTGTGCAGCTGGAGAAGTGGGAGATAAGCTGGAAAGGTAGGAGAGAGGCAAGGTCCCGAAAGGAATTTGGACTTTATCCTGAGATTGTTGGGAAGCCACTGAGGGACTCTAAACTGGGAATGGATATGCCAAATCTGTGTTTTACAATGGCTTCTGCTTCAGCCTCTTTGGGCTGAATCCTTTGCTACTTGGGCTGACTGGCCCCACTTACTATGAGACGTGATACAATTAGTATGATGAAATGAGTATTAGAAGGCTCAGAAGTAGGAGACAGTCTTGGTCCTGAGGCAAGATCGCCTGTCCCTGAATATCTCAGCTTCTGATGGACTGGTTCTATAGGTTGTTTAACCTAAACCCAGGTAACATTGAATCTATTGCTAAAAGCCATTTTGTACTCTCACTAATTTTGAATGGTTTAGTTGATTCTCTCAATTTCAAAAGAGCCTTGCCCAACAGTATACATTGTTCGACCAAGCACACTTTAATGTGCATACATTTTTATTGATTGCAAAGTACTTTAATATATGTTAGCTCATCGAATCCTTACAAAATTATTGTAAGGTCAAGAGTAATTCATATTATCCATTCCCATTTGACAGATAAAGGTACAGAAGAATGGGTTAAATGACATATCCACAGTTACAAACCAGTAAAAGGATAAGCAAAAACTTGAAAACAGGTTGACTCCAAAGTCAGTGCTTTTGCCACTATAGAGTGCTATCTCTAAAATAATTTATTCATATTCTAATTCATTTCATCCTGCACTTCAAGCCTTGTTTAAAAATAAAAAAAATGCAGACAAGGGAGTATATAGATAGACTAAAAAAACAAGACAGGAGATAAGTGAATATACTAGCCACAGGTTCCTACGTAGTAATTAAAATTAGTGTGCAAATTGAGCTCTGAGCTTCTAGGCAGCTAAAGCAAAAGAGGAAAAATGTGATTCATATTGTCCATAAGGAAAAGACTTGCTATATCTCAAGAGAAGCAAATCCTTTCTTGGCACTCGGAAATGAGAGAATTTTCTCCTGTAAAGATTTTTTTTTTTTTTTGAGATGGAGTCTCGCTCTGTCGCCCAGGCTGGAGTGCAGTGGCTGGATCTCAGCTCACTGCAAGCTCCGCCTCCCGGGTTCATGCCATTCTCGTGCCTCAGCCTCCTGAGTAGCTGGGACTACAGGCGCCCGCCACCTTGCCCAGCTAGTTTTGTATTTTTAGTAGAGACGGGGTTTCACCGTGTTAGCCAGGATGGTCTCGATCTCCTGGCCTCGTGATCCGCCCGTCTCGGCCTCCCAAAGTGCTAGGATTACAGGCTTGAGCCACCGCGCCCGGCTCCTGTAAATATTTTATATTGAGGATATTGAATGATGCTGTCTAAAATTCCTCAAAAACATTCCTGCCAAAGGTGGCAGAGATGGAGATGCATGGCTATTTCTTATAGATGCTCCCAATGAGTATGAAGAGCAAAAACTAACCATGCTTTTTATAATTTTCCTCATTTGTGCCGTTTTTCAGCCATAGGTGTGTTGATGTGTGGTTTTTGAAAGATGAATATTTAAGCGATTGTTTTGGGAAAAGAGAAATTCCTGCCTCCAGTTGTAGGTGTATGGGAGGCCACTGAAGTTTCTCCCCTTAGGAAACTCTACAGAAACTTCTCCCCAGTTTTTCAAAGCTCATCTTGACTGGCTTCCTCCTGGGATATGTACGTAAGGCAAAACTCACTACCGAAGAAATCTATGTACCTCCATTTACCACTTTACTTCAGAGGATAAAGATACATTTTATTAAGGTGAACTTCCAACGCAAATTCTCTCAAAAGGGTTGCAGACAGCTTTTCTCCACAAAACTACCAATTGGTGACGACTACAGCAAGGCACACATTACATGTTGCTCCTTAACTTCCATCTGGAAGGAGTCATTTCAGTGCTCTTGAGCCTGTCCAGAAAGGGATCATTGGAGCATACACTCCTTCAAAGAGCTACCAGAGATGAGAACAGAAAAACCCCAAAGGCTCAAAGTTTTGTTGCTCTTGTAGTTTCTCCCTGTCAGAACTAAGACACTGTCTACATTATTTCCATAAAGCTGTTGGCTCAGCACTTCTCTAGTCCTGGTTGACTCAGAGAATCCAGGTCTCCTTCCCTCTTTACAGACAATGCCCTCTTCGTGGATGGCGGTGACAATGGATCTTGATGATTTAATCACGCTTACAACAGGCTGCCTAGGAGACAGCTGGCTAGGACTAGGATGCAATCTGTGGCTGTGGAGCAGAGCCAAGTTCACTGGGGTTGCGCCCATGACCTGAGCCTCCTGGGCATGAACTCTAAATCAGTTGTCACATTTATGACAAGACTGTTATGTATAACAATAGTCATAATAATAGTGAGAGTTTGTATTGGTAGAGAACTTCCTACATGTCAGTCTCTTGCTGAATGTTTTTATGGGGATTATCTCCTATGAGTCTCTCAACTCCCTGTGAAGAATGCCTGTCATCTTTCCATTTTACATGCAGGGAAATAGAAGCTTAGAGAGTCTAAGACTTTCCCAAGGGCACATAGCTAATAAGTAGTGAAAACAGGATTCAAACAGGCAATTCAGTTCCAGAGCTCATCTCTAGCTACCACCCTATCCTAGCCCTATCAGGATTATCCATATTGCAGACAGGGCAACAAATACAAAGCTGTGTCATACAACTTCTAGTTAGCTGGCAGAGCCTCCTGACTTTCAACTCAAGACTCATTTGTTAGACACAGAGTTTTTTGATGTGTAAGTTATGGCACCATTGTTTCTAATGTCTCAGAATCCCATCTTTGGTGTTGGATAATGACAGGCCCAGGGAGGAATGGCTAGCATTAAACATGCTCACCTCAACCACATTCTCACGAAATATTTTATGAAAACCTGGGTTTCCAAATAACAAATACTTGATCATCACTGCTTTACTTATACTGCTGGTAGGATTGTAAATTTGTATGGCTTTTGTGAAAGGTGCTTTAATAATGATGTATCAAAAGCTTTAACTAGGGGTGCAAATTTAACCCACACATTCACTTTCACTAAGGAAATAATTTGAGAGAAATAATGAAATGTTGAAATCAACCAAGAATTTTAGTCACACTATTGTTTGTAAAAATGAAAAGTTGAAAATACCTTTAACAGGTCATCAATTGATTGATACAATACATTTTGTTACATTCTTACTATAGAATTCCATCTAGATCTTTCAAAGGATAATCTGAATCTATATACATGTTGTGATATACCAGTAAATTCAAGATGCTTGTCATATATTGACATATGAAAAAAACAGTTATCAAATAATCTGGGTAATATGGTGTATTAGTTTTCTGGGGCTTCCGTAACAAATATTCACACACTAGATGACTTAAAACAACTTTATTCTCTCATGGTTCTGGAGACCCGAAGTCTGATATCAAAGTATCAGCAGGCTTGGTGGCTGTGGGTGAGAATCTTGTCCCTGCATCTCTCATAGCTTCTGGTGGTTGCCAGCAAACCTTGGTGCTCCTTGGCTTGTAGATGTATCACTTCAATCACTACCTCCATCACCATGCGGACTTTACCCCTGCATCTCTGTGTCTTCTCTTTTTCTCTTATAAAGGCATTCTTCATTGGATTTAGGGCCCATCCTAATTCAGGATGATCTCATCTCAAGAGCCTTACTTTAATTGTATCTGCAAAGACTCTTGCCCAAATAAGGTCACATTCTATGGCCATAATGAAAAAGTCAAAAAACGATAGATGTTGGCACATGCGGTGAAAATGGAGCACTTTTACACCGCTGGTGGGAACATAAACTAGTACAACCACTATGGAAAACAATATGGAGGTTCCTTAAAGTACTTAAAGTAGAACTACCATTCAATCCAGCAATCCCACTGATGGGTATCCAACCAAAGGAAAATAAGTAATTATATGAAAAGATACATGCACATGCATGTTTATAGCCGCACAGTTCGCAATTACAAAGATGTGGAATCAACCTAAGTGCCCATCAACCAATGAGTATTTAAAGAAAATGTGGTATATATACCCCATGGAATACTACTCAGCCATAAAAAGGAATGAAATAATGTCTTTTGCAGCAATTTGGATGGAGCTGGAGGCCATTATTCTAAGTGAAGCAACTCAGGAATGGAAAACCAAATGTTGTATGTTTTCACTTATAAGTGGGAGCTAAGGTATGAGGATACAAAGGCATAAGAATGATATAATGGAGTTTGGGGACTCAGTAGACAAGGTTGGGAGGGGGGTGAGGGATAAAAGACTACACATTGGGTACAGTGTATACTGCTGGGGTGACAGGTGCACCCAAATCTCAGAAATCACCACTAAATAACTTATCCATGTAACCAAAATTGCTTGTACTTCAAAAACTACTAAAATAAAAATTAAAAAATCAAACAAAATCCAAATAAGGCACATTCTGAGGCTCCAGGTAGACACAACTTGGGAGACTCGATTCAACCCATTACACGCGGTTCTAATTTTGTTTTATTAAAAATATGTATTTGTAAATAAATATGTACATCTATATGAAAGAGAATGTATCATAGTTATATTGGACTTTGGAGACAGACACATAGGCTTTTGATCCTCGTTCATCCCCAGCTGACAATATGACAAGGTAGCTGCCACCCTCTCTTAGCCCTATCTCTTGGAGGGCTTAACTCTTGGAGTCTCAGATTTCTTATGGCAGTTAATTCTTATTAATATTTTAGGTGGGTGACTATGTATGCCTCACAGGGTCATTGTAGTGGTTTTCAGATAACATACATAAAGTACTTAGCATAGTACCTGGCTTGCTAAATGTTCTCTATGAATAGTAGCTATAATGAATTTCTAAAAGAGTTCCAGAAGGAAAAACCCCAAAATATTAACAGTAGTGATTTATTATGGAGGTTCATTATTATAAATTGTTTTTACTTTCGTTTTAAATTATTTGTATATTTTATTAAAATTTTAACCACACATACATTACTTTTTAAAATCAAGTAAAACAATAAAGCCATTTCTTTTGGTGAAAGAACAAGAAGACTTATTAGATTCTGCATCCCCTTGATCCTTGTGTATACATATGAATAAGGCATTATAGATTAAGTTAACCATGCAGCTATTTTTTTTAAAAAATTCTCCTCTTTTAGGCTTGGAAGCTCCATCCTCTCTCTCTCCATATTTTTCCATGTGTCTCTCCATATTTTTCCATGTGCAAAATTTGTGTTGGCTTCAGTGTGATTTTTTTAGTGTCAAAACCATGATATGCTGACAAACACTTAGGAATAACAGCGTTTCTTAAATGTCCACAGTGCAAAGGGAAGATGCATGGCATGTTTCAAAAGATGGGTTCCTACTGTGGGAAGATGTGCTTTTTCTGAGGGGGACAGGGTAAGCGCAATGATGAGGGAGTTCTGTCAGCAGTAGGATTGGGACAGGGAGGAAGACAGCAAAGTTGAAACCAAGAGGTGAAAGTGTCTGCTGGATTTGTGTCATATTTTAACACATATTTTTAGGATTAGTTGCCTTTTGAGAAAGGAAACACCTTACCTGAAAATATTATTTAATTTGTTTTCATGTAAAAGTAGTATATGGTAAATGAAAATGAAGAAAATACGAGTAAGCAACATTTTTGAAGTCAGAATCCCACCACTCAGTGGTAATGACATATTACATACACACACAATTGCATATGTGTATACCCACACATACATCTAGGCATGTCCCTGCCAGAACATACAGCACTTGTGTGCAAAATAGAAAGAGGCGACTCCCTTTGGGGATCAGATTAGAAAAAGATGACCCCTCCGGGCAGATTTGGCAAGTAGAGAGTACTTTTTATGCAAATTAGAGAAAGAACTCCCTTTTCTCTGACCTGAAATATTCTCTTGCCAAGGCATCCATCTGGATGCCCCCGTCAAGGGGATAACTGGGACAACTGCATGCAATGGCCCTGAAACAAGGATATATTGCCCCTGCATTTTTAGCATTTTATAATGTAGCATCTGATACATATAAAACAATGCATGTGGTTTCAATGCAAGTTATAAGGCAAAATTTTTAAAAATTGGCCTATCCACCAATTTCAGAAGAGAAGCATTACCAATATCATTGCACTCACCTCTGTCCCCTCTACTATCCAATCCTAGACTTTCTCCCAAAGGAGAGAACTGCTATTTTATGTATGGCAACTTCATGTTTATTATTGCTTTTGAGATAATAAAGAAAGATATATATATATGTATATCTCATATATATATCTTTATCTCAAAAGAAAAAAGATGTATCTCTCTCAAAAGAAATAAAATAAAAATATATATCTCAAAGCAATAATAAAATAAATATCAAATTTTTGATATATATCAAAATAAATATCAATAATATTTTGATATACCTTTTTTTTTTTTTTGAGATGGAGTCTCGCTCTGTCGCCCATGCTGGAGTGCAGTAGTGTGATCTCGGCTCACTGTAACCTCTGTCTCCCGGGTTCAAGCGATTCTCCTGCCTCAGCCTCCTGAGTAACTGGGACTACAGGCGTGTGTCACCATGCCTGGCTAATTTTTCGTGTTTTTAGTAGATATGGGGTTTCACTGTGTTAGCCAGGATGGTCTCCATCTCTCGACTTCGTGATCTGCCTGCCTCAGCCTCGCGAAGTGCTGGGATTACAGACATGAGCCACTGTGCCTGGCCAATATACATATTTTTTGATTCTGTGACTTGCTTTTTAAGCTCATACTATTTTATAGCCTTGTTTTAAACTTAACAGACGTCTTTCACGCCATGCAATTTTATCCTACAATATTGAAAAACTTCAAAGTGATCCATTAATTTGTTTGGACTGTAATTTAACTAATTATGTTAGATTTATTAAATATTAATTATGTTAAATTAACATACTTTTACTAATTAAAAAGGCAGACTTTTATTTCCACTGTTGTTACAAAACTCTTCATGATTGTCTTTAACTTCCATCTAAATGAAATCTTGGACAACATTCTTGACTATTTTCTTAGAATGTAACTGAGCCCAGGTTCGACTGCTCACCACTTGAAAGCCAAACATGAGAGATAATTGGTGGGAGGAAAAGGAGGTTTTGTTCAGAAAACCAGCAAAACTGAGACGATGGTGAACTAGTCTTCTGAAGCACCATCTTAAGTTTTGAAGGCTGGCTGGAGGATTTTTATGGGAGGGGGGATATAGGGAAGAGGGGGGTTTGGTATCAAGAGGTGACCGATGACCACAGACATATCTGGGTGTCAGTGAAGGTCCAAGGAGGTTGGGAACTTCTTTGTCCTTGGTCAGGCCATCGTGCTCCTGTAACTCTTTAACAAAACATAGTTATTTACATACTTCCTCTCTAATCTCAGAGTTAGTTTCAAAAATTACACAATTGCTGTTTCTGCATTTTATTTCAGTACTCTCAAATTCTCCTAGCCTGTGTGGAGGAATGGGTAAAGGCCCTTTAAACAAAATGGAGTTAGTTATGTTAGTGTTTTGCTATTTTGCTGTGAAAAAAATAAATCCCTAGACATAGAAGTGGTGGGTCAATGGTACATTGATTATAGGCTTTTGATGTGTATTAATGCTGGTGATATTGTCAAGGTAATGAAGAAGCTGTCTAGTGGACAAGTGAAAACTTATCCAAGGAATTTCATTCAGGGTTAATAGTCATGTAAATACTTTTCAGATCTGCTGATTTAAGAGAACTGCACTGTGCAGTAAACCTCACAGAGTTGTTCTCTCTGTTCTGACTCCCGAGGCTCAAGATTTACCATAATGATATGGACAGTGGTAGTGGGTGTGGAGGTGGTCGTTTTGGGGAGAGTTCTCAAGCAAGACTTGAGCATGAAGAATCACAAAACCAGCCCATAGAAACTTCATACCTAGACCCATGTGAGCCACAGAAGAGGGCAAAGGCATCTCTCTGTACCATAGTCAAGAGGAAGGCCAGCCCAAGAAGGCGGGCACTGCAAGGAAGTGAGAACATGCACAGTAAAAGCAGAAAGGAGGCGTTTGGATAGCCTAACATCACCCCCAGTGCCATCCCACAGTGAGTTTTCACCTCACTGAGCAAAGAGTGGGAGAATTGAAAAGGGACAGCAGCCACCAACTTCAGCTTCAGGACCAGACAGAGAAGACCTACGATTCCTTTCGAAGAACAGAGGGACAGGAGTGGGAAAGCCAGCCGAGGACTGCATGAAGAGGCCCGTCTTCATCAGAGGAGAATGGCCAACTCAGTCATTGCCTAGTTTGACCTTCACAGATATTTAACAAACGGAAATATTGTTTATATATTAGTAGATTCATTGCTTTAAAAAACAATTTTTCTTAAGATCTTTCTTATTCAGGAAGCATTTCTATTTTTCTAACTGATTGAATTATTTGAATACTATGCCTAAAATCTTTACAATTGAAATGAGCATGCCTTCCTTTCTATCATGTCTGGAGATCAGAAATTAAATTTGTGTGTTAAGTAGATTGTCAATAATGCATTTCAAAAGGTCATAATGTCTGGACTTAAACAAAATTATGTTTTTATATAAGGAAATGTTTTCTCTTGTTAAAAAACATGCCAGTAGTTTCTTTCTGTTTCAGTTTGCGGCACTGGCCTGTTGTGCTATGTGATGAAACTGTCTGCTTAGAACAACCAAACAATAACAGTAGTTACTGTTACTGGAAAGGGGTCCTGATCTAGACTCTGAAAGAAGGTTCTTGGATCTTGTGCAAGAAAGGATTTGAGGAGAGTCCATAGAATACAGTGAAAGCAAGTTCATTATAATAAGAAAGTAAAGGAATGAAAGAATGGTTACTCCATAGGCAGAGTTGCCCGTTTTAATGGTTATTTCTTGAGTATATGCTAAACAAGGGATGGATTATTCACGAGCTTTCCAGGAAAGGGGTGGGCAATTCCCAGAATTACTAAGGGCTCCTCCCCCTTTTAAACCATATCTCTCATGGTGCTGGTGGGAGTGTCACTTAGCATACTCATGAATTATAATTAGCATATAACAAGCAGTAAGGACAACTAGAAGTCACTCTCGTCGCCATCTTGGTTTTGGTGGGTTTTGACCGGCTTCTTTACTGCAACCTGTTTTATCAGCAAGGTCTTTATGACCTGTATCTTGTGCCTATGTCGTATCTCATCCTGTGACTTAGAATGCCTTCACCTTCTGGCAATGCAGCCCAGTAGGTCTCAGCCTTATTTTACTCAGCCCCTATTCAAGATAGAGTTGCTCTGGTTCAAACGCCTCTGACATTACCATTGATTGAGCATTTATTACATGTCAGGCACTGGATAAGTACTTGTATGTATAAAACAACTTAAACCTTTTAACAACCCACACAGGAAGCTGTTAATGTTTAACAAAAGAGCAGGCTGAGGTTTAGTGAGGTCACCTAATGGCTAGAAGTTACACGTCAGAGGCAGTGATTGAGCTGCATACTACCTATCTTTCATCTGTAACCTGCACCAAGTGCCAAATAAAAGAGTCAAGGTGAAGGGAGCATCTGCCAGGTTCCAACATCAGGGGTGGGGGCAGGAACATAGGAGAGTGGGGTGGGCCTGTACTGTTTCTTGGGTGAGGAGGGGCCACATTAAAAAGTCTCTCCCCTTACATTTCTTCTCTTTATGTCTTTGAATATTGCTTCCCAGTGCTTTCTCTAAAGTTTTTTTTATTTTTTCCCCTTCAATAATTGTCTTACCATTGCCCTGTCAACATACTGGCTTTGACTATTTTTTAAATAAAGTGACAACTACCTTTAGAGAACATGCTCAGTAGAAATGATTGCTCACCTCACCAGTACTCCAGCTTTCATTTATAATTATGGCCCAGGTTAGAAATAAAATCAAGCACCTAGCTCTGGATTGGAACTTTGAAGAATATGGCTATGAAAAGTTTTCAGTGGCAGGTCTCACTGTAAATTGGATTTATTGACTTTCTAGGCTTTGTCAAGGTAGCTTTGCCTTTATGAGTATTTCATTTTGAATTTATAAAGAATGCTTGAAGAGCTACTCTGTGTGAGGAACTATGCCAGTCACTGGGAAGACAAAGATGGATAAGGCATTGTCCCTGCCTAGGAGAAGTGACGAGAAGGCCACAGAAAGAAACACAAAGATTATCACAAACAGGGGCTCTGAGGGCTGGCTGCCCACTGGAATCATCTAGAGAACTTTAAAAACAGACTATGATTGGATTCCACTTTCTAAGATTTTGATTTAATTGGTCTTGGGTGAGGCCCAGTCAGTTTTACAAGCTCCCCAAGTGATTCTAAAGTACAGCCAGGATTCACAATCATGGAACTGAGGCATGTGTGAGATGCCTGGGGGACTTGTTCTGTAAAGCTTTGGAGGAGGTAATATTTGAGCTTGATTTGAAAGGATTGGTGGGAGGGTGCCAGGCATTTCAGAACAGAGCTGAGGAAGGGCCTTCCTTTTCGGAGAATGGAAGAACATTAACAAAGGCACCAACACACCACTGGGGAGTGATTTCCATGGAGTGGCTGGAGCACTGGGGGAGTCAAAGGTCAATGGGAAATGAGGTTGACCAGAGGTGAACTGGGCAGGTGGCAGGAGAAAGGGTTGGGGAAGGGCCAAGCAAGAAGGACTTTTTATTTCATACTGAGGAGATGAGACCTTATTCTACAGATGACCAGAATCCATCAACAATTTCAAACAGATCCCAGTCGGGGTGTCTGTGTGTGTGTGTGTGTCTGTGTCTGTGT
>NC_045444.1:90656092-90781880 GCF_002776525.5 Piliocolobus tephrosceles
GTGTGTGTGTGTGTGATGCGTTTTGGGGAGGAGCTGATGGTTGGGAAAGAAAGATCCTCTTACAGTGAGGGGCCTGGAGATACATAGAGTGAGGCCGGTGAATAGGTTCTTGTAATCCTTCTAGGGAGATTTTATTCAAGAAGATAAAAGGAAAGAATGCAGACATTTTTGTTTGTTTGTTTGTTTCCTTAGAAGAACAGGCTGGTAACTACAATCTATTAACCAACAAGCAATTGTTTTGAAAACCTACAGACGCTGAGTGAGAAACTGGGAAAACAGAACTGAGTAAGACAGACACAGACTCTGCTGTCCTGCTGCTTACAGTCTAGGGGTGAGGGTATAGATGGTGGATTTTCCAAAGACACCTTTGGTAGAACAACTTCAAGAAGTGAAATAAGTTGAAAATATATGTACATTCAAGAGGGATTTGGCTAAGTGTAACGGGAGGATAATCTGGAGTTGTTAAAGGGCATTTAGGAACATTTGGGACCTTTATAAAAACACTCTTTATAATTGCCATCATGGAGGTCAATACATTGTCTCCCAAAAGACATGGCTTATTGTCTGTATCAAAGACAAGATTCTTGGTCAACAGAACTGTTAGTACATCCTAGCACAGAATGTCTTTTTAATAAATGAATTTTACGTTGATAAATATAAATTATATATATTTATCATGTACAACATATAGTTTTGAAATATGTATACATTGTAGAATGGTTCAATCAAGCTAATTAACATATGCATTATCTCACATACTTATTTTCTGTGGTGAGAACACTTAAAATCTACCATCTTAGCAATTCTCAAGCATGTAATACATTGTTACTAACTATAGTCCCCATGTTGTACAATAGATCTCTTGAACTTATCTAACGGAAATTAACTAATTTATCCTATCTAAGTGAAATTTTGTTCCCTTTGACCAACGTCTTCCCTGTCACCGCAAGCCCCACACCAGCTCCTGGTAGCAACCGTTCCATTCCACTCTCTACTTCTGAGTTCAATGTTTTTGTACTCCACATATAAGTGAGATTATGTGGTATTTGTCTTTCTTGTAGTGCGGAATTTCTTATGTTCCAATTAGTTTAGCTTGATAAATATGGCACATGCCATATAAGAAACTTGAATTTATTTGAATTGTCCCAAACAGCCATAATTATAAGGCCTTAGTTAATTTAGCTTAATAACCATTACAAGAATCCACATGAAAGCAGTTGGATCAACTATTTTAAGCAACCTGTAGCCTATCAGAAATATCATTACTTGAGTGAATTTAAATATGCCTGAGACCTCTTCCCTTCATGTATTTTGGAATTCATCTGGAGTAATAAAGATAAGGATGATAGATTTATTGTAACTTATTAACAAATATAAATTGTTAAAATCCACTTTCAAAAATCTATTTGTATGCAAAATCATTGTTCATCATAGGAAATCATTTTTTGACATTAAATTAGTGAAAGATTGGGAGGAATATGGATTCAATCAGCAATTTTGTTTTGTTTTTAAAAAACTCAAGCTCTAAAAGCAGATGAGGTGTTTTAATTATTTCGTTTCACATGTGGAAAGAATAAATCTGAAGGAAATAGCTTAGGATTCCTTCCAAGTTTGAATTACAAATTATCCGAGGACCCTGGAGAGAAGCAACAGCAAACAAGATTTTAGGCAGTTCTTTGTCAGGTCAGCCTTCAATCAATATTGAAAGCTACCTTGAGGACCTCATTTTTTTCCTAGTGCTTTCTCCCTGGGTTGAGGGGAGTTTAAGTGTAATCTTTCTCCTGACAGGTCTACGATACGTGTTATTTGTGTAATGTGGCTGGTGTCCCAGGCCCAAATCCTGTGAGAGCTGCTTTGTGAGGCCACCCCCACCACAGATGAGTTTGTGGAATAAATGCCTACCAAACACCCAGGCAAATCACTAGGGCTTCGGAAGTTACCTATGGCACCTTTAGCTTAAGGCCTGTGCAACAGACAGGTGATGCTGACTGCTTCTGTGCCCTGACTCTTGACCATCTCGGTCTTTACACTCAGAAAGGAGGAAGCAGCTGCCCCTGCAGTGCTTAGGGTGGAGCTGGCTGAGGCCCCCCACAAGGGACTCCCATGTCACAGACCGTTCTCTCATCATTCCTTTTTCCCCAAGCTCCCTTTGGGACCTGCTCTGCTTTTCCAGGGGCTTAAAGGAGACAAGATCCACATGGTGAGAATATATTGCATGGAAGAGAAGTGTTCCAGGAGAGAAAAGAGGATGTTTGTCTAATCTGATTTTATTTGCAATCTCTGTCATTCTCCCCATAAGCTCCCACCTTCATCTTACACTGGGCAATTTTATAGCCCTGAGGAATCCTTCTTACTTTTGATTCATATCCTTAAATGTAGATGTGAAGGGTGACCTTGAACATCCCACGAAAATAAAAATGTACCACCAACCATCACCTAGACATGCAGCTAAAAATTCACACAATTTATGCCAAATGCTATTTTGAAAGATAAAATACTACTTTTAAAAGCCTAAATATCATTTCCCCTTGATAAAAGGTAGTAGAAGATATAAAGTATTTAATAGACAGGCTTAGCAAACCCTTAGGAATTTTGTGTTATGGGAAAAACAAAAGCAAACTAGACAAGGATTTAGTGTTTGACTGAAGCTTGATCTAATTTCCATCCTTTACACTGGTCAGCAGGAGAGCTATTTTTTCTTTTTTTTGGTGGTGTTTTTTTAAAAGTCTTCCACTCAGGGGATGTTTTTTCCCATTTGCACTAATTTCTCTTGACTTTAAACTTCCAGCTTGGCACCTGAGCAACTTCCTCAGGCATTTTTAAACTGCAAAGTGGAGAGTCTCAGGCATCTCAGAACATTGTGTAGTCACAGAATAATCTGCCTGGAGCGACTGTGCCTCCCAGAGCACCTATAAACTGTTCTCTCTCTCTTTCTGCCTGAAGGACACCTCCTTTTGGCATTTAGGTAGACAGTTTTTTCCTCTGGTGCAATGCAGCTTCCATGGCAATTGATGCTGGGAGCATGCTGCTGCGAAACAGGAGTAAAAGGAAAACCAGCAGCCAAGTGACTGGATCATTTTTAAAAATACTAATTGACCTTGTTGAGATAATTACTGCAGATTGAGAGACTTGGACTATATCTGGCAGGTAACATGGAAAACTTACTGATTCTGAGACTATACTAAGAAAAAAAGTTTGCTGTACTAAATGAGAAGCCTCAGGCTGTCTTAAAGGCAAATATTTCTTACTCACAGATCATGAAGCTGAGGGACCTGTGCTTACTTTAAATTTGGAAGAAAAATATATACTCATGAGGTTATATTTTGTCTGAGAACCTCAAAGTACTACATAGTCCTAAAGTACTTCTGTGAAGCCCATAGTATTACTCTATGTCTATATTACAATGATTCAATCATCCAACAATCATTTATTGAGCACCTACTGTTTAAAGTGCTATATTAGATTCTACATGCAATGTAAATAAGAATCACAATTTGATATATGCCTTCAAGGAACTTATGCTGTCACAGGAGAGGTAATATATTCATAAATAAATATAGTACGAAATAGAAAATTCTATGATATACAGCAGTCAGTTACATTGTTAGGCTAAAATTTGGAAGAGGTCAGACCTGGAATTAACTTTGGAATCATTGGATTCAACCATTTTATTGGAAATCTTGTACAAATTCACCAAAATTTTTCGAGGAGCATTAATCCATCAAAAACAAAATTCTGATACAAACTATGATGATTAGGTGAAAGTGCAGTTTACCACTAACTGGGTTGCCAAAATAAAACCATTGCATTGCTGTTTAATTATTAAATTATATTGTCATCAAGTCAATGTTGATTCATATGCTAACTGTCAATGTCCAGAATGGAGAGAGATTTTTATGTTGTTTTTGGTGATGGCTTGGCTTCCTCATAAAGAAATATTGTCCTGTTCAACAGTTATCATAAGTTGGTCAAGGATATAGATGACACGCCGGTCATGGTGGACCCATAAATGAAACTAGGAGAGAGATTTATTGTGTTCAGTGGCAACAATAAGTTCCCAAACAATCTCAGCCAGCTATAACAATATGTTTGTTCTCAAAGGATGACATTTAATAGGGGAAAGAGTGCAGCCTGTGTTTGGGTCCAGAAAACCAGTGACTGTGTATGGATGGCAGAGATGTACCTGAAGGCCAGACATGTGGAGATGACCATGGTATCCTGTAAGTCCAGTATGAGCCAAGCATGTGAGGAAGTGTCCAGACCAGGCGATACCAACTCATTGTGCATTAATCAAGGAAGATTCTTCCAGATAAGAGGAGTGAAACTCCACTATAGCCTAAGCTGGTCAGAAACCATGCCTGGAACATTTTGTGCCATGTTTTCAGAAGGCCATCAATAAACCATAGGTCACCAAGGTTGGTGAAGGAAGTCAAAAATCATGATTTACAAAGAATGCTTGAATGAATGTAGCACGTAGAGTCTGGAGAAGAGACTCGATGATGGGAAATACATAAGGGTTATCTTCAAGTAGGAAAACAGCTGTCACATGGGAAAAAAGGGAGACATTCTGGGTAAATGGTGGGGGAAAAAATGGGACCCAATAAAAAGGAGTCATAGAGAGGTAACTTTTAGTTCAGTATAAAAAAAAAATTCTGTAACAATCTGAACCACCGTAAAGAAGAGCCTGGTGGTTTGAGAGATGATAAGTTCTTTGCTGCTGAAAGTATTCAGGGAGAAAAGCACAAGAGCATATTTAATAGGGGTGTTAGTGTGAGATCACATCACAGATGGAAAAACTGGACAAATGATTGTTCATATCCTTGACAAATCTGGGTTCTGTGGGTCTATGTACATGATCCTAAAGAATGATCCTCTGTCTGTATTCATCTTAATAACTACATTCAATCACAGAATTGCTCTTATGAACAAAATCACCAAGAAAGAGACTTGTCAAAGAGTGCATAATACAAGACCTACCTTGTCACCCTGGCTCATACATGGACACTCAACAAGCATTTATTAAATGAGTGAATTTGCCTTGTAACACCAAACAAATGAAAGCAAAACACAAAGCTTTATGAATAATGCAGTATTTGGGGTATGTGAATTAAATGCTACTAGCCACAGTTTCTGTCTGCTCCCTGGACAAGGAGCAAAAATTAGAATATTTTAGTACCCTAGTTACATCTCTTTCTTTACTTCTTTTTTTTTTTTTTTTCTCACTTGATGTCATCTCCCATCCCTGCTTTAGAAATTCAATTCTAAACCCCTGAACTCCAAACAACCCTTCCCCAACTGAAAACAGTTTTCACTCAGCCACTTAACCTTGCTGACTGACAAACTCATCAGGGCGAATGACTTTTCGTCAATGTGTCACTTAACCAAGCCTATGTGTTTAAAGTCTTTGTCTATAATTGGGACACAAAAGCTCCAGAAAGTAAACTCCGATCTCAGCAAGCAGGAGGACGGAGTAGGAGCTTAGGAAGGATGCCGGGGTTAGCTCTGAACCCTCCCACCAAGTTCCCTAGTGTGGCAGAAAACTTCTAAATAGTGGAAACTATAGCTGCTGAGGTACTATATAAAGTAAATAAACTCAGCTCACAAAATAATGAACCATAACTACAATTCTCCTTGCTTTTCTACAGTTAAAAGAAATCATATAATTTCTTTCAAGAGAGAAAATAAAAACTAAGATAATCCATGAGAGCCATCCCTCAACAAAAACCTACTATGCATCCCAGTAAACTGGGCTTTTCTCTCCCCCAGGTTGTTGAGGTTTTTTTGGCCGGGGGTGGTGAGCGGGTGGTGGCGGGTGTAATGTGTATGCGTGCGTGCATGTGCTTGTGTGCGTACACATGAGAGTGTGTGTCTTTGTGACTCAAACCTTTGAGGTTAGGAGTGAGCATAGAAGAACATGGAGCTTCTGAAGGTCAAGCTAATTCTGTCCTTTACCTGGGGCTCAGAATGGATTTTCCCAGCTCTTTCCACTTCCCTGGGTAGGGTGGGCCAGTGTTCCAGCAGCTTGTGGCTTTTGGAAGCCTCTTTCCAGGAGATGTTGGGGGCTTCCATGTGTGTCTGTTTGATGCCTCCTGGCTCACTCTGACTCTGGCCTTTCTCTCTGTTCTCCTCTTTGCGCTTCACAGGCCTCTGCTCTGCAAATCCTCCAGCCATTTCTCCTTTCCTTTTCTTTACATGTTGAGCTCCTCCCTCTCCCAATTTGAACCAATCTCCTTCCCTTCCCTATCTTTGACCCAAGAGATTCAGATGTGTGTTTTACATTTCCAGCTCATTTGTTGCTAGCTTAACTAATTTATTTTTATAACTCCCTCTTTCTGACATCCTAAATGCCTCCATGTGTCTCTGTATTACTTCTACCTCTGCTAACATAGTTTCTGGTATCAAAGAGGATATTGCAGCACATGCTCTGCAATTAGTTGAGGTTTTACTCTATTAATACCAGCCCCATCCTTGGCCCTTCCAGCGTTTCATGCATCCAGGAGAGAGAAATAAAGCTGCAGGGCATTTCACAGACAGCATCTTGTAAACTCAAAGCATTAGTGCCAGGGCACATCTGATCTTAGCAGCCTCCACCCCTTGCCACAGGGGAATGACTTCTTTAAAGCAAAAGTCGTCCTTTCTAGGCACACAGAAGCCCAGGGGTAGGCAAGTTCGTGCCGGGGCTGGTGACTGCGGAGATTTAGTCTTTGGTTTCATGATAAACCCTGCTTCATGTTCTCAGCTGCCTTACCCTAATGATCCTTTATGCCACAGCCTTGAGAAGGAGGAAGACATGAGCCAAAATGAAAACATCAAGTAGAGAAAAGACTCCACAACAGCCCTCCCAGCTGTGAGGTGGGTTGGCGATGTGTGCTGTTGACCTGCATACTTAAATCTAATAACACAAACGAATGCCTGGAGCTTGTAGCAGAGCAAAGAGGAGAAAATTACGTGAAATGCTGGGCATTGGAAATGGGAGGGGGAGGATGCCGAATGAGGCCTCATCTAGGCAGGTGGTCCTTGCAATCTGTGCAGAGGGTTCTCTTTGATCATGATCTTTGGATGACCGGATTTTAGGAGCCAAGGCCACCTGTGAAGTCGCTGACAGAGAACAAATAGCTGAAGAAGCAGGGAGGAAAACATGTTTCAGTGAAAGTGCACTCACATCCAGCCACCCTACCAGGCCCCACTTCCCAAGAGACCCGGTTCCTGTCTGGCCACATGGCCTTCACAGAGACATGGCTTGCTATGACAAAAACATGTCACTACTGAGGACTGAGGCAACTGCCTTCCAGGGACTGTATTGAGACTCAGAACTGTGGTCTCCAAAACAGAGAGACTTCTTTAGAGCTTTGAGAACTCCCTTCTATTGACTCAAACTGTCAACCTCTTGATGTCCTATCTGTTTTCCCCAAACTTAATTTAGCTGCTGTGGGGAGGCTGATATATATTTTTAAGTGGCCTTTGGATTTGTAACCCTGTCTGAGTCCCTTACTTCAACATGAACCTGAGAGAGGAGGCTCTGGTCTCAAGTTCTTACTGCAAGGAAAACTCAGGAGGCCAGGTAAAGCACTGCAGCCCCAGACACACCTGTCCTGGAAAGAAGTAGTGATGAATAAGATGGGACAGGTATGGCCAAGCACGGTGGCTGACGCCTGTAATCCCAGCACTTTGAGAGGCCGAGGTGGGCAGATCAAGACCATCCTGGCCAACATGGCTAACATAGTGAAACCCTGTCTCTACTAAAATACGAAAGTTAGCTGGGCATGGTGGCGCATGCCTGTAGTCTCAGCTACTTGGGAGGCTGAGGCAGAAGAATCACTTGAACCCAGGAGGCAGAGGTTGCAGTGAGCTGAGACTGCACCACTGCACTCCAGCCTGGGCGACAGAGTGAGACTCCATCTCAAAAAAAAAAAAAAAAAAAAAAAGATGGGGCAGGTACATGGGTGGACCATGATCTCCATTCCTTACCGTCTTCCCAGGTTGGGAGGGAATCTGAGCCATCATATCTGAGTCTTTTTTATTTTTTGTTGCAGTTGTGAAGAACTGGTCACAAAAACATAATCTGCCAGCATACTTCCTTTCCTTTTCCCATCCAGCTGAAATTCCTTCAAAATCCTGTCTGAGTTCATGAGCCTTTAGTACCAAAAATGTAGAGAAAAGCTGCCAAAACTGTGTATCACCAGGAGGCATGGTTCTAATACTGGTTCTAGGGTCCAAATAGAGATGGGGAAATCTCCCGTTTTTATTTCTAGTAGTGAGAAAGTGAGTCTTCAGTGACATTCTCTTACAGTTTACGCACGTGCAGAAATGGGGAGAGACCATTACACACAGAGACCGTTTGATAGAGAAACATCTATAGAGATGGAACTAGAATAGCAACAGTGGTGTTTTAAAGTCCTGATAATTATAATGCTTTTTAATTTCTAATGTTCTTCTGTGCATTATTTTTATAGTTTCTTTATTTTTACAGCTGCCCCTATATTGAAGAAATGAAAACAAATAAACACAAATCGATTTCCCTTAGAAATTTCATTCTAAACCTGAACAACTGACTGGAATTTTCTGCCAATCCTCTTGGAAACTGGCCAGGGGACCTCCTTCTGAGGCAAGTGTAGTCCCCCAGAATATTGGCACTCTGGAAACAGTCCACATGACTGTCAAATTAGTTTAATTTTCCCGGTAGCCATAAAGAGGATCAGTGCCCCAGTACCAGAAACAATGGTGTTCAGAGCCAAACCATTCATTTCTCTCTTTCTGCCTCCCACACTCCCTTATTCCATCTAAGACTTTGAATTATTAAGCTTGGGCTCCATCAGTAATGAGACTGGTCAGCTCTTTGCAAGAAATTTGTGTAGCCAATTCAGCCAAAATTAATGATGCTAGCTACTACTACTATTACTAACGTTAATTGAGCTCTTACCCTGTGCCAGGCACTATTCAAACTACTTTCATGTATTAACTCATGTAATCCTCAGAATGGTTTATAAAGAAAGATACATCTTTCTCCTCCTGATATCTTTGCTCTATGGCTTTCCAAGTTTGGATAGAAACAGTCCATGGCAACTAATAGTATTTTCTGAGAGCATAGTTCCTTATGAAACACATCATATTTGATCAGCTTTCTTTCTCTATTTTTTTCATTTGGGAATTGGAGAACACCCCTATTATGTTGGTGTGGGGACTCAGAAAACAATAACCCAAAGTGAAAGCCTCAGAAGCAGCTTCAGAAGCAAAAGTTTTTCCCTGACCTTTTCCTGCTCTCCTGTCTCAGTCCAGTTCTCCCCCTGGGCCAGCCAGAAAAAGTAGAACCCCCAGAACCCCTTTTCCCCAAGGGATATCATAGAAAGCAGAACTCCTCTCTCCCCAATACCAGCCAAAAAAACCTAAAAATATTACTCTAATCCCCTCTTCCACCTTTCTGAGTAAAAACTAGCCATAAAGAAATTATCTGATCTACCTTGCTTGACTGTAGGTCATAAGACCCCCCTTCCAGAGGATTCTGCCGCATACCCAGAAGAAAGGAATAGATACTCAGACCGGCCAAGAAGAATCTACACAGACAGGCCTTGCTGGGTTTCCCCACTTAGTCTGTTAGCATTAGATCAGACCCTTTTTGTCCAATCATATCTTCATATGACTATTCACACTTTGTTGAGCCTAAGCATAAAAATAGACAAACTCTCCTGTGTCTTTGGGTCTTCATTCCGAAGGCTCCCACGTGCACATTAAAAATAGATTTGTATGCTTTTTCTCCTGTTAATCTGCCTCTTGTCAGTGATTTTCAACAAACCTTCAGAGGGAGAAGGCGAAGTTTTCCTTGGGCCCCTACATTGGAAAGTGAAGAGTCTGATATGAGTTGATCTTTTACTATATGCCAGATACAGTGATAACAACTTCCATATACAACATCTCATTGAATTCTCACAACAATTTTGCAAAACAGATATTCTTATGCTCATTTTCCAGATAAAGAAACAGAGGCCCAGAATTTCAAGCCTCATTCTTTTCCCCTCATGATACTATTTTTGCTTCCTACTTTTGAGCAGGGTCAAATCCTGCCAGATCACTTCTCCTTTGCCCAGACCCGCTTTGCCTCTTATCTGTCCTTTTCTCCCTCTTGGTCTCCACAGCCAAAGTGATCAATAGAAATGACAGCATTAAATTCACAAAGACGTGAAACCATTTCAATGCCTTTTCTCTACTTTCAGATTTAGAGAGGTATGATAGCCTGGTATGACAAGAGACAGCTGATCACAAGTGCCCTCAATCAGGTCAATGTCATGCAACAGCAGCACAACTTGCCAGGTGGAGTGACTAGTCATTATATTACCTACTAAAGACCCATTGGAGCCAAGTGACATGGCTTGTGAAAGGCAGTTTTCCCAACTACAGTATGCGTTGCATAATGATGGGCATACGTTCTGAGAAATGGTTTGCTGTGCAATTTTGTGGTTATGTGGTTATGCCAACATCATAGGCTATACTTACACAAACCTAGGTAATATAACCTAGATGGTATGCACCTAGGCTATATGGTGTAGCCTATTACTCCTAGGCTACAAGCCTGTACAGCATGTTACTGTACTGAATACCATCGGCAGTTGCAATACAGTGGTAAGTGTTGTATCTAAACACAGAAAAGTTACAGTAAAAATGCAGTATTATAATCTTAGGCTGGGCTCAGTGGCTCACACCTGTAATCCCAGCACTTTGGGAGGCTAAGGCAGGTGGATCACTTGAGGTCAGGAGTTTGAGACCAGTCTGGCCAACATGGTGAAACCCCACCTCTACCAAAAATACAAAAATTTGCTGGGTGTGGTGGTGGATGCCTGTAATCCCAGGTACTTGGGAGGCTGAGGTAGGAGAATTGCTTGCACCTGGAAGACGGAGGTTGCAGTGAGCCGAGATTGCCCCACTGTAGTCCAGCCTGAGCAACAGAGCGAGACCCCATCTCAGAAAAAAAAAAAAAAAATACAGTATTATAATCTTATGGGACCACTCTCATATATTTGGGAAACATCATTATGTGGCATATGACCATACATAAGAAAATCACACTGGCTTTTCATGTGATATGGCTTGTAGTATGGATCATTAAGCCCTCAATTTGAGCTTCCTGTGATGTGACCTGGTAGTTCCTTTCCCTGAACACACAGAATCCACCACCTTTGATGCATCTCCTGTGAGGAACTGAAAAGACTCTCGCAGCTGTGCTCACTGATCAGACCCTGTCTAACATCATAGTATCTTCCAACCCTTATCGGTTTAACTATAAATGCATGCTTAGTTAGCTGGAAATGGATCCTTGAAGGCCTTGACAATGAACTGTACTGTTTATATGACACAGCCTATGCTTGAGTGCTTTTCTCCCCCTGCAAAACCCCAAATCTCATTTTTGTAAGACAACTTAAGACTGTTAATCATCCAAGGCTAAAGTAATCATTATTACCACCCCCACGTCTGAATGTTACCTAACAGTTTTCAGAACAATTCCATTCACTGTGATAAATAATAATATTGTATGTGTTCAAAATTCTTTCTTTCCTCCCACCCATGCCCTTCTCTGTGGGCTGAAGATGCTTCACTTCCCTGTTGACACTGGTCTTGGCCAAGGGACTTGCACTGACCAGTCAAATGTTAGCCTCAAGCTCAGACTTTAACAGTCATATCAAGTTTCCACTTGCTCTTTTCCACAGCAGTCAAAAGCCATGAGAAGAACATAAATGAAATAGCCATTCCATGTTAAGCCTGGGTCATGGAATGAGAGACACCTAAGCAGACTTGAACCTAAGCCCAGCCCAGCTCAGCTGAGCCACAGCTGATCAAAAAACCCATGAAGGAAAAATATATGTTGTTGCAAATCCCTAAAATTTTAAGATTGTTATGCATTATTATAGCAAAATCTGATTATAGATTTGTATATGTCTGTGTAATTTCTTATTTTCTCAAAACATCTCTGCAAATGGGTGGGAAAAGAACCTTTGTTCCCATTTTACAGTGGAAGCAACTGAAGCTTAGAAAGGATTTAAGAAACATCTAACATCATGAAATTAGTCTATCATCAAACCCAGATGTCCTGATGCCAAGAGTAGTGCTCTTTCTGCTTCATATACTGCCTCAATAATGTCCCTCTCCACGGGAAGGCTCTAACCCATCAATAACCATTTTCTTTTCCAGTCTTCCAGCTAACTAAGCACATAACTAACAGCCATGCAGTTATGAGGTAGGAAGATTCTCTGATATAAAAATGAAGATTCAATTTGTGTAAAATTTTATAGGAAAACATGCTGTATGAATGTTATAAATTATTGAATATTTCCCATCTCAATTGATTCTCACAGTGCACTGCATTTTTCTTCATTTTCTTTTGTAGTTGTTGTTAAAAATGGAAGGATTAGCTTTTCAAATGCCACCTGGGAAACTCCATGCATGGTCCTTTGCTTAAATCGGTTCACTGGACAACTGCATCTCCCTGCAGGGTGCTGGGCAACATAACAAGGGGTTTGTGGGCTATAGAAGCTGCAGTCACTCTTTAGCAAAAACCAGGCTAGTGACCAAGTGGCCTGAGTCCAGATGTCTAACTGACCATGTTAAATAGCCACCCAGGCAGGGAGCATGTAAACACAATGCCGTTTCCTCGAGATATATATTATTATTATAGTTATTGACACGTATTAAGTACTTAGAATTCCCAAATGCTAAATGCATGTTAATAACAGACTATCCCCACACATGTGATTCAATTTGGCATGTACCCTATTTCTCTTTCTCTACCATTTCATCCACAGGGGTTCTCTAGGTCTGCTGACTCTGACTTCAGCCCCAGTGGTAGCCATGAAGAATGACTTAACAAGGGCTCTACTTTGGAACAGAATTAAAGATAGAAGACCCAATATTTATACCTGTAGGTGATGGTGAACTGGGGTCACAAACACTTTGGGAAGTAATAGGATCAGAAATCCAAGTAAATTAAAGTGACTAGACCCAAATGAAATGAAATGCAGCAAGGGAAGTGTCTCAAAGTCTGGGCCCCAGGCAAGGAGGCAAGTAAGATGGCAAAGGCTGGAGCAAAAGGCATGAAGTGGGCACAGTGGATACCAAGGAGGACCAAGCCAGTGATATTGACGTGCAGAGCAAGGAGCGTAGGCCCTGAGAATTCTGTCCTCCTCCGCTGACAACCTCTGACAAAAATACCATGATCACAGCCAAAGAGTTCCTTTTTAAAAATTTAACAAATATTTACTGAGCTCTTTGTCCATACCAAGCCCAGTGCTCGGCATTGTTTGCATAGAATTGTGGCCAAGCAGACAATATATTTGCTTAATTGCTCAATTGGACGATACAAGGTAGTGGAGAGCTTCCTCACAAAAGTATCAATATAATCAAGTAATAAAAATAGCTTTTAAAAAATATGAACATGAACTGTCTGATTCATGAAGTGATGTAAAACCTAAATTTATGAAGGACTGGGTTCAGAACAAGAAAAAATGGGCTTCACAAAGAGCAAGAGAGATTTAGTTTCCTGGTGACAATGACTTTAATTGCTGGAAAAGTTTACTGAAGAGGTTGTGTCATCACTTTCTGAAAATTAGAACTAGCCT
Source organism: Piliocolobus tephrosceles (assembly GCF_002776525.5). Taxonomy (NCBI): domain Eukaryota; kingdom Metazoa; phylum Chordata; class Mammalia; order Primates; family Cercopithecidae; genus Piliocolobus; species Piliocolobus tephrosceles. The sequence continues at coordinate 90,669,694 of NC_045444.1, forward strand.
CATCTGTTTAGTATGGTATTAGAAGACAACCTCCTTTATTTTTTTTATTTTTTTTTGAGACAGAGTCTTGATCTATTGCCTAGGCTGGAGTGCAGTGGCACAATCATGGCTCACTGCTACCTTGACCTCCTGGGCTCAAGCAATCTCCCCACCTCAGCCTCCTAAGTAGCTGGGACTACAGATGTGTGCCACCACGCCCAGCTAATTTATTTTTGTATTTTTTGTAGATAAGAGATTTCACCATGTTGCCCAGGCTAATCTCAAACTTTTGGGCTCAAAAGATCTGCTTTGCCTTGGCCTCCCGGGGTGCTGGAATTACAGGCATGAGCCACTGTGTCCAGCCATGCATTTCATATCTTAGCATGCATCAGAATCACCTGGAAGGATTTGTTAAGGCACAGACTGCTGGACCTCATCTTTAGATTCAATTTCAGATTCAACAGGGTGAGAGTTGGGCCTGAGAATCTGCATTTCTAGTAAGTTCCCAGATGATGCTGATCACATTTTAAGATACATCAGTTTCAAATTGTGTTTCCTAAATCTCCCTATCGATAAGAATCACTTACAAATGTAGAGCTGGGTCTCTCTTCTTTTATCTCTGCTCCAAAGTGGTGTCCCTTTGAGTACCTTGGCTTTTATCCCCGCTTTGGAGTTGAAGCCAGGTCTAGCAGCCCCGTAGAAGTCATGTGGACAGAATGACAGGGAGAAGCTGTGTATACATCCAATTTCCTCAGCCTATCCTCTGGATATTTGTATGCTGCAGAACTAGGGTGGGGAGCAGAAACCTCCATTATGTAAATATTTCAAGAGATGCTCATGATCAGGTAAACCTGGGAATCAGGGGTAGATAAACTCTGCAGTTCCCGTCCACGAATTTCTGAAGACTGGCCATTGGTCATGTAGTGCGACAGGGAGAAATACAGCTTTCGCTGTCCTTTGCAAAGTAGTTTAGTAAGTAAAAAGACAGACTTGAAGTCAGAGATCTAGTAAGTATTTAACATTCCTATGCTTTGTGATTGTGAGCAAATCTCTCTAAGCATCAGGGTTAGCTGTAAAATGCAGTGCTATATGTAACATAAGCCTGATCATAATTCCATCAGCACTCACTGTGTGCAAGGTGGTTACTGAGCTAGGACAGGCACGGCCCCACCCTCACAGAGCACACAGTCCAGCAAGCAGAACAGGAAATAAGTGACAGCAATGACATGTGATGAGGTGTCCCAACCAGTTTGTGGGGTTTCTGTGAGGTAAGAGGAGATCATGTGGAAACACTGGAATTATAAAACGCAGCAGGTATACAAGCATTTACTTCACCACCATCATCCTTATTTTAGCAAGAGAGAGGGCTCTGTTAATGGTCATGGAGAAACAGAAATTAGGGACCAAAAATGGATGTCCTAACTGGGAAATGTTGACAGAATAAATAAAAAGGGGAGAAGAACAGGGAGAGTCTAGCATTATAAAAGCCAGGAGAGGACAGAGATTTTGAAAGAGGATGATTGATAGATTGATAGTTCTTTTTTTTTTTTTTTTTTTTTGAGACAGAGTTTCACTCTTGTTGCCTAGGCTGGAGTGCAATGGCGCAACCTCAACTCACTGCAACCTCCGCCTCCCAGGTTCAAGCGATCCTCCTGCCTCAGCCCCCCTAGTAGCTGGGATTACAGGCACATGCCACCATGTCCAGCTAATTTTGTATTTTTAGTAGAGATGGGGTTTTTCCATGTTGGTCAGGCTGGTCTCGAACTCCCGACCTCAGGTGATCCGCCTGCCTTGGCCTCCCAAAGTGCTGGGATTACAGGAAAAAACCACCCAACCGGCCTGATAGTTTTTTTCGTTTTTTGGTTTGTTTGTTTTGAGACAGAGTCTTATTCTATTGTCCAGGCTGGAGTGCAGTGGCGGGATTTCAGCTCACTGCAACCTCTGCCTCCCAGGTTCAAGCAATTCTTGATTCTTGTGCCTCAGCCTCCCAAGTAGCTGGGATTATAGGCACCCGCCACCACACCCAGCTAATTTTTGTATTTTTAGTAGAGATGGGGTTTTACCACATTGGCCAGGCTGGTCTCAAACTCCTGACCTCAGGTGATCCACCTGCCTCGGCCTCCCAAAGTGTTGGGATTACAGGCATGAGCCACTGCACCCGGCTGATGAACATTTCTAATACTTCAGAGATATCAAAGAGAGTGAGAACTGAGAAATGGTATTTAGAAGGCTGAGTTGGGCAATCGCTGATTCAAGAGATGCAGGCAGATGGTAAAACAAAACAGGCTATTTTCCATCAGTTTTATTGAATAGGACACTGAACAACAGAGAGATACCCCCAGGTAAATCATTTGCAGAAATCAGATCAAAATGCTCTGTCCTTCTAAAGGTCAAAGTTACATGATCGCAAATTAGAGAGTCCCAGTCGCTTGCTGCAGTCTCCTCCTCCGGCACCGATACCAGCCTGGGGAAGTCCCGGGCACCACACAGGCAAAATGACTTTCTTTTTAGAGGTGGCTCCTTTCAGGTTAGGGTGGCACTATTTAACGCATAGGTAAGTGGCCTGGCACTGTTTGTTATGCGTCTGTAAGGTACTTTGGGGTTTAGGAAGCTGGCATACTCTACATTATTATATCATTAATAATAAATTGTGCTCTGCAAGAAACCTGCATTGCAGACATGAGCGCTACAGTGTTAAGACAGCTCTACCATAGGGTGAATTTCATAGACAGTAATAAAAGGGGTCAATTCACCTGGGTGGGAAGGAAGAGCTCAATATCTAACATATGTTGGGACTGATGTTTCAAAATGTATGTTTTTGAAATGTGGAGGGAAAATTCTACCTCTAGGCTGGCTTTTCTTATTCTACTGGACTGCTTTGTAAACCTGAGGCATAAGTCCTGAAAAAGTCTGACGCCAACAAAATGTAGATTAACTGCAGGAACAGATGCGAGGCCACAGCAGCAGATCAAAGTGAGGCTGCTGAGGGAGCCGCTCAGCCCACTGTGATGGGGCATTACCATAATGAATTTTGTGAGTAAGCAGCTCACTTTAAAATCGTTCCTTTTGATCTGTTAAGAAGGTGTTTACTGTAATCAGGAAAAGGTTTACTTGGCAGGGGAAAAGAAAGAAAGAGGAAGCAAGATAGACAGTTTTCGATATGGTTTTAAAGAATTTTCTTTGCTCTCTCTGATGTCTAGACCCTCTTCCTAGGTCCTTTCCTTCTCCGATTTCCTTAACCTTCTTAGAAAAGAAAACTTAATTTTAACTAAAGTAGTTGAGGGTTTAATGTGTGAGGGGAAGGAGCAGATGAGAAATGGATAAACTCAAAGGTGTCTTGCCTTAAAAAGTAAATTATGAGGCTGGGCGCAGTGCCTCACGCCTGAAATCCCAGCACTTTGGGAGGCCGAGGCAGGTGGATCATGAGGTCAGCAGTTCAAGACCAGCCTGGGCAAGATGACAAAACCCCGTCTCTACTAAAAAAAAAAAAAAAAAAAGTTAGCCAGGCGTGGTGGCAGGCAACTGTAATCCCAGCTACTCGGGAGGCTGAGGCAGAGAATTGCTTCAACCTGGGAGGCTGAGGCAGAGAATTGCTTCAACCTGGGAGACAGAGGCTGCAGTGAGCTGAGATGACGCCACTGCACTCCAGCCTGGGTGACAGAGCAAGATTCCATCTCAAAAAAAAAGAAAAAAGAAAAAAAGAGCGAATTATAGTTTCAAACCAAAGGAAACTACACAAATCAGAATTGCTAATATGAGGTAAAAGGATAGATTAAGTGTTTTAAGAAAAAGGCAAATTTCTGCTCTGTTAACTGATAAGGCTTCCTTCCTCTTAAGAATTTCTGGCATTGCTGGGAATGTGTCAGTGAAAGAATGGTTTTTCAGACTGCTCTCCTGCACTGTGGATTGCTCTTCCCGTATCATCTCCTAGAGGCGCAAAGTCCCTGAAAAGCTGAATGTTCCTTCTCCTGGGGAGAGAGGGCAAGTTTCTCCACTCTACTAAATCTGAATGTGTATGTAATCCTTTTGTAATGTGGAGGAATGTAATTAAGACCCACTCTGTCAGGCAGCTGGATAAAGTTTTTCTCTTTCCTTCCACTTCTGTCTCTCTCTTTTTCCTCCCTCACCCCTCTTTCCTTCCCTCTCCCTTTCACTATAGCCAGGGACCTTAAGAGAAGTGGCTTCAGCAATAGTCAATTTGTCCCCAAACTGTATATCATCCAACGTGACATAAGCCATTATAGGGGAGAGAAATTAGTATCTTTTCCCCAGTCATTGCAAGGTGTTGGTTGAGACCTTTATAGCAAAAGACAAATGAACAGGATAAAAATGTACAAAATTATTTGATATAAGTTTTATGTGACAGGGGAGCCTTCAGAAATAAAGACCCAAAGAAACACGAAAAACTGTATTTTTGTGATTAGGTTTGTTGAAGAGTAGACAGTCATGCAGAAGTATGATTGGACAAAAGAGTATATAGTCTAATGGTAATAAACCAAGGGGAACCTAGCAAGGCCTGTTTGTACAGAACCTTCTCTGACGTCTCTACCTTCATTCCTTTCCTCTGCGCAAAGGAAGGATCCCTGTGGAATGAGGGTCCTATAACGTCCGTTAGAGGAAAGTCAGAGCGTTCTTTTATGGCTTGCTTCTGGAGAGAATACCATTCCACTGGGTACTGTGCTCACTTCTGGGTAAAGAGATCGATTGTACCCCAAACCTTAGCATCATTGCAGTACATTCATGTAACAAACTTGCACATGTATGCACTGAATCTAAAATAAGAGTGAAATTATATTTAAAAAAATAAAATGAAACATGGTACCAGAAAAAAAAATGAGTTCTTTATATGAGAGAAGGTCAGAGAGACCTTCTGCTTCTGCTGTTTCCTCAAATGCCAAGCTGCCATATTTGGGGGTGGCATGTCCTGAACTTCTTCACCATCTATCTCCACATGACTACTTCCATTCACATTATTACTGTGCAAAGACTAGATGGAAAGCTGGAAGGGTGGGACTTGCAGATTGCATCCATCCCATTTGCAGGAGGCCCAGGTTTGGGGTCTTGAGGATGTGGACAGGAAGGTCATGTGAGCCCAGAACCAGCTTCTAACTGTTGTCATGTCAGCAGAAGAAGTCACAGTCCTTACCCTTTCCAAAAATTCTCTTAGGGGAAGCCTTAAGAATGCTGAAAAGTTGCTTTGACAAGAGAAAAATCCCTTTCTGTCCTCATCAGATTTTGGTAAAGAACACAGGAGTCCGTGCACATTCAAGAACAAAAACACATTCACACACCCCCTGGGTGAACAGGTTGTGGTAGTAGCAGCCACAGAGGAAATTCAAGGAAGGCAACAGCTGGGGCAACTCACATCTCAGGAAAATCCACTCCGTGTGTTCTTTTATTTCAGATGAAATTCCTTAGAAAACAGATACTTTGAAGCCCCTTAAAAGTGAGTGACTTAATCCCAACACTTTAATGGCTTTCCCAAGAAAGCTTGTTCAACTCCCTATTCCCAGTGACACCCACGTCTTTGAAGGTTTTCCTAAGAGGTATTCAGCAAAGTATCTGGACATAGAGGGCACTCAAATATTTGCTGATGGAATGCTAATGGTAAAATCATAAAAGAAGTATCATTTTGGAGCGTGTCTCCCTCAAAAGAACTTGAAAATCAAAAATTTAAACATTCATAGAAAATGTGTCTCAAATTGAGGTCAGTGGCCTGATTTTAATGTCTGCCCTAATATTGGATTTTTGCTGGCTTTTAAACATTTTAAAACAATTTTAGAAAATAAATTCAAATACAGAAATATAAATAGAAAATAAATAGAATCAAATATTGATTCTCTGTATACCCATCACCCAGTGTTAACAATTTCTCAGTTCATTTTGTGTTGCTATAACAGAATACCACAGGCTGAACAACTTATAATGAACAGAAATTTATTTGGTTCACATTTCTAGAGGCTAGGAAGCCTGGCAGCATGGCACTGGCGTCTAGTGAGGACCTTTGTGCATTATCCCATGTCAGAAGGATGAAAGGCAAGAGATAGAGTGCGAGTAAGAGGGTGCTGAACTAGGGTTTATAACAAGGTCAATCTTGTGATAACAACATGAAACCATTCATGAGGCCAGAGCCCTCAGGACGTCTCATTAGGCACCTGCCTCACAACACTCTTGCATTGGGGATTAAGATTTCAACACATAAACTTTGGAAAACATATTGAAGCCATAGCATTCCAACATTCTGCTAGTCTCGGGCCATCTGTATTTTTACCTTCTCCCCACCCTCTCACTTGATTATTATTATTTACCATTGTAGCCAAAATTTGTGTACACTGAAATGGACAAATCTTAGCTGTATAATTGTGATGAATGGATAGACTCATGCAACCCTCATCTCATTATACATTTAAATGTTTTCATCTCTCAGAAAATTCCTTCATGATCCTTCCAAGTTATTTTAGACAATTTTTGCCTGTTTCAAGAACATCATATACATGGAATCATACAGTTATGTATTTATGTATCTTTTTTCTTCATTTTGTATGATATCTGTGAGATTTATCCATTTTTTTATGTATAGGTAGTTTGTCACTTTTTTGCTGAGCAGTATTTTGTTATAATTCTTTTGTTAATGGACACTCGGGCTGTCTTCAGTTGTCAGCTATTATGAAAAAAGCAGCAGTAAACACTGTTGCACAAGTCTTTTGGTAGACATTTGTTTTCATTTCAGTTGGATAAATAACAAGAAATGAATTTCTGAGCCAATATGTGTACAACTTTATAAGAAACTGTATATATAACTTTATAAGAAACTACACATCAGTTTTCCAAAGCAGCTACACAATTTTACCTTTCCACCAGCGATGTACGAAGGCTCTGATTGCCCCACATCCTTGTCCACATTTGGTATTTGCCCATATTTTAAATTTCAACCATTGTGACGCATATGTAGTGGTATCTTATTGTGGTTTCAATTAGCTTTTCCTCTATGACTAATGATGATGAACACTTTTTTAAGTGCTTATTGGTCATTGGAATATCTTTTTAAAAAAAATTGGGTTTTTCTTGTAAGTGAGAGCTACATATTGGGTATCCATAGACATAAATATGGCAACAATAGACTCTGGGTGCTACTGGGGTCAGAGGCAAGGGTTGAAAATCTGTTGGGTACTATGCTCACTACCAGGTGAAGAGATCAATTGTACCCCAAACCTCAGCATCATGCAATATATTCATGTAACAAACTTGCATATATGTGCAGTGAATCTAAAATAAAAGTAAAATTATATTAAAAAATAAAATGAAACATGTTACCAAAGAAAAAAAATGAGTTTTTATTTTATTTTTTTGAGAGTCAGTCTTGCTCTGTCACCCAGGCTAGAGTGCAGTGGCCCGATCTCAGCTCACTGCAACCTCCGCCTCCCTGGTTCAAGTGATTTCCCTGCCTCAGCTCCCAAGTAACTGGGATCATAGGTGCCTGCCACCATGCCCAGCTAATTTTTATATTTTTAGTGGAGATGGGGTTTCACTATCTTGGCCAGGCTGGTCTCAAACTCCTGACCTTGTGATCCACCCGTCTTGGCCTCCCAAAGTGCTGGGATTACAGGTGTGAGCCACCGTGCCCAGCCATGCCTTCTTAATTCAGCCCTCCCTTATATAGACATTATAAAGAAGTATCTTTTTCGCAGTCTATTTAGTGCCACACTGCATTTGTGTGCTTTTTGTTAGTGATTTTGCCATTTAAAATGTCCCTGAAGTGTGAGGTGAAGTACTGACTAATAGTCTTTGCACAAGAAGGCTGTGTGAAAATAGTGAGATAGATAAATTTCCTTCAAGCAGGAGTTATACTGCTGTTGGCCATGAGTTCAATATTAATGAATCAACAATATATATAAAATAACTTGTCTTCAAACAGAAACACGCAAGATTAAGTATTGATCAGTTGATGAATATGTTATAACCAGAGGATTTCAGGAGCCTAATCCTGTATTTCCCCTAGGAGCAATAATTCAGTGTTCACTAATTTCATGTTCACAGCTACTTTACAGAACATAACTACTATAAATAACAAGAATTGACTATATTACATATGTGTGTGTATGTATGTATGCACGTAAGTCTTTGAGATGTTTCCACATATTTTCTATTTCTAGAAATCCTTATTTTTTCATGTAGACTCAAGCATACCATTTTCTTTAGCCAAAAGAACTCTTTTCAGCATATTTTGTAGTGCAAGCCTGCTGGCAACAAATGCACTGAGTTTTTGTTCATGTTAAAATGTTTTATTTTAGCTTTCAATTTTGGCAGACATTTTCACTGGATGGAAACTTCTGAGTTAACAGTTTTTGTCTTTCAGTACTTTAAAGATATGTACCATTGTCTTCTGCCCCCCACTGTTTCTCTAGAGGAGTCAGAAGTTATTCTTATCATAGTTCTCTTGTATGGAGTATCTCATTTTTCATTGCCTGCTTTCAAGATTGTCTCTTTATCTTTGTTTGTTTGTTTGTTTGTTTTTCAGCAGTTTGACTATGATGTATTTATTTATTTTTAATTTATCCTGTAAAGCTGTGGCTTTCTGTCACTTAAGCCTCTTGTGGAATAGGCAATACTTTCAGACTGAATACCATAAACTTGCAAATTTTATCTTTCATGGTTCCTCTTTCTTTCTTTCATTCTTTCATTCTTTTTGACAGAGTTTTGCTCTTGTCACCCAGGTTGGAGTGTAATGGCACGATCTTGGCTCACTGCAACCTCCACCTCCCAGGTTCAAGCGATTCTCCTGCCTCAGTCTCCTGAGTAGCCTCCTGAGTGGGATTACAGGCACCACCACGACGCCCAGCTAATTTTTGTATATTTAGTAGAGACTGGGTTTCACTAGTTGGCCAGGCTGGTCTTGAACTCCTGACCTCAGGTGATCCCCGCCTCGGCCTCCCAAAGTGCTGGGATTACAGGCATGAGCCACTGCACCCGGCCTATGGTTTATCTTTCAAAGTAAACCCTCCCTGCAGTTTCTGCTTCCTTTTAATCACTCTTCTGAGCCCTTAATTGTGTGTGTGCATGTGTGTATGTGTGTGTAAAAATATTTTCCAGATCTTACAGCTTTTGTTTTTGTAAGAGAGATTTAGTTTGATTGAGCTACTCTGTTATTACTCAATTCACTTGCTTATAATTGGAAAATAAGGCATGTTCTTGAAAGTAAAGAAACAGTACCATAAATACCTTATGAATGTTTACACTGCATCCCATAGTTTTCATTTTATATCTGAGATTGACTAACTTGAGTTCTGATAGTTTGACCAATCTAAACTTAACAACAACGAAAAGAAACTTGCAGCTTATAGTAGGGTTGTTTTCAGATTCAAATAGAAATAGGACACAATAATCTGTTAAGATTAAGAGAGAAGATTAATCTCAGTCTTCTTAAGAAACTTTCATATTTGTGATATTAAAACAACTTTTCTATACATCATCACACTCTAATCAGAAAAGTAAGTAACTTGATGTTTTTAGTCCTTCCACGCTGTCATAGTAAGGTGACAAAGACAGCTTATAAACAACAAACACTTATTTCTTACAGTTCTGGAGACTGTGGAGTCCAAGATCAATGTGTTAGTGGATTTAGTGTCCTGTGAGGGTCCTCTTCCTGTTTCATAGATGGCACCTTCTCTCTGTGTCCTCACACAGTGGAAGAAGTGAGGGATCCTCCTCAGGACTCTTTTATAAGGGCACTAGTGTGTTTCATGAGGATTCAGCCCTCATGACCTAATTACCTCCCAGTGGTACCACCTCCTAATACCATCAACTTGGAGGCTAGAATGTCAATGTATGCATTTTGAGGGACACAAACATTTAGACCATAGCACTTGATTTGAGTCAGAGTATTAGTGTGTGACATTGACCATAGCTCTACTTGGAAATCACTATAGTTCCTCACGTTTCGAATACTCAAAACCCTTCTGAGGCTTCTCAGTTCTAATAATGACCTACACCACCATGCATGATTTGGACCTTGTTTTCTGTCTAAATTACATTCTGTAACTCTCTCCTTTGGCCACTCCACTCCAGCCATATGGATCTCCTGATTTTTCTTTAAAAATACCAGGTGACCAGACAGGCTTATACCTCAGACCTTTTGTCCTTGATGTTCCCTCTGCCTAGAATTCTCTTCCCCTAGATAGTTTCATAGCTAGTCCTCCTTTTTCAGGTGTTTGTTCAAAAGTTAGATTCATAAAGCAGACTTTCATTTCCACCATACATAAAATTACAACTCCACCCTTCACAACAGAAAACTTTCTCTTTTACTTCCCTTATTACATCTCTCTAACATAGTATATGCAGTTGGCCCTTGAACAACACAAATTTGTACTGCATGATCCATTTATACACATACTTTTTCAATAAATCTTTCTTGTTTCACCTTCTACCTCCTCCACCTTCTCTGCCTCTGCCACCCTGAGACAGCAAGGCCAGTCCTTCCTCTTCCTTCTCCTCCAACTCAGCCCATTTAACATAGCGAGGACGAGGATGAAGACCTTTATGATGATCCACTTCCATTTAATAAATAGTAAATATATTTTCTCTTCCTTATGATTTTCTGATAACATTTTCTTTTCTCCAGCTTATTTTAAGAATACAGTATATAATACATATAACCTACAGAAGATGTGTTAATCAACTGTTTATGTTATCTGTAAGGCTTCTGGTCAACTGTACATTATTAGTAGTTAAATTTTTAGGGAGTAAAACGTTCTATATGGATTTTTGACTGCACAGGGGTTCAGCACCACTACCACTCACATTGTTCAAGGGTCAACTGTAGTTTCTTTCTTTCTTTTTTTATTTTTGGGACAGGGTTCCGCTCTGTCACCCTGGTTGGAGTTCTGTAGTGCAATCACGGCTCACTGCAGAATCTCCCTACTAGGCCCAAGTGTTTCCCCTACCTTAGCCTCCTGAGTTGCTGGAACTGTAGGTGAGTGCCACCACGACTGGCTAATGAAAAAAAAATTTTTTTGTAGACATGAGGTCTCCCTATGTTGCCCAGGCTGGTCTCAAACTCCTGAGCTCAAGTGATCCTCCTGCCTTAGCCTCCCAGAGTGCTAGGATTACAGGTGTGAACAACCGTGCCAAGCACGCCCAACCTAGTTTCTTATTTATCGTATTTTCTAGATTTGTTTACTAGTGTTTTCCTAGAATATAACCTCCATAAAGTTAGCATTGTTTATGTATGTTAATCATGGTATCCCCATACCCTTTAATGTTACCACGCACACATTAGTGCTAAATAATTTGTTGAATGAATAAATAAATGAAACTCCCTTGAAAGTTTCTGGAATACTGTTAAGCACTTACCATCTAGAACTTTCTCAGTTGACTTCCATGAACACAAGCAGCTTTTGCTATTACGGAAGTATGAGATTAGTATTCTCAATTCACAGTTGTATTTTCAATTCACTTTCTACATCGGGAAATGTTGCTTTTTATTTCACCACAGGGGATTTCTACATTGTTATTACAGGACAAACATTATTATTATGAATATCACTGAAACCCAAAATTTAGTCTAATAAAAATATCTTTATGCTTTGACCAATGGTCCATGATAATAGTACCTTGTTGGTCTTGTTATAGCAAAATTTCCTCATATATATTATGTGTATGCAAGACACACACACACACATGCAATCTCAGTACAATCAATGTTCCATTACTGGTCCTAGTGGCTTGTTATAATGAAAACATCTAACACCTGACTGTGTAACATAATGCAAACTGGAAGAGAAATATAACACAGTGGCTCTAGCTAGTATAGTACAAATAAAGAGTAAAATATAATTATCCTTAAAAAATTACAAGAAATTATATTTGCCTTGGTTCTCTGGGGAATAAAACCAAAAGGGAACATGTCAGAGGGCAAAGAAAACTGACTTCTGCAAGCCTGCATTTCTGCCTTGGTCTGCATGCTTGGGCAGCTTTAACGAACCACCTCATCTTGGAGGGACATTGGCTCCTGCTTTGTCCTGTGCCTAGTCCTTGACCCTGGGAAAGTGGCCTGTAACTACTGGCAATGAGATTTCTAACAATGTTGATTATAGTAAATTCCAATCGAGTGAACGATCTTTTACCCTCCTTAAAGTTCTTTGTGACGGGATTTTTTTAGATAGTAGATAGTAGATAATATTTTTATAGATAGCCATAAATGAGTAACAAGTGGATGTGTAACTAGCACAGCAGGACTAATTTCTCTGATTATCTAATCCTTGACAGTTGAAATTGCTTACATTTTCTAATATCTTAAATGCCCCCAGGCAAGTCAACCTTCCCTTGATACATCCCCCCTGTAAGGGTTCCTTGGGCCCTGTATTAGTTTTCCAGCTCCTGAAATATGAGGACACTTTTCTAACTTGATATCTTATCCAGTTCACATATAAATATCACTCTACTTCCACATCTGCGAGTAGGAGCACATTATAGCAATTATAACAGCTGCAGTGTTCTTACTTGTCTCCTTTTTCATCAAAACACACTATTTGTGTTTTATTAAAGAGTTAGCCAAACCATAAATCCTAAACTCATTAATGTAAATATTGACAAATTAATGGATTGGCCAGATAGGTTTAAGTCCAAGATCTACAAAATCCTGACTTTGATTCCCACCTTGAATGCTCAACATACCAAAATTTGGTCTCTCCAATTGAGCCTTCACTGTCACTCAAATTCTACCCCATTCCTGAAAACATTCTTTTTAATATTTACTCTCTTCCATCTAAAGACACCGATTTCTTTCACATTATTCCTCACCATACTTCTTTATTCAGTTACTTAAATACCCCACTCTAACTTTAAGCAAACACAATCAATTTCAAACAAAAATAAATACATATTTATTGTAGGAAACATATAAAATGTATAATAGCCAAACACAGAAAAAAGAAAAGAACATTATTCCTACCACTAAGAGATGGCCATAGATAATGTTTTAGAGTATTTTGTATGTTTCTATAAAATATTGTAATGTATATATAATATGTATAAATATGTGTCTCATATATGTGTATGTATATATATTTAATGTCTCTCTATTTCTATATGTATATCTTAGTCTTCCTGAGCTTCCATAACAAGATACCATAAATTAGGTAGCTTATAACCAATAGAAATTTATTTCTCACAGTTCTGGAGGCTGGGAAGTCCGAGATCAACTGCCAGCAGATCTGGTGTCTGGTGAGGGCCTGCTTCCTCATAGATTCATAGATGGTGTCTTCTTACTGTGTCTTCACATGGACAAAAAATGATGGGGTTTTTCTTGGTCTCCTTTATAAGGGTACTAGTTGCATGAAGGCCCCACACTCATGAACTAATCACCTCCTTAAAGCCCTACCTCCTAATACCATCACTTTGGGGGCTACGATTTCAATATATGAATTTTGGGGGGACTCAAACATTCAGACCATATCAGTATATATATAAAATATATGTATATGAACTGTATATGAAATAATAATATATGTAAGCACTGATAATTGCAAATTATGTATGTGTGTATATATCTATATATACATAATCTATCCATATCACTGTGTATGTTTTTAACCTACTTTCAAAATAACACCTAATACTATCTTTGCATGCAATTTAAATATGTCACCATAATTCTAATATCTTCTTAGAGAGATACTATCTGTGGTTTAGAGCAGGGGTCCCCAGCCCCCAGGTCATGGACTGGCACAGGTCTGTAACTTGTTAGGAACCGGGCTGCACAGAAGGAGGTGAGTGGGCGGGCCAAGTGAGAGAAGCTTCATCTGTATTTACAGCCACTCCCCATCACTTGCATTACTGCCTGAGCTCTGCCTCCTGTCAGATCAGGAACAGCATTAAATTCTCATAGAAGCACAGACCCTATTGTGAACTGCACATGACAGGGATCTAGGTTGTGCACTTCTTATGAGAATCTAATGCCTGATGATCTGTCATCTCCCATCGCCCCCAGATGGCACCATCTAGTTGCAGGAAAACAAGCTCAAAGCTCTCACTGATTCTACGTTATGGTGAGTTGTATAATTATTTCATTATATATTACAATGTAATAACAATAGAAATAAAGTGCACAATAAAGTAATGCACTTGAATCATCCCCCACCCCAGTCCACGGAAGACTTGTCTTCCATGAAACCATCCCCTGGTGCCAAAAAGGTTGGGGACTACTGGTTTAGAGCATGGCCTCTGGAACCAGATTGCCTAGTTCAAATCCTAGGTCCACTACTTACTAGCTGCATGATCATGGGTAAAATCACTTAACCTCTATGTAATTCAATTTCTTCATTTATCAAATGAAAATAAACAAGTACCTTCCTCATAAAATTCCTGTGTAGCCTGTGTAGATTAAATAAATTAATATTTGCATGGCACTTAGAACTTGGTTTGATGCATAATCATCTCCTTATATTATTATTATTATTGCATTTAGGGGTATATTAGTCTGCTGGGGCTGTCACAACAGAATACCTTAGGGTAAGGTATTATGTTGTTTTTAAACAACATAAATTTATTGTCTCACAGTTCTGGAGACTGGAAGTTCGAGATCAAGGTGCCAGCAGGGTTGGTTTCTGGTGAGGCCTCTCTCCTTGGCTTAAAGGTGGCCACATTCTTAGAGCATCTTCATATCTCTGGTGTCTCTCTGTCTTCTTATAAGGACTCCAGTCCTGTTGGATTAGGGCCTCATCCTTATGATATCAATTCACCTTAATTAACTCCTTAAAGGCCCTAACTCCAAGTACAGTCACATTGGGGTTAGGGCATCAACATATAAATTTTTGGGGAACACAATTCATCCCATAATAGGATATGTATGCTCATTTGATTATTATTAGACATTTAGGTTGGTTTCTGTTCTTGCCACAAAAATATTCATGCCTCAGTGAACACTGTCCATTAGTATTTCCTCAGTATAAATTCTTGTAAATTGAAATATCAAAGAATATGTGAAATACTAAAGCTTTTGAGACATATTGCCAAATTGCCATCCAGAAAGGTTATACCAATTTATATGTCCACTAGCCATATAAGACATTTTTTTTTTCATTTGTTGCAAGAAATACAGGCTTTTTAGACATCACTGAAGCCTGGTTATGCCCTACCATCTCTGGACCTTGACCTGCTCTCTCCCCCAATACACATACAAAGTTGTCCTCTTGAAAAGCAATATACCAGAAGGCAAATCAGAAAAAAATATATGTTGGCCTACCCAACATCAGCAAGAAGATTTATATTAATAAGCATTCCATTTACTGGTATAGAGCTTTGCAACTGAAAAGTGTAGTTACAGAAAACACTAGGATTGTATCAAGTCAAAGCAGAAGAGGAATTTGAGATTTAAACAGCAAAAATTAAAATAAACGTGCAAACAAATGTTATAGGGAAAAAAGTCTTAAAAGGAACATAAAATTAAGCAAATAAGATTAAAAGAGAAACTAAAACTGAAAGCTCAGTTTTACAAAAATCAAGTTACTTTTTAACAGAAAAGTAATTCAAAACAAATGAATTACTTTACTATGTTCAGATATACAGAGAAATAGAAATAGCACAATAAAAACTTCTATAAACCCACAGCATAAATTAAACAATAGTTAACATTATGTCTACAAACTATTGTTTATAACAATAGGTAACATATTTGCTTTATCTATGTTTAAGTATTTTTTTAATCAATAATTTGAAGGTTGACACACCATTCACTGTCATTGCCTTTATTTCTTATATATCTAAAATCTTTCTGCAATTAGCAGGTAATCTAGGGCATAGTATTTGGAAACATGTGAAAGCTCAATTCCTTGTCAACTTTTTACTTAATGGGGTTAGCTTGTGGTGGTGATCTTTGATTGGATTAACTTATTTCATTGGGGGGTCAAAATGGATTTTTTAAATTTTAGAGTTCCTTCTGTATTTATTAGCTGGCAATTCTGTATAAATAAGAACTTCCTTCACTAATTCATTAATGAAAATATCTGAACACATGCTATATTCATTTTTGATCAACAATTTTCACATTAAGAAGTTGATATAAGAGTCATCTTCAATGGCGATAAATGCCATTATTTTTCCCTGTGTTTTAAGGATCATCAGAGACATACATATTTTTAAATTTCAATATTAGTTTCTTCTTCTTTTTATTCTCAAGTTGTCTTAAATATTGCCGGCGAGAGTTCTTTCAAGCCATCTTTGTGTTCTTTTGACATAACATCATTGGGTTTTGACTGTTTCCTTGCTTTCCCACAAGACAGGCTCTAAGTCCCCCTGTTTAATATCAGTTTGGTTTCTATTAAGTATTCCTCCAACACCTTATTACATATATATGTATATATGTATACATGTATACATATATGTGTATATATACATATATGAGTATATATTTGTGTGTATACACACACACATATATATCCCAAGAAATGTGAAATAAGGAAGCAAATAAGTACATCAGTTTGGAACAGAACATCAGTTAGGTTTCTATTAAATATTCCTCCAACACATTTTTACATATATATATACACACACACACATATGCCTCTATATATGTGTATATATACATATACCTATACATATATATCTCTAAATAAATGTGAAATAAGGAAGCAAATAGGTAATTATAATTTTAAATTTTATTTAATTTTATTTTATTCTTTTTAGAGACAGGGTCTTGCTCTGTTGCCCAGGCTGGAGTGCAGTGGTGCAATCATAGCTCACTACAGGCTTGTCCTGGCTTAACTAATCCTCCTGCCTCAACCTCCAGAGTAGCTGGGATTATATGTCACTTACAATAACAAAATAATTATAATTTGTTATTCTTAGTTGGAGTTTTCCCAGAAGCAAATTCTGAGACAATGACTTGGGTACAGGTCGGTTTTTTGGGAAATGATTCCAGGAAGCCAGCATGAGGGAAGAGATAGAGAAATAGAGATGAGAAAGGGAGGAAAGTCTAAAAAGTAGGTTAATGACCTCATTACCACTGTGGGCCACAGAGGCTCAACCCCCGGGGGGCCCCTGAGAATATAGGAAGCTGAGATATTTATCAACTACATTTTCTCCTGTGTTGAGAATTTCCCTGGAACACTGACTCTTCTGGATGTAGATGATCAAACATTTGAATGCCATATCAAGCCCTTAGGCTGAGAGGCAGAACTCTGTCAGTGTGCCAGGGTTATAGATGAGACAAAGAGATAGGGTTAAGGCATCAGGAGCATCTATTATCCTGAGAAATTAAAGCTGGTGGCTCCTTGAGTGGAAGGTTCTGTTTCTTTCTTTCCTACTTGGCCCTTGGTCTCTATCACTCTGAATGCCAATTACATCTGAATCCCAGTGTCCAAGTGGGCAATTTCCCCCTGTATCTTCTACTTCCCAAAGACTGTCCATGGGGTTCTATCCCATGGGAGAGGCTATATTTCTCTTAGATTGCTTCCCATGCTCCACACTCACATTTCCAAGTATCTATTGCGCACGTCCAGTTGGATGTCTCCTGGATTCCTCAAATCCATCACGTCATCATGAGGGAAATTATCCCTTCCCCCGTCCTGCTTCTTTACCACTGGTAGCATGAATGGCACTGCCTTCTACCCAGTTGCCCAAGCCAGAAGCCAAGCATTGCCTTGCTTCTTTCCTCTTGCCAGTGCCAAGCATTCATGTTCCAAATGCTTTTGAGACTCATCTACATCTCTCCAATACCACTGTCTCTACTCTATTTCATCTTCTTTTACCTTGAATACTGTGTCTCCAAACTGATTCTCTGATGTTGCCTGCCTCTAATCCTTTCTCCATACTGCAACAAGTTGAATTCTCTAAATGCCACAAGAGCAACTGATCCTAACACTATTTTTCTTAGACTTCTGCTTGCTTTAAGTATAACGTTAAGTCTTTAAAGTGGCTGGCATGCCCTTCCTGATCTAGCTATTGTCTTCATCTCTTTACCTCATGTGTCACCACCACCCACTCCAAGCCCCCCCCCCCCCCCCCACCAACCCCACCCTCTACCTTGAACAACATACTCTGACTATTGGGTTTCTCTCAGGGCTGCAATGCACTTCTCTCTTTCCTTCCCCATAGCACTACTGCCCTTTTAACATAGTACACTCCTCCTGCACTCCTTGACCTCAGATGACTACTCCTACCCCACCTTAAGGTCTCAGAAAACACATCTTTGAGGCACCTGCTATAACCACATACTTCTTTTAGTACCACATATTTCTTTTAACCTCCCTCTACCCCCATTTTCTCATCTATAAATAGAATACATAATATTCACTTTGTATGAAAGTTATAAGGATTACATGAATTAATGTTACAGGATCTTTGGGGTGTCACTATTCTGGCTAGAAACCTCTGGGGCTGGTGGCACCTTTGCCCAACTTTTGCTTGGGCCCACTTGGCTCATTGAGCCCACTTGGCCTGGCAGGCTGTGTTCAGCTTACACTACCGGTCTGGATCCCATGTCTGCCAAGGAAGGGTGAGCCAGGCTTGGAGTGGCAAGGGGTGTGTGAGTGAGCAAGTGTTGGATCTGGCCATTGCACACAGGAATGCCAGTGACTGCAGTCGGGTGGGCAGCTCCAAGTGCCAGCACATGCACCGGTTCTCTGCAAGGCTGTGCCTGGACTAAGCGCACTGTAAGAAGCTTCCCCAGCTGGCACCAGGGAATATGGTAGCACTCAGAAGCTTGGAGATTCTACGAAGCACAGGGCCTGAAAGAGTCAGTCGCAGCCCTAGTTTGGGGAGCTCCAGGTCTGGGATCCCCAAAGGGCCGCAGCTCTTCTCTCCCTCTTCACTGGCAACATGGCAAGCAAGGGGCATGTTTCAACCCTGTTTGTGTTCCAGCTCTTCTAGCCTTGCCATTCGGGTCGCAGGTCCTGAGTTCTTGTCCTGTGACCAGAAAGAATGAGGCATGCAAACAAGTGGAGGGTGAGCAAGACAAAGAGGAGCTTTATTGAGTAGTAGAACAGTCCAGAGACCCACTGTTGGCAGCTCCTTTCTGAAGCCAGGGTGTCTTGACTAGTATTCAGGTCTATGCAGAGAGGAGGTGGCTCTGGGGTGGGTGGCTCCTCTCTGCTGTTGGGCACCCTGATGTCTCCACAGTTTAGCAGACAGGAGGCCCTCGAGTGGGTTGCTCCTCTCTGCAGGCAGGTCATCCTTGGAGTGGGAGGCTCCGCTCTGCTGTTGGTCATCCAGTGTTCTCCAGCAATCAGCAGAGAGGGTAGCTACTCTGCAGCTGGTCGTCCAGTCCTCTGCTCTGTTTTAGCGAGTCCAGGGGCTGTTATGGTCTTCAGAGAGGGGAAATGCATGCTGATTGGTCCATGGGCAGCCAGGAGTGGGCCCAGGAAAAAGCATCACGAGTTCCTCCTCTAGTCTGCAGGACTGGCAGTCCAGTCCCCAGGCTTCAGGCCTTCCCTGGCCCAAAGGTGGGGCCTCACCAGGGTCCCACCCTCTTCTGCCCAAGAGCTTGTCTGCCTCCTGCTGTGGTCCATGGCACCCAGGCTGCTTAAGCCGAGGTGCCTGTAGGCCAACGCTGAGCTGCCCTCAGCCCCTGCTTGGCTTCCCTCCTATGCTCATTGGCGCCCAAAGTCCAGAGGGGTCCGAGTTGGCAGAGGGCTGGCGTGTCAAGCTGCCTCAAGCATGCGCCCCGTAGACTGGGCTGCAGCAGCACCCAAGCTTGACCCCAACCTTGCTCCACGATCGAAGCAGGCTCCAAGAGCAGGGAGAGGCCAGGCAGCGGCAGGAGGCACCTAAAAGACTGTCGGGGGGAAGGTAACCTTCCTGGGCCCCCAAGAGCACAGAGATGCCCCAGTCTGCAGCCCGGCCTGAGCAGCTCCCGTGGCACCCGGGGAGGGCAGGGCTGTCTGCTCCATGGAGTGTGAGGCCCTGGCCAAGCCTCCCTGCTGCAGCTCGCATCTTGGCAGCCGTAGACCATCTGCAGCAGCCACCGCCATCATTAATATATGCAGAGTACCTAGTAAGCATTCAATAAATATTAGCTATTACTATTATTACAGTATTTATCATATTGTGTCTGGAATTGGCGGGTTCTTGGTTTCATTGACTTCAAGAATGAAGCTGCAGACCCTCACGGTGAATGTTACCGTTCTTAAAGATGGTGTTTCCGGAGTTTGTTCCTTCTAATGTTCAGATGTGTCCGGAGTTTCTTCCTCCTGGTGGGTTCGTGGTCTCGCAGGCTTCAGGAGTAAAGCTGCAGACCTTCCTGGTGTTACAGCTCTTAAAAGTGGTGCATCCGGAGTTGTTTGTTCCTCCTGTTTGTAGTTGTTCATCCTGCCCCCTGGGTTCCTGGTCTCGCTGGCTTCAGTAAAGCTGCAGATCTTCACTGTATTACAGCTCATAAAGGTGGTGTGGACCCACAGAGTAAGCAGTAGCAAAATTTATTGCAAAGAGCAAAAAAGAAAACGTTTCCACTGCCAGGTAAAAAGACCTGACTCAGTTGCCGCTGCTGGCTGGGGCAGCCTGCTTTTATTCCCTTATCTGACCTCCCCCCCCCCAACCCACATCCTGCTGATTGGTCCGTTTTGACGGAGTGCTGATTGGTGCATTTACAATCCCTGAGCTAGACACAGAGTGCTGATTGGTGCAGTTACAATCCTCCAGGTAGACACAAAAGTTTTCCAAGTCCCCACCAGATTAGCTAGATACAGAGTGCTGATTGGTACATCCACGAACCCCGAGCTAGACACAGAATGCTGATTGGTGCATATACAATCCTCCAGCTAGACATAAAAGTTCTCCAAGTCCCCACCCGACTCAGGAGCCCAGCTGGCTTTGCCTACTGGATCCGGTGCCTGGGTCGCGGGCAGAGCTGCCCACCAGTCCTGTGCCAGGTGCCTGCACTCCTCAGCCCTTGGGTGTTCGATGGGACCGAGTGCCGCAGAGCAGGGAGTGGCGTCCGTTGGGGAGGCTCGGGCGGTGTGGGAGCCCATGGGAAGTGGGGGAGGCTCGGGCATGGCGGGCTGCAGGTCCTGAGCCCTGCTCTGCAGGGAGGCAGCTGAGGCCCAGCGAGAATTCCAGTGTGGCCCGGGCGGGCCGGTAGTGCTGGGGGGACTGTCTGCAGCTGCTGGCACATTGTCACGTCTCAATATCAAAGTATAACTACCTGTTTGATTGTCTGTCTCACCATCTGGACAGAAAGTTCCAGGAGGGCAGCAATCTTTTGTCTTGTTCATAGCTGGTTCTTCAGCGCTGTGTCCATTGTCACATGGCAGGGATTCAGCCTGAAGCAAGGCAACTTCTCAGAGCTGTAAGGAGGTGGTGGAGAGATGAATGTATGTGTAAATGATTCGTGTTAGGAGAGGAGAGATATTTAGGATGTTACACGTGTTCAGGTTTTCAGGGACAATTTGCAGCAATGACTGAAGAAGAAGAACACTGAATGATCTTATTTAACTCACAATGGTTCTGTGAAGACAATAGCTTTACTGAAGAGGCAGCTGAGTAGTGGAAGGATCAAAGGGCTGCTCTAGAGTCCTAAAGTAAGTGGCACAGAGAAGCTGTCTACCCAGCCTCTTCATTCATCTCTTCCCCAACTATGTTCTGTATAACATATTAGCAACTCAGTATGTTAAGAAAGGTTAGTGAAAGAATTTAAAGGCACAAATAAATATGGAGACCACGGGGTTAAGTAGAAGTGAATGTTCATTATTTTTTTGCAGGGTTGCTCAGAGCTTTTGCTATGCTAATGAGAATTGTGACTTTCCAAGAAGAGAAAGCATGGAGCATGCCTAGCTCACTTAAACACAGAACCCTATGTTCCTGGAGCCCTCCTGGGAATCAGCGTTGGCCCTTGCTCTTAGTCCTCTACCCATGTTGCCTACCTCCCTTCTGCCATCAAGATTGGTAGTTTCTGATCCTTGATGTTTAAGGTTTAGTTATGATTCAATTCTGCAATAAAAACATAATTTCTGTTTAATGCTCATTTGATTTAAGAATTGTGCTAGATACTGTGGTAATACTGCAAAGGTGCCTGTTTTTCTGACAATATTGCTGAGAGAAAGAAAAACAATAACAGTGATAGCACAATCTTACAGTGCTTTGGTATTTTTTCAAAATACACTCATAGCTTGAATTTCATTTGCTATTTGATGGGATGCATGCATTAGACATTATTAGCCCCACAGAACAGATGAGATTATCATCTCAAGAAGTCAGGTGATTTTCTCAGTTACATGACTATTCATTTGGGAATTTTTTTTTTTTTCTTTTTAGGTTTTCCTCAACTTGAGGGCTGTTTACCCCCACGAATACCTATGGCATGATTCTGTGCAAATCTCAAATTTCTAATATAGTCAGTTTTATTTATATATACATCTAATACAGCGAGAAATATATTACAATTCTTTATAGAATGGTGAAGCTGGAATAGAACCTGGGAACTTTTTAAAAGGTAATCTCCACATTTTATGGTGGATGAAACTCAAGTTCAGGGACGCTCAATGACATGCGTAAGATCACCCAGCAAGCTTGTGGCAGAGCAAGACTTGAATGTTCTGGACTATCCAAATCATGTCCTATTTTTAATTCTATCGCTGCTTTTCGAAAAGTACATTTGTTTTATTCCTGCTTAAGTGTTGAGCTTGAAACCACTCAGCAAGTAAGTTTGTTCTTATGGCTGTTATCCTGGGTGGCTTTTGTTTACCCTTCTATTGTTTGAGAAGATTTGGCCAGAAGGAAAATTGTTAAATCTTCACATTGGCAGTGATATTTAAGACCCATAAAAGATTAATCACCGAGGGAACCCATAACTTTGCATGATCAAAGTAAAAATTCAGTTTTTATGGCTGCCTGTGTTTTATCCTCTATAAATTTTATAATAATGATTAGGCTCAAAGTATGGGCATAATTTACATACATCAAAATGCCTCACACTGTCCTTACAGCCAGTTAAACACCTGCAGCAAATACAAGGAAGCATATTAGAAAACAGAAATCTGCCAGGCTCTCTCAGACATTAATCAGTGGAAACTCTTTGAGGGAGAGAAGGAGAGAGAGGGAGAGAGAGAAAGAGGGAGATTGAGAAAGAATTGTGATGGTGGCCTCCTGTAACCAAGTTACGCATAGTGTGTTCACATAGGAACAGTACACTCGCATTTGTCAGAAATACACTTAGTTCAGTCTTTTCTCCCTTCCCAAAATGATCAGCTTATTTCCCAGAAATGCTTTTTCTCTTAACACTGACCAAGAACTCTTTGGAAATATCAGCACAGGAAAGACTTTAGAAATTGTTGCTATTTAACATGACTGGTTGCTCCCACCTGTGCCCAGAATATGTTGGTCTACTGATAGATGTAGTGTGGGTCCCTGAGTCTCTGTACCTTCCCTCTCCTCTATCCTCACACTTAGTTCTACCTTGGATTGATTCTGCCTCCTAGCAAACAGTTAAAGGTTATCATGCAGGGATTTAAGTCCGGGCATGCTGGCAGACATGTACCAAGGCAACAGCAGCTACAAATAGTGTGTGGTACAAGCTTTCAGGGTAAACATCAATTTCTCCAATTTGCTATAGCCTGAGAACCTTATAAGCCTAGCAAATGAATTGTGAGTGTGAGTTTTGTGCTGGATGGATGGAGCAGAGGTTGTTTTCATAAAGCTCTGTTAATGTACACTGATTCCTCAGTTTAAATATTGTGAGGGGTGAAAAGCCACAGCTATTTCACACACTGAGCTTCTTACATGCACCAGTTTTAGTCTTGTACAGGGGCTGCCCTGCAGTATCTCACCTGGATTCAGCTTCATACTGATGGGGGAGGTCACCAGAGCTTGTCCTCCAAACACCAGGCAAAGGGTTCCCTCATCTCTCTGCTTATTGAAACCCTATCTCCATCTTCAAGTCCTCTACCTAGCTTTCAGCTTAAACTATTATTGGCTACACATTTATCTATGAGTGGTGCCCTGTATTTGGAAATATTTTCTGGTTCCATGAGATCTTTAGACTCCCATGATAGGTATTGAGCTCTTTTCACTCAGGGTGCACTGTGTTAAGTGCTTTATGAGGACTGTCTTATTTTATATGTGTATTTCTGTGAGATCGGTACAATTATTATCAGCATTTTATCGTGAGAAAAAAAATGAAACCCCTGGTGAAATGACTTGCCCCAAATCACAGAACAACTAAGTGCTAGAGCTGAGATCCCAACTGAAGCAGTCCAAATCCACTTAGAACTTTCATCCACTACACTGTGTTTCTCTTCAAAGTCCTTTGTGACTTTCTAACCTTCCATGTTTATATCTGGGCTTTTAAATCAGAGCTCCCTGAGAACTGAATGTTATTTACATGTCTTTGTTCCCCCTTACCCCAGTGTACCTAGGACACACAAATATTTATTAATTTCAAAGGGCTAAAGCAATCCTAGAAAAAGCCAGGACAACCAACAAAACCTACAAAACCAGTAGGCATAGAAATATGATTCTCCCCAAAGGAGACACAGCTTTTTCTTCCCAATGACATGAAAAGACTGGAATATGATCATTTAGCTGAAAGACAACTTTAAATATAAGTTTCATTAATCAGAATGGGTATTCCTGCAATAATGAGCCCTTAGTTGAATTTTAGAACCCTCTTTATGCTTTGTTAGTAACAAAGCTGTTATAAAAATAATTTGATAAGACAGTCCATTGCAATGGTGTAACTTAACTATGTAAAAAGGTGTCTTAGCCTGGTGTCTGAGCACACCCAACTTATGTAATGCTAACATAATGGATTATGCATATTGTATCGGGTTAAAAATGAAACCCAGTGAAGTATTACAGCAATTTAAAAAATATATATTGGGGCTTGTTCAGCACAGATATTTAAAATTTAAACCTGTTTAAATATTCAACTGAAACTAAAATAAAATTCTGAAAAATGGAATTCAATAGAAAGGCTCCATTAAGAGTAAAAATGCTTCTCCAAATCCATTTGGTTCTAATAGAAACCCATCGAGTGAGGTTTTCATTGTTGCAGCACCAGCCAAGGGAAAAATTATACGTACATTTGGGTAGGAGAAGATCAGTTGGACTTCTTGGTGGTATGAGCTTCCCTTAGACAAGGAGGAGAAAAGCTTTGGACCAACACTCACATTGGGCCACAGTTTGTTTAAAATGGTCTGGAGCTTTTTCTTAAAGATTATCTTCCGCATTTGTTCTCTTGCTTCTGTGAAACCTTATTTCACCTTCCACATCAAATGTGATTCTAAAAAGAAAAAAAAAAATTGGCACCTTTTGCTGTAATATCAGGATACTGACCAATCTGCCTTGTGAGAGCCAAGCTTTCTTTCCGTGATAAACATCCTGCAGGATGTTTTTATTCAATTAATTGGAATGATTGCTTGCACAGAAATGTACCGCTTTATCAAGGTCTGCTTGAATACCAGGCTTGGGCCGAGCCCCAGCATTTTCGTTACTCAGTTCTCCAGACAGCAAATGCAAGAGGATTCTGAAACATAATTAAAACAATCAGTGAGAATTAGCCAGCTCAGTTACTGCACTCAAACAGCAAACCCAGAGAAGCAAATAGGGAGATGTATGGGTAAGCGAACGGGAGCCTTCCAGAGACGAGGGAGGGCCGGTAGGAGACATAAAATGGAGGGTACTAAGAGAAGAAATATAGGATAATATAAACAGAGTCTCTAATCCTGAGGACTGTAAATCCCCTTTCCTTAATTGGTTTAGAAACGGGTCTGTAATGTGAGACGGAGGACTCTGGCTGCCTTTCTTCTTGGCTGCCCGGAATCACATTAAGTAGGAAACAATAGCAGGGCTGACAGCTCCCTTTCTGTGGGGGCACTTAGAGCTGATCTGCCATTGAGACTAATACAATTACATGGGATTAGAGCACTGCTGAGGATACCTAGATTGGGGAATTCTCAGTGGAAGTGGAGCTGGCTCTTTCAAAACAGGGTATGGGGCTGAAGAGAGACAGCAGACCAAGACCACAGTGCTCCTATTTTACAATGAAGGGAAATAACCAGGATTTTGTCATTAACTCGGGATCTTGATGATACATCCTAATCCAAACAGAATTCAAATTTGAGATTTCTTCTTTGGCGCCTCACACTGTTTTGCTTACTTTTAATGATTTTTGTTGAGTTTAGATATTTCCCTGCAAGTGTACACCTTTCTACTTGTTCTCACGGTGTAAGCTTCACTTCAGTTTCTCAAGACAGAGAGAGAACCTACATTTAGGATTTTAGGAGTCATGACTGGCCAGAGGGTCATTCCTGGTTTCCAGTTGTATTCCCTTTGCAAAGTTGAACTGACAAACACTGTTTTTTTTTGTTTTTGTTTTTTGGTTTGGTTTTAATTTCTAACAAAATGATTGTGGAAATCTATCAGTGCTAGTGACATGACTACAACTGACAAATGAATTCAGGGTTTTCGTGAGAATCCCTGGGAACCTGACATGAGTCTCATGCTTATTACACCAGGGAGAGGTGTGATATTTATCAAGGGAATATATGAGAAGAGTACAATGCTTTGAAAAAAATATCAATTTTTTTCTCAGAAAAAGCACTGAGAATTTCCTCTTTTCGGCCTCAGAAATATTTCCAACAAAAGTACTACATAATATCAAGTACTATGTTTCTCAATCATCTGGAAATATTTCCAACTAACTCTTACTTATCATTTTAAAATAGAAATAGCAAATATGGCATACTTATCCCATCCTTAGACTAGTAGAACAATACTTTTCTAATTTAATTCCAAACCTATGGTCCTAAATAAATACCTTTAGAGAATGCTATAGTTATTTTGCCTTCTATATGTTCTATTGAAATGATCACTGAATTTTGAACATTTTATTAATATGTAATGATGAACACACACACATACATCCACATACATCAATTCTGATACTAGAAAATCCATCTGATGGCCCAGCAATGGCAAATAACCTCTGGCCTAAATGTTCATCTACTCGTTGGGTTATGGTATTTTCTGCAAAAGGTCCATGTTTTAATGTGAATGTGACAACTTGGGATGCTAACTAAATATGACAATTTGTCTTTGAATGTGAAGCCCAAAAGGGAATGAGATGCTGGTAATTCTGATCTGTATATGGTAACTAGGGAAGGAAAGGAGAAAAGTGGAGAATATTACATGAAGACAGATGTTAAGGATTTCCATATTAATTAATATGAAGTTTACCCAGTTCTGAGCAAAGCAGCTAAAGACCCTTTTTGGCTTGCTTTCTGTTCAGTACTGTCACTTGTTCTTAGCTTGTACTTATTCAAGGGAACTGGAATCACCTCTTCAGCCCTGGGAATGAGAATGAGTTGTCCTCCAGTTCTGCAAGGAGAGGAGCCTTCCATACCTTTCCTCCAGAGGCCTCTGCTGGTTAACAGAGGGTAGCAAATGCTGATACCAGGCTCTCTATACCCACGCCCACTATCCACAGGGCAACCCTAGGTGATGGGTAAGAATGAAATCCTCATTTTATGGTGGAGGCACCTGAGGCTCAGAAAGATGAAGTACCTTGCCCCAAGACTGTGACTTAATTCATGTGGTTTTCTGTCTTACTCCATTCTACACACTGTTCTGTGTGGCTTCCCAACATTGTCATTACCATCTTTATCATCACTGTCACCATGACCGCTGCTTGTAGAGGCCCTACTGTCTGCCGGGCAGCGGGCTAAGCACTTAAATGCTTTGTTTCACGTCATCATCACAACCCTGCAATGCAGGTAGGTGTTTTTATGCCCACTGCACATGAGAGAAAACTTAGTTTCAGTGAGGTTAAATAACTCACCTAAAACCACACCTCCAGAACTGTTAAACTCAGGATTTCAACCCAAGACTTTGTGAAGCTGGAGTTTTGTTTTTTTTTCCCTCCCATTACCCTATGGTACCTTTTCAGATAGTACCTGACCATAGTGAATGCATGATGCCGCATCAATGGTTTTGCCATACTCAGCATCAATTCCTCTAACTTCTCACTGCGAAATGTTAATCTCAACTTTAGGAATGGGCACATGACAAGTATTACGAGGTAGAGCATGTCATCCCCCAGTCACAGTGATTGGCAGAGCCAGGGCCAGGGGTCAGTGACCAGTGTATTGGATTGGACCCTACACTCACAAGGGTCCCATGTTTGACTTAATGCTCAGCTGTCACCATACTGAAATTCTTAACAATTTCTGAAAAAAGATGCCTTGCATTTTCATTTTGGATCAGGCTCTACAAATTATCTGGTTCTGGTGGTTGGTTTAGGGCTGGACAAATGAAGCAACAATCTACATCAATGACACTCAATTCCAGGACTCTTCTGGACTTTTTGAGAAAGTGGAGTTCTTTCTATTGGAGTGGTAAGCCTGGAAGTTCTGGGGCCCACCATGTGCTGAATCTGCCTGAGAATGAAAACTGAGAAAAGCAGAGCTAAGAGAATAAAGAAAAGATAGTGTCTTCATTAAACCATCTGAGACCTTGGGCGGAATACAGTTTTTATTAGTTTATTTTTTGCCTAAGTCAATGTGGGCTGAGTGTTTGTGCAACTCAAGAAGCTTGAATGAATACAGTGGCAGGCTGGGTTCTCCAGAGCACACAGAGCCAGAGTTTAGGGTGCAAGATGTTTATGAAGGATCCACATCCGTGGAGGGAAGCGGGAGGTAGCATGACTGCACATCAGAGGGCAAGCTTCTTCCTCTTGCTTACCTTGCAAAGCCTCAGCCAACCTGGTAGGTGCTCTGGACTGACTATTGGCTGTCTGAAGTATCCTGTGTTGGGCCAGAGTGGCCCTACTTTTATAGCCTGACTTGCTCAGTCTCCAGATGGGGCTGCCCCAGGAGGGGTGTGTCCTTGAGTGAGGTGGCTCTCTGAACCTCAGGCAGACCCTGAGTGAGCTGACAGCTGGAGGCTGTCTGCTGACCTTGCTCCCTGCAGCTGGGCAGCAACTCTTTCTTTGAAATGGTCACTATGCAGCCCATCTTAACTTGCGCTCTTTAGAAAGCAGAAATCAAGACAAAATCTTATATATACTCTTTTATTGGGGTGTAAGGAGGCAGAAAATCGTGGATGGTGAGACAGAAAGCAAGGATAACCAATAAAAAGATGCATTATAGAGTTGGCCTCTACTTGGTGCTGAGCATAACTGATGCTCCATCTCAGATCCTGTCCACGGACAGTCTGTCCTGGGAGAAGAAGGGAGAAACGTATCTGCAGATGGCCTTCTCCTTTGGATAGGAGATAACAGGCACTTAGGCATGCATAAAAGGGGCCAATTCTTAGTGCTAGGAATACCAAAATGTATAAATTTAAAATCTCTTATCCTCAAGTTCACCATCTAGTTGGGAAGAGGGAACACGTACCAAAAATTATGACAATAGAGATTGAGTAGGCAATTTGTGCCAAAATAATGGTTCTGATAATACGTACTCATGGTACCTCTGAGAAGCAATAGGTGATGGAAATGGGCAGTCAGGAAAGTGTTTACCTAGACATGAGACTGGAGCTACATCTTAAGGTTAGGACTTCTGTAATTGGAGAGAAAAGAAGCAGAGTAGAAGAAGTAAAAATGCAAATGCACATCTTAGAGCAGCCAATGCATGAATAGGCTAGTTTTACTATAGAGTCAGAAAAGAACTGGAGGCATGGAAAAAAAGAGAATGGAGAAATAGGAGAAGAAAGGGCGGGGAGCTGGTGGGGACTGCTACTATTATATGTACAGAGCTAATATCATTTTAGGACTCTACGGTTAAATTCATTTCAAAAAAGTGTGATCTTACCCATCCCCAAGACCAGTGGTGTTGAATTGCCAAGTGCAGGTTCTATGTCTACACATTGCTTATGAGACTTTCAGTGTAGATTTTGGAAGTGATTAAATTCAGTGAAGTTAGCAATGACTACATATCTCTTTTCCTGGAAACATAAAACCCCTCTTTAAACAATTAAAACTCTATAATTTGCTGAGAGTCTCCTATTTGGCATGCCAAGGTTTAAGGAAAGGAAGCAAGTACAATTACACCCATACATTACTTGCCAACTGCTAGACAACACTGAAGAGATATTTCAATCACCTCTTAATTTGTTTCTCCATGTGTATTCATATTTCATGAGTGTTCAAATGCAGTAATTGTATTGAATAAAACATAAAAATAGGATCCTTAAAAATGTCATTTATTCAGGAAATGGGGAGTTATAGATTCCAGGTCTGGCCTTCTAGTCTCTGCCAGAAACTGTACACCTGTGGGGTAGAAAATTCCATTTTTTTCCTGGAAGTTGAAGTGCATGGAAAAGTTTCAGGGGGAAAGAAGCATCATTTTAAAAATGATTTCCTTTCCTTTAAAGTACCCACTGTGGATGCTCACATAACTCTATGATGATCTTGCTAGTTTGGCTAGTTTATGCAGAAACCTTGGTGTATTGACAGATAGTTTCGGGAAACCATGAATATAGGAGTGATTTAAGGATTTCTCAAATAGACATAGTGGTTGGGTGAGCATAAGGTTAAATTTAGGGATCCTAAAGCCTACTTCTTAAAAATATTCAGAAGAAGACTTGTTTTCTTTGCTGCAGAAGAAACAGATCATTAAGGCATCACTGCTCTGTAATATTCACAGCTGTAGAGGATGAAGCCCTGCACTCTTCATGTCATCACTCTATTCACTGATATAACTGGCACCTGGTTATTATTTGTTTAAGCGAACAAAAAAGCCTCAGTCCTCCCAGGCGGTAGGGAAAGGCACTCCCTTCCTATTTTCATAAAGCCCCAAAAGCCTTCTCCCTATATGAAGCTATCCAGTCCCAAGTTTGAAGAGCACCCCCCACCCCATCCCAGTATGTCATCAGAGGCTGCGTCCTTGTTTTGTAAGTCACCTTCCTGATGCAAGGTCAATATTATTATTCCCATTTTGCACATTTTGCACAGTAGATAAAGTTTCAATTCCCAACAACTGAACTTCCCAAATTTTTATACGATGGAACTTAACTCCAATTGTATGGGCATAAAAATATACATGCCCACTAGGGCATTGTTAGATTTCAGAAAGAAATTTTATTCACATTAAAATATGGTCTATAGCAGCCCAATTGTAAAAAAAAAAAAAAAGAGAGAGAGAGAAAAAGAAAAAGAAAAAAGAAAAAAAGATCACAATGTGTGTGGGCCTCTTTTGCATATTTAGATATGGAAGAATGTGAGCAGTCGCCAGATAATATAATTTTCATCCACCCAAATATCGAGCACATTTCAATGAAGAAAATGCAACTTTTGCTGTGAGATTTATACATGCTTATATACCCTTCATTTTGAGTCTATATGAAATGCAGACATTTATGGTTCTATAACCAGAAGAATAAAATTTGAATGTGTAGTAAAACGAGAAATGTATTTTAAATGGGCTTTAGAAACAGAACTGAGGAAGTCATCAGGAGGCCACAGTCACTAATGTGATTGGTTATTTTGCTAGATGGCCACTCAGATGGAGGCCCGGCAGGCACAGGATTGAATTCAGGCTGATGGGCATGGGAGATGAAGTGATGACTTCCTGGAAAAGATTGAGATACAGCAACACAGTAATCCAGACTGGCCATAAAGCATGCCATAAAGCCACTGTGAGAAATTCCTCTTACCCATGTGATGCGTCCTTATTTTTTTACTTTAAAAGAAGACTGATTTTATGATTTGGCACAGATCATTGATCACAGTTCTTTTCTACTGCAGGTACCTCCCAGCTGTGTTCTGTGTCAAATTTACAAAAGATATAACCATTATTTCCACAAACTATTGGAAGATTGAGTGGCCATTTGCCCATCGGCACCCATCACTTCCAATATAACTCCTTTGGGCAGGCACTATAAAAGCCACTTACCAGCCCCAAGTGATGCATGAGAAAGGGGATGCCTTAGAGTGATCCTGCTGTGATGGGCAGCTGGTGTTGTTGACTGGCCTGCAGCTCTTCCCCCTTGTCCTGAGAGAACTCGGCATTGCAGTAGAAAACCTGCATCAAGTCGGTCGAGTGGAGATGAAGCTAGTCTCTCTTCACTCCTTACTACAAGATGACATGTGACACAAGCTGAGCCAATCAGAGAATCCCATCCTGGTGAAAGTCATTGGTAGAAGGATATGCTTGTGACTCAAGCTGGACCAATCAGTGTCCTCCCCCAGAGTTCTCCAAGAGCACTTGAAGGGAAGACCTGGCTCATTCCAACAATGTCACTAAGCAGGGGATATGGGCTGAGGGCTGCTGGCAGCCATTTTTACTAACCACATAGGGAGAAACATTCTAAAGACTGAAGCCAAGCCAAGACAGGATAAGCTCAGAAATGGAAATAAACCAAACATATTACCCACTTTGAGTTTCTGTATCCAGTCATGCCTGCTTCCAGTACTAGACCCCCTTCTTGGTTTTGTGAACTAATAAATTTCCCTCTTTGCTTAATGTAGTTTGAATTGGGTTTCTTCTATCACTGGTCATCAAAAAACATCCTAAAACACTCGAAGTTCATGTAGAGGCAAACTATGTTCTCCCATATTTACCAGGCTTCCTTGTAGCCTAGGTGGGGGCCATGTGACTAGTTCTTGCCAATAGACTGTGAGCAGAAGTAATCAAAAGCTGAGGCATTTAAGAGATGGTGCTCCTCCTTCAGCCCTCTCTTTCTCTTTTGCTGACATTTAGAGTTCTACCAGCAAGTATGGTTAAATGATGGCAGAGCCAGCATCAGTCTGGGCTACTCAAACTATATAGAACACAGCTTTCTTCCATCCTTTGCTCTTTTAAACTGTGAAGATTTCAGGACTAGTCTGTTACCCAGGCATATCGGGACTTGTGATAGAAATGAAGCTCAGCTATGGAAAAAATAAGATCTATCTCTATCTCTATAATCAATTTGCTCTCCTGAGTCTGTGGCTGAGATCCATGAGTCTTTTGTGTTGCTTCTTCCTACCATAAGAAGTAGAGGTAGGAGGTATCAAAGAAGACATAAAAGAACAAAGAATAGGGAGACAATGAGGACAGAAGCCCTCTTTAGTACTGTGCCTAAAGTACTAGACAGTGGTAAAGATCTCAGCCTCAAAGGAAACCAATGTTCAGAGTCCAACTGTGAGTCAAATACTTCACCTAAATTATTTCATTCCATCCTTACCAACAGACCATTAGATGACATTATTGTCAATTAAACTAAATTCCAAAGAGATTAAGTCAAGTCACAGATTCCTGACTAGAAAGGGCCAGCTTGGAACCCTATCTTTTCAGCTGCACAATCTAGCCCAAATTAGTTCCATTATTACTATTAATAGTAGTATAAATATTATTTAGAGATAATACTTTTCAGATGCATTCAAAATGCCAGACTCTGCCACCCGCTCTCTATGACAGAGATAGAGATAGAGAAAGCAAGATCCAGCCATGTCTGGTCTGAGTTCTTTTTTTTTTTTTTTTTTTTTTGAGATGGAGTCGCACCCTGTTGCCCAGGCTGGAGTGCAGTGGTTTGATCTTGGCTCACTGCAACCTCTGCCTCCTGGGTTCGAGCAATTCTCCTGTCTCAGCCTCCTGAGTACCTGGGATTACAGATGTGCACCACCATGCCCGGCTAATTTTTGTATTTCTAGTAGAGACGGGGTTTCACCATGTTGGTCAGGCTGGTCTCAAACTTTTGACCTCATGATCTGCCTGCCTCAGCTTCCCAAAGTGCTGGGATTACAGGCATGAGCCACCACGCCTAGCCTGGTCTGAGTTCTTGAGTTCAGTTACACACTAGGGCTTTAGGAGTGAAGTACATGCTGCCCAGTCTCCTGACACCACTAGTTCCTTGTCCCTGGATTCTTACATGCCTTGCCTGGTGACTGTTGGAATGTACCAGTCTCTCTCTTCAACACCTCATCTGGGACATTTTCCTTCCTAGCTTGATAGTTTTGCTGTTGGGCACACAGCCAATTCAGATTCCATCATCCCTTTCTCCCTGTTTCTCATATTATCTAGGCTATTTCTCCTTGCCTTGACAAATGTCTTGAACTCCTGTTGGTCCCCACTTCTAACTAATTTGTCAGCCAGTGTGTTCCCTGCAGACTAACCTACAATGCTCCAATCTGGACCCAATCATTTTTTCTGAATTTGTGAAAGACTGCCCCATCATTCTTATCTCTTTGCAACATTAGCATTCTCAACAAATGCTTCCAAGTGATCACCTTCTGAGTTTCTAGTAAAACTAGATAGGATTAAATTTAAATCCAAAAATAGGACTGAAATTTCAAATTTACAGTCATTTGGTGAAGGACATTATTCCTCCTTAAGACTTCTAACTTATCTTTAAGTTAGTAAGAGTCTCTCACTCCAAATCTCATGCAATTTATGCCAAATATAATGTGCATTGCTATCCAAAATGCCAAGTATGAAATTAAGGAGAAGCTGGTCATTGTGGAATCCCCTAAACTAGACACCAAGCATGAGAGTATGCCTGATTGTTTGAGCGGGAGTCTGGGGGTTTACAATAATATGGAACCAGGCAAAACTATCCACTGCTTCATTGCCATAGTTAACACCAAAACAAAGCCCTGTAGATAAAAATGTAACTTCCCCAAGTGGAAATGTGGGGAAGAGACTGGGATTGAGTCTCTGAATTGCCACAAAAGTATTTGCAAGCAGTCAAGGTGTTCATGCAGTCACATCACACTTAAGTAATGTCATTGGGCTGTGGCACAATTAGGACTTTTTATGAGCTATCACTCAAATCAGTATTTATGAAGCATTCAGGCTGCAGATTAGGAGCCAAATCTGGCCTTTTCCCCACTAGTGACTAAAATAATGAATAAAAAGCTCATTTAGTACATCTCTGAGAACATCACATTGTCATGAACTCCTCCCTGAGACAGTGAATTCTATTAGCATTAACGGCTTTTATTCAACAAATATCCATTTCGTAGTCAGACAACTTTTGCTACTGACACCTGCCAATTCATATTTTAAGAAGAAATCACTGAGCTTATAGAGTTGTCATTTTAAAAATGAATGTGGCTCAGTATCTTTACTTATATCCTTAGTGCTCCAAATTATCAATCCAGAAGGCCTCTGAAGTTTTTTATTTTGGAAAAAATACTATGTTTCTTATTTAAAATCAAACACTGTACTTGGTTAGTTAACAATGGGTTGATTTCTGCATTAGGTTCTCATTAATTTTATTGCAAATGGAATGTGGGCAGAGGCCCCAGCCATCTGGACCTCAGCAGATATGTTAGCATTGGAAAGTTTCTCCAGGGCTTGAATCGGGAAAGGAGACCTAGTCTTCAGGAGTCTAGTCCCTGGTGGCCTGCCACTCTAGCCATTGTCCTTTGGGCAGGTCATGGCCCCTCTTTGGGCTTCCTGTTACTTCAGTTGTCAAACACTATGTCAGCAAAAGAGTTTCCATAAGGTCTCTTCCTATCCTGAGATTTTGTAACTTCTGGTCCTCTAGAATGATTCCCTTTCTGTGAGCTCATAGGATATCATTGTCCCCGCTTTCTGCAAAGCTTTTTCTGACATCTCTGTCAGGCAAAGTTCTATTCGGTCTTCAAATCCCAGCTCAACGGTGCTTCTTTGATTCTCATGAGATTTAGGATGCCTTCTTCTAAGCTTACATCTTACTTTGTGCAGAGGTTATTCTTTATGTTATAATGAATACTGTGGTAGACAAAATAATGGCTCTCCAAAGATTTCAGTGTTCAAATCCCAGAACCTGTGAATATGGAACCTTACAAGGCAAACAGGACGCTGTAGATGTGATTCGGTTAAGGAGCTGGAGATGGGAAGATTATCTTAGATTATTCGGGTGGGCCCAATGCAGTCACAAAGATTTTTGTAAGAGAGAGGAAAGAGGGTCAAAATCTGAAAAAGAAGATGTGATAATGGAACCAAAGGGATGTGGTTTGAAGATGGAGGAGGAGGCCATGAACCAAGGAATGTAGGTGGCCTCTAGAAACTGGGAAAGACAAGGAAACAAATTCTCCCCTGAAGCTTCCAGAAGGAACCCAGCTCTGTCAACACCCTAATTTTAGACTTCTGACCTCTAGGAATGTAGAAGAGTAAGTCTGTATTGCTTAAAGCCACTCAATTTGCAGTGATTTGTTACAGTAGCAATTGAAAACCAATAGAAACTATGATATTTAATACTACCATGGGGGCGGAGCAAGATGACCGAATAGGAACAGCTCCAGTCTCCAAATCCCAGTGCGAGCGACACAGAAGACCAGTGATTTCTGCATTTTCAACTGAGGTACTGGGGTCATCTCACTAGGGAGTGCCAGACAATCGGTGCTGGTCAGCTGCTGCAGCCCGACCAGCGAGAGCTGAAGCAGGGCGAGGCATCGCCTCACCTGGGAAGTGCAAGGGGGAAGGGAATCCCTTTTCCTAGCCAGGGGAACTGAGACACACAACACCTGGAAAATCAGGTAATTCCCACCCCAATACTGCGCTTTAAGCAAATGGGCACACCAGGAGAATATATCCCACACCTGGCCGGGAGGGTTGCACGCCTGCCCACGGAGCCTCCCTCATTGCTAGCACAGCAGTCTGTGATCTAACCGCAAGGCAGCAGCGAGGCTGGGGGAAGGGCGCCCACAATTGCTGAGGCTTAAGTAGGTAAACAAAGCCGCTGGGAAGCTCGAACTGGGTGGAGCTCACAGCAGCTCAAGGAAACCTGCCTGTCTTGTAGACTCCACCTCTGGAGACAGGGCA
Source organism: Piliocolobus tephrosceles (assembly GCF_002776525.5). NCBI lineage: Eukaryota > Metazoa > Chordata > Mammalia > Primates > Cercopithecidae > Piliocolobus > Piliocolobus tephrosceles. The sequence continues at coordinate 90,706,326 of NC_045444.1, forward strand.
CAGCTAAACAACAACAACAAAAAAGCAGCAGAACCTCTGCAGATGCAAATGACTCTGTCTGACATCTTTGAAGAGAGCAGTGGATCTCCCAACACGGAGGTTGAGATCTGAGAAGGGACAGACTGCCTGTTCAAGTGGGTCCCTGACCCCTGAGTAGCCTAACCGGGAGACATCCCCAACTAGGGGCAGTCTGACACCCCACACCTCACAGGGTGGAGTACACCCCTGAGAGGAAGCTTCCAAAGTAAGAATCAGACAGGTACACTTGCTGTTCAGCAATATTCTATCTTCTGCAACCTCTGCTGCTGATACCCAGGCAAACAGGGTCTGGAGTGGACCTCAAGCAATCTCCAACAGACCTACAGCTGAGGGTCCTGACTATTAGAAGGAAAACTATCAAACAGGAAGGACACCTATACCAAAACCCCATCACTACATCACCATCATCAAAGACCAGAGACAGATAAAACCACAAAGATGGGGAAAAAGCAGGGCAGAAAAGCTAGAAATTCAAAAAATAAGAGCGCATCTCCCCCTGCAAAGGAGCGCAACCCATCGCCAGCAACAGATCAAAGCTGGTCAGAGAATGACTTTGACGAGATGAGAGAAGAAGGCTTCAGTCCATCAAACTTCTCAGAGCTAAAGGAGGAATTACGTACCCAGTGCAAAGAAACTAAAAATCTTGAAAAAAGAGTGGAAGAATTGACAGCTAGACTAATTAATGCAGAGACGGTCATAAACGAAATGACAGAGATGAAAACCATGACACGAGAAATACGTGACAAATGCACAAGCTTCAGTAACTGACTCGATCAACTGGAAGAAAGAGTATCAGCGATTGAGGATCAAATGAATGAAATGAAGCGAGAAGAGAAACCAAAAGAAAAAAGGAGAAAAAGAAATGAACAAAGCCTGCAAGAAGTATGGGATTATGTAAAAAGACCAAATCTACGTCTGATTGGGGTGCCTGAAAGTGAGGGGGAAGATGGAACCAAGTTGGAAAACACCCTTCAGGATATCATCCAGGAGAACTTCCCCAACCTAGTAGGGCAGGCCAACATTCAAATTCAGGAAATACAGAGAATGCCACAAAGATACTCCTCCAGAAGAGCAACTCCAAGACACATAATTGCCAGATTCACCAAAGTTGAAATGAAGGAAAAAATCTTAAGGGCAGCCAGAGAGAAAGGTCGGGTTACCCACAAAGGGAAACCCATCAGACTAAAAGCAGATCTCTCAGTGGAAACTCTACAAGCCAGAAGAGAGTGGGGGCCAATATTCAACGTTCTTAAAGAAAAGAATTTTAAACCCAGAATTTCATATCCAGCCAAACTAAGTTTCATCAGTGAAGGAGAAATAAAATCCTTTACAGATAAGCAAATGCTTAGAGATTTTGTCACCACCAGGCCTGCCTTACAAGAGACCCTGAAGGAAGCCCTAAACATGGAAAGGAGCAACCGGTACCAGCCATTGCAAAAACATGCCAAAATGTAAAGACCATCGAGGCTAGGAAGAAACTGCATCAACTAACGAGCAAAATAACCAGTTAATATCATAATGGCAGGATCAAGTTCACACATAACAATATTAACCTTAAATGTTAATGGACTAAATGCTCCAATTAAAAGACACAGACTGGCAAACTGGATAAAGAGTCAAGACCCATCAGTCTGCTGTATTCAGGAGACCCATCTCACATGCAGAGACATACATAGGCTCAAAATAAAGGGATGGAGGAAGATCTACCAAGCAAATGGAGAACAAAAAAAAGCAGGGGTTGCAATCCTAGTCTCTGATAAAACAGACTTTAAACCATCAAAGATCAAAAGAGACAAAGAAGGCCATTACATAATGGTAAAGGGATCAATTCAACAGGAAGAGCTAACTATCCTAAATATATATGCACCCAATACAGGAGCACCCAGATTCATAAAGCAAGTCCTTAGAGACTTACAAAGAGACTTAGACTCCCATACAATAATAATGGGAGACTTCAACACTCCACTGTCAACATTAGACAGATCAACGAGACAGAAAGTTAACAAGGATATCCAGGAATTGAACTCATCTCTGCACCAAGCGGACCTAATAGACATCTATAGAACTCTCCACCCCAAGTCAACAGAATATACATTCTTCTCAGCACCACATCACACTTATTCCAAAATTGACCACATAATTGGAAGTAAAGCACTCCTCAGCAAATGTAAAAGAACAGAAATTATAACAAACTGTCTCTCTGACCACAGTGCAATCAAACTAGAACTCAGGACTAAGAAACTCAATCAAAACCACTCAACTACATGGAAACTGAACAACCTGCTCCTGAATGACTACTGGGTACATAACGAAATGAAAGCAGAAATAAAGATGTTCTTTGAATCCAATGAGAACAAAGATACAACATACCAGAATCTCTGGGACACATTTAAAGCAGTATGTAGAGGGAAATTTATAGCACTAAGTGCCCACAAGAGAAAGCAGGAAAGATCTAAAATTGACACTCTAACATCACAATTAAAAGAACTAGAGAGGCAAGAGCAAACACATTCAAAAGCTAGCAGAAGGCAAGAAATAACTAAGATCAGAGCAGAACTGAAGGAGATAGAGACACAAAAAACCCTCCAAAAAATCAATGAATCCAGGAGTTGGTTTTTTGAAAAGATCAACAAAATTGACAGACTGCTAGCAAGACTAATAAAGAAGAAAAGAGAGAGGAATCAAATAGATGCAATAAAAAATGATAAAGGGGATATCACCACCGACCCCACAGAAATACAAACTACCATCAGAGAATACTATAAACACCTCTACGCAAATCAACTAGAAAATCTAGAAGAAATAGATAATTTCCTGGGCACTTACACTCTTCCAAGACTAAACCAGGAAGAAGTTGAATCCCTGAATAGATCAATAGCAGGCTCTGAAATTTAGGCAATAATTAATAGCCTACCAACCAAAAAAAGTCCAGGACCAGATGGATTCACAGCTGAATTCTACCAGAGGTACAAGGAGGAGCTGGTAACCTTCCTTCTGAAACTATTCCAATCAATAGAAAAAGAGGGAATCTTCCCTAACTCATTTTATGAGGCCAACATCTTCCTGATACCAAAGCCTGGCAGAGACACAACAAAAAAAGAAAATTTTAGACCAATATCCCTGATGAACATCGATGCAAAAATCCTCAATAAAATACTGGCAAACCGGATTCAGCAGCACATCAAAAAGTTTATCCACCATGATCAAGTGGGCTTCATCCCTGGGATGCAAGGCTGGTTCAACATATGCAAATGAATAAACGTAATCCAGCATATAAACAGAACCAAAGACAAGAACCACATGATTATCTCAATAGATGCAGAAAAGGCTTTTGACAAAATTCAACAGCCCTTCATGCTAAAAACGCTCAATAAATTCGGTATTGATGGAACGTACCTCAAAATAATAAGAGCTATTTATGACAAACCCACAGCTAATATCATACTGAATGGGGAAAAACTGGAAAAATTCCCTTTGAAAACTGGCACAAGACAGGGATGCCCTCTCTCACCGCTCCTATTCAACATAGTGTTGGAAGTTCTGGCTAGGGCAATCAGGCAAGAGAAAGAAATCAAGGGTATTCAGTTAGGAAAAGAAGAAGCCAAATTGTCCCTGTTTGCAGATGACATGATTGTATATTTAGAAAACCCGATTGTCTCAGCCCAAAATCTCCTTAAGCTGATAAGCAACTTCAGCAAAGTCTCAGGATACAAAATTAATGTGCAAAAATCACAAGCATTCTTATACACCAGTAACAGACAAACAGAGAGCCAAATCATGAATGAACTTCCATTCACAATTGCTTCAAAGAGAATAAAATACCTAGGAATCCAACTTACAAGGGATGTAAAGGACCTCTTCAAGGAGAACTACAAACCACTGCTCAGTGAAGTAAAAGAGGACACTAACAAATGGAAGAACATACCATGCTCATGGATAGGAAGAATCAATATCGTGAAAATGGCCATACTGCCCAAGGTTATTTATTGATTCAATGCCATCCCCATCAAGCTACCAATGAGTTTCTTCACAGAATTGGAAAAAACTGCTTTAAAGTTCATATGGAACCAAAAAAGGGTCCGCATTGCCAAGACAATCCTAAGTCAAAAGGACAAAGCTGGAGGCATCACGCTAGCTGACTTCAAACTATACTACAAGTCTACAGTAACCAAAACAGCATGGTACTGGTACCAAGACAGAGATATAGACCAATGGAACAGAACAGAGTCCTCAGAAATAATACCACACATCTACAGCCATCTGATCTTTGACAAACCTGAGAGAAACAAGAAATGGGGAAAGGATTCCCTATTCAATAAATGGTGCTGGGAAAATTGGCTAGCCATAAGTAGAAAGCTGAAACTGGATCCTTTCCTTACTCCTTATACGAAAATTAATTCAAGATGGATTAGAGACTTAAATGTTAGACCTAATACCATAAAAACCCTAGAAGAAAACCTAGGTAGTACCATTCAGGACATAGGCATGGGCAAGGATTTCATGTCTAAAATACCAAAAGCAATGGCAACGAAAGCCAAAATGGACAAATGGGATCTAATTAAACTAAAGAGCTTCTGCACAGCAAAAGAAACTACCATCAGAGTGAACAGGCAACCTACAGAATGGGAGAAAATTTTTGCAATCTACTCATCTGACAAAGGGCTAATATCCAGAATCTACAAAGAACTCAAACAAATATACAAGAAAAAAACAAACAACCCCATCCAAAAGTGGGCAAAGGATATGAACAGACATTTCTCAAAAGAAGACATTCATACAGGCAACAGACACATGAAAAAATGCTCATCATCACTTGCCATCAGAGAAATGCAAATCAAAACCACAATGAGATACCATCTCACACCAGTTAGAATGGCAATCATTAAAAAGTCAGGAAACAACAGGTGTTGGAGAGGATGTCGAGAAATAGGAACACTTTTACACTGTTGGTGGGATTGTAAACTAGTTCAACCATTACGGAAAACAGTATGGCGATTCCTCAAGTATCTAGAACTAGATATACCATATGACCCAGCCATCCCACTACTGGGTATATACCCATAGGATTATAAATCATGCTGCTATAAAGACACATTTTTTGTATGTTTATTGCGGCACTATTCACAATAGCAAAGACTTGGAATCAACCCAAATGTCCATCTGTGACAGACTGGATTAAGAAAATGTGGCACATATACACCATGGAATACTATGCAGCCATAAAAAAGGATGAGTTTGCGTCCTTTGTAGGGACATGGATGCAGCTGGAAACCATCATTCTTAGCAAACTATCACAAGAACAGAAAACCAAACACTGCATGTTCTCACTCATAGGTGGGAACTGAACAATGACATCACTTGGACTCGGGAAGGGGAACATGAGACACTGGGGCCTGTCATGGGGAGGGGGGAGGGGGGAGGGGAGAGGGGGGAGGGATTGCATTGGGAGTTATACCTGATATAAATGACGAATTGATGGGTGCTGACGAGTTGATGGGTGCAGCACACCAACATGGCACAAGTACACATATGTAACAAACCTGCACGTTATGCACATGTACCCTAGAACTTAAAGTATAATAAAAAATAAATTAAAAAAAATAAATTAAAAAAAAATACTACCATATTAGCACTCTTTGTATGACTGCCCCCTTGCTAGCCAATGAACTTTTTGAGTGCAAAGAGCACACTTAAAATATCTTCAGTTATTAGAGTGTCCTTGGCATATAGTAGATAGTCAAAATATATTTGTTGAATGAATGAATAAATAAATACAACTTGTTTTACAAAGATAATGGAAAAATGTAGGGAATAAATGACTTGCCCAAGGCTTCACAATAATGGGAATGTTGCCCAAATGCCATACTTTCTCTGGGATGTAGTATTTGTTTTGACTCATTTTTTCACAGACACTGCAATACCAACAATGGTTTAAATACCGCTTAAGTGTAAGTACCATTGTCCCCTTTGCTTCATATGAAACCATGCTACCTAAATCTAGACACTTGGGTAGAGACTGGTTTTTATTTATTTATTTTAAGCATAACTTTTGTGATTTTATAAGAAAAAAACATGTAAGCATTGGCAGAGTGTATTACATTATACAGTTTTACTTGGAGCTTTTTCAGTGATTCAATGTTAATGCTAAGTAGTCCAGATTTTGAGTAACACAAATATTATGTGCACTTCATCTGTTTGTTTAAAATGGGCTCTCCAAACAAAACAAAACCTATACTTCGCTCAAAGTTACCCATGCTAGTGGGTGTGAATGTATGTATTTACATATGGCAGAATGGAAAGAAGCTTGTGGAGGTGGCGGTGGGGTGGGGCGGTAGGGGGTGGGGGAAGGCAGAAAAGACCAATCCCTATCCCTTCCCCTCCCAAATGCCTTCCAGAGTGAAGGTATAGCTGGAATCACACTGACTCCTCATTGGGGTGTTCCATGCAGGCCAGGACAGGAAGAAGAGCACATTTTTGAGCACTAGTCCTTGGAGGGATATGAAAACGTGACTGCCATTTAAACTGCAGATGGTCACAGTTGTCTCAATCTGTGTGTGGACAGCTGCTTGCTGTCCTCTCAGTCTTCTAGGAGAGTTTGTTCTGTTGTTTGGCAAGTCTCTTCATCCAAAAGGAGTACCTATTTGAAAAGGAGAGGAGTTGGCTTGATGTCGCTTTGTGAGAAGAGTTTGAGTATTTTAAAGCAAGTTTCACAGAAAGAGAAAAGTCTACACATGTCCTTTACAGGGATACATTTGAATTCAAATGGTTAGACCCTGCTATAATTGTTCAAAGAACTTACTACTTTAGAGCTTCGAATTCTGATTTTCATTAGAAAAGCCATATTTAAAACTCTGTATTTGAAGATAGAAAATCTTTAGGAAGCATCTATCTACAAGTATGTTTTTAATGCTAGTAATCAATGGTGAAACAAAAGAATAAAATGCAGTGTGTTTCCACAATTGAACTTTCTTTTTTTTTCGAGATGGAGTCTTGCCCTGTCACCCAGTCTGGAGTGCGGTGGCACGATCTCAGCTCACTGCAACCTCCACTTCCTGGGTTTAACCCATTTTCATGCCTCAGCCTCCCAAGTAGCTGGGATTACAGGGCCGTACCACTATGCCCGGCTAATTTTTGTTATTTTTAGTAGAGACGGGATTTCACCATGTTGGCAAGACTGGTCTCGAACTCCTGACCTCTGATCTGCCTATCTTGACCTCCCAAAGTGTTGGGATTACAGGCGTGAGCCACCGTGCCCGGCCCACAGTTGAACTTCCAGTCTCATTGAGGAGATAGGGTGTCACCCCTACCAGTGCAAAACAAAAAACTAGCATACAAGGTACACGTATCATATACTTTTATTGAAAAGCCATAATAAATATTAAAAAATTGGGGGAACAAAAAAAAACGCTTATTCTCCTACTACCCTAGCACAACCATGTCCATTTGCATATTTCTGTCTAGCCATATGTGGCCATGAGCAAGAAAGCAGTATAACGAAAAACAGTATGTTTTGATTCCACCATTATGACCCCACAGTTTGTTCTTTGCTTCCCACATGGTGTGGGAAAGGGAGACACAGTATATTTGAAATTATTTGAACATATTTTTATAATTTTAGCAGTATAACCTTTAAGAAACTTATTCTATGCTTGTCACCTTGTCATTCAGGTCTCAGCTCAAATATTATCTCTTCAGGGAGAACTTTCTTGACAACCTGATCTAATGTAGCTTCCTAAACTGTCACAGTCGCATTATGTTGTCTAATTTTCTTTACAGTCCTTATTTCAATATGAAATTCTTCTGCCCCTTTATTTGTTTGCCTGTCTCTTCTTTTCTAGCCAACATAAGAAAGGAAACTATGTAAGAGCAGAAACGTTATCTTCTTTCACAGATATATCCTAAGTGCCTCGATTAGCACCCAGTGTGTGATACGACCTCCCTTGATACTTGTGATTCAATTGATGAAATACAAAGTATCACTTTTTGGTCTAATTCATAACAAACCTTACTCACAGTAAAAAAACAAAATAAAATTGTATTTTTACATTTATAACAGTACAAACTATTATAAATGAAAAACTGGCAAAAGACTCAAGCTCATTGGTAATATTGGAATTTAAAAATGGATCTGAGGCTGGATCCATTTTTGGTGGCTGATGCCTGTGGTGGCTGATGCCTGTGATCTCAGTACTTTGGGAGGCTGAGATGGGAGGATTGCTTGAGCCCAGGCAAGTTTGAGACCAGCTTGGGCAACAAAGTGGGCCTCCATCTCTACAAAAAACAATAAAAGTATTGGCACAAAAAATATGCCAAGCATGGTGCACATGCCTGTAGTTCCAGCTACTTGGAGACCTGAGGTGCAAAGATTGCTTGAGCCAAGAGGTAGAGGCTGCCGTGAGCCATGTTTGCATCACTGCACTCCAGCCTGGGTGACAGAGGGAAGACCTGTCTCAGAAACAAAAGTAAAAATGGATCTGAGAAAAAATAGAGTTGGCAGAAATAATCAACACAAGACAGACAATGGCTAAAATTGTAGATGGCGCATTTGTCCTTGGCTAAAAAATGACAGGAGAACTAAATCTTCTAAACAAAACTACATCATAAATTTTGACCCTGGACAATTATACTTGGTGGTCATAAAAGAAAACTCATAATAGAAAAAGATATAATAGGTAACATTTGATATGTTTGGGGAAAAAGTGATGGGTAAATCAAATATTCATCATACAATTAATAAGAAGTGATGTTGAGTAAAATAATTTTGGTTACATGTAAATGAATAAAAAGGAAATTGTTTAAATGGTTTATACAGAAAATTTGATCAAATAATGGAATTGGCTTAATGGATTTTGATTTAAAAATGCTTTCTTGGCAATGGTAATAAAATTATAATTTAAATGATTGTGCTTTCAAATATGGAATCCATATATTCTTATGGGAAAATGGTAGGATAGCAATTTCCTATAATCTAGCTGAATATACAGCTATGGAGCTAAATAAATAATAAAGCACTAATTTGGGAAGCATAAACAACCATAAAATAGACCAGTGTACACTGTACTAAAAATAAAAATGTATCATTCTGGAATTATCAGGGGAGGCTCCCAGGAAGGCAGGGTAGCACTATCCAGATGGCTGACCTTGGGCAGGGCACTCAGTGTTTCTGGGTTTTGGACACGTTCAATAAGAGTCTGAGCTACAATTTAGACTCAAGTCAGAGAAAGTACATATTACTGAGGACGGGAACGGAAACAGTGAGTAACAGTGCATCCTGGGCTAACCTTTAGGAGCTACCAACATTTAGGGGTTATGAAGATGAAAAACCCCTGGAAAAAGAAGCAAAGAATGAACAAAGAAATAAGATAATAAGATAGTGCAACGTGAGAGGGCCCTGAGACCTGAGCATACGTGAAAGCAGACAGTCAAATACTATTGGGAAATATTGTCAACAACAAAAGGAAGTCTCCTGAATTTGACTAGAAGTCTAATTTTGACATGGAGGCTATTGTCTTGGCAAACCATAGGAGGAGGTGGTCATTGAGGACAAGAGAATAGTAGGAACTTGAAGGAGAGGGCTCTTGGTTAGAGATATTTTGTTTCCTGCTGACAATAACTGAACTTGAGCAAGCATAGGCAATAGGGTAAACTTATTGGCTTACCTGTTCAAACCAGGTAAGGCATGGGTTTGAGAACTTTAGGGATGATTATCACCAGGGAATGAATAACTTCCAGGACTCTATTTTCTTCTCTTATCCCTGCTTCTCTCTCAGTACTGGCTTCATTTCCTCCTACTGTAGACTAGCTTCTTTCACTTGGCAGAGGAAATGTGGCTGGTAGATCTTTCACGTCAGCTTTGTCACCAAAGGATACTTTTTTTTTTTTTTTTTTTTGAGACGGAGTCTCGCTCTGTCGCCTAGGCTGGAGTGCAGTGGCGCAATCTTGGCTCACTGCAAGCTCCGCCTCCCAGGTTCACGCCATTCTCTTGCCTCAGCCTCCCGAGTAGCTGGGACCACAGGTACCCAACACCACGCCTGGCTAATGTTTTTTTTTTTTTTTTTGGATTTTTAGTAGAGACAGGGTTTCACTGTGTTAGCCAGGATGGTCTCGATCTCCTGACCTCATAATCCGCCCGCCTTGGCCTCCCAAAGTGCTGGGATTACAGGCATGAACCACCGCGCCCAGCCAAGGATTCTTAGTTTCAATGTTAAAATCCCAGGGCAGGACTGACTGGCCAATAGGTATCACCAACAACATAGGACCATGGAAGAAGGCACAACTGAACAAGACATTCTCCAAAAGAAAGGAGATGACTGATTTCCAAAAACCAAAAATAAACAGTGTAAGCAGTTAGGAAATGGAAATGCTTTTTAAGACAAGAGAAAAGAACATGTTTAAAGGCAGAAAGGAGAAGATGAAATTGTGGAGAATAAATTAAAAGGAAGAAAAGACATATGGAGGAATTCCCACTTAGTATGAAATTAGCCAGAATGGAGCCTTACACTCACAAGTGGCTTGGAATATTATTTTTCTATGTAGTTTGAGTCCTTTCCTGATTTCTGCACTCTTCCACTCTTCTGGGTTGGTCATATCCTTGACTAACTCTCCTGCTTCACTCCCTAGTCCAGAGTTTATCTTCTTCCCCTTTGACTGGTCCTTCATTCAGACGTATCTTTTTATAATGGCTCCCCTTGGCTTTGCATTTCTGGGAAATGCTTAGAGCCTTGGACTCTTTCTCCACCCCAGTTTAGGAGTAAGAAGGCTGGGCAGGGACAACCAGGCCTTTACAGACCCAAGAAGGGATGGGATCAGTGGCATAGATGAAGAATTCAGCTATGGCAAAGAAGGGAGCGTGGGCATCTCTCCCTTAGATAAACCAGAAGGAACAAACAAAAGGGTAAATTTCTGCAAAAAGACAGATTTGAGGAGTGAAGGAGATGGGTAAAAGTTAAGGTTAAAGGAAAGATGAATGAGGGATTTGGGGGAGGATGGCTTCAGTCTTTCAGAATAGTCTAGGTCAAGGCCATCTACTGCTAGAAAGGATGGCAAGTGTAGGAGCTTAAGGAGTTTATCAGTTTCCTAGGCGGCCACAACAAATTACTACAAACTGGGTGGCTTAAAACAACATAAATGTAGTTTCTCATAGTTCTGGATCCCAGAAGTCTGAAGTCAAAGTATTGTCAGGGCCTCATTACCTCTGAAGGCCCTAGGAGAGAATCCCTGCCTCTTCCAGCTTCTGGTGGCTGTTGGCATTTCTTGCTTGAGGCCATATTAATCCAATTGCAATGTTTTCACATGGCCTTTCCTCTGGATGTGTGTCAAAATGTCCTCTGTCTTACATGGCATTGGATTTAGGGTCCACCTGGATAATACAGGGTGATCTAATCTCCACTCTTAATTTAATTATACCTTTTCCCTAAATAAGGTAATGTTCACTGACTCCATGGATTAGAGCATGTACATTTCTTTTTAGGGACCACCCCAAAACCCATTCAACCCACTGCAAGGGGAAAAAAGTGGATGAACACATACAGAAAGGTCGTCTTGGAGCATGCATAGAAGAATGAATAAATATGATTGCTGAAAAGAGACAAAGGCCAAGTCGGAGTTGGACATGTGACTTTTTCTTAGGCCAAGACTGCATAATTCCCCAGCGGCTTTTGGCAGCCTGGAAGCAGGAGCAGACAGTGGGGTAATCCAGAACAAGGTGTTTATAGGTGGGCTTCACAGAGGGTTAGGGAGATTAAAGCTTTGCCCTTTCCTACTTCCAGCTGCAGAATATAAGATGTCTGTTTATTGGAGTGAAATAATACATGTTAAATCACCTTGTAAAATGTAAAGCCTTTAGTGGAATAAGGAGGTATAAGTTTTACTTGTATCCCTCACTCCTCCCTGTACCTTATTCTTTTTTTTTGGAGATGAAGTCTCACTCTTATCGCCCAGGCTGGAGTGCAATGGTGCCATCTCAGCTTACCGCAACTTCCGCCTCCTGCGTTCAAGCAATTCTCCTGTCTCAGCCTCCCGAGTAGCTGGGATTACAGGCACCCACCACCACACCTGGCTAATTTTTGTATTTTTTAGTAGAAACAGGGTTTCACTGTGTTGGCTAGGCTGGTCCCGAACTCCTGACCTCAGGTAATCCACCTGCGTCGGCCTCCCAAAGTGTTGGGATTACAGGCATGAGCCCTCACACCTGGCCACCATATTCTTCTATCCCAGAGATATTCTTACTGTCCAACTCAACACTCCTTCCTATCCTCTCCTAAATCCTCAATGAATAAAACTTTAAAGAAAATCTCTATTCCAGTAAATCCAAACTTTCTTTTTCATGATGATGCCTGCGGTGACCATAGGACCCAAGTAAAAGAGTCATTGATAAATACTCTGAAAAAAAAATACCAGCTCTCCAGTACCCTGATGGCAGAGAGTGTACGTCTGTATCACAAGTTTCTAAAAAACGTGTTAGAAAATTTTCATCTATTGGTAGGACCAGGGAGAGCTCATAAAGCAAGCCTCCAGGTCACATTTCCAGGGCAACACTCAGTAGTCCCACCTCATTGGAGAAGGCTTGCTGTCAAAGTGAAAAAGCACGGGTTACTTCACAAACCATTAGATCTGGGATTTTAAAAGTTCATTTCCCCCTTTATCTTCTTCTATCTTTTTATTTTTCTTAAAAGCAGCAGAACTCTCTCCTCTGACAAAAATTTATGTCAAAACAGATCAAAGTGGAGCTGCCATGGTTGTTGGGGGAGGAGAACCAAGAATGGCCCCTGCAGCCCACCTTCCCAGCCCCTAGTGTCTTTTCTGACAGGCCCTCAGAGAGCAGCCCCTGAATACTTCTAGAAATGATTTTGAAGCAGTTGGAGTAGGCCTCAAGGACAGGAGCAGCTCTTCTGGTCCTGGAAAGTTCAGCATCTCATCTGTGAGGAGCCTGACTCAGACTGAGCCTTCATCAATGAAATTTCCTACTAAATAGCAGATTCACCAAATATTTACATGGTGGGAGACTTTAGACAACATCTAGGCTGACTCTCTCCTTTTTGACTAATTCTGAAAATGTTCAGCAATAGCTAACTCGAGTTCAGTTGCTCCTTCCAACAAGAACATGGAACTTCTTTATTTGTTCTCTCTGTGATCCTTGGCATGAACAACATTAAAAATATCTGATATAAAAGTTTCCAGGACAAATGTTTCTATTTCATTTGTGTTGACATCCTACCATTTTTTGAGAGTGCTCATAGTCTCAAATAAGGCCTCTGAAGAAAGGATGTCAGTCCAGGCTCCAAGTTATACTAATAACCTCATTTCAATCAAGCTACTGTCTGGAGAAAATCCTTGCCTCTACCCCCATCCCACCTCTTCAAGATATATATGTGTGTGTATATATATATATTTTAATTACCAAACATCTTTTCTCTAATCTGAGGGTATGTGTTTTCCTTAAGGACTATTTATTTCTTGGCCATTTGACACGCCCAAGATAGCACAACTTTCGCGGGGCCTGTTTTTACTTCACTACAATTGGCGATGTTCCCTGCTTGAATAAACTTGCACACATTAAAAGTTTTAATAGAGGATTGACGATTGCAAGTAAGTGTTAATAGGGCAGACCTCCAAAATGAGCCAGATACAAAGGTATTTGGCAGAGGAAAAATAATTCACTAACTTGAAATAGCAGATAAGCAGCCAATGGAGTTAGAATCAAATATCATTATTTGAGAAAGGCGTTCAGTAAAATTTCTTCATACAAATTAACAAGTATTTATGCAGAACCTCCAATGTGAAAAACATTGTGCCAGGCTCAGTTACGGGAGTGGGGTGAGGAGGGGCACACGAAGATAAATAAGACAATTTCTTTTCTCAAGGAAATGACCATATAATTGGAGATATTGGCCAATAAACTATAATGCAACACAAAGAAGTTAGTTAAGATAGATTAAGAAGAGGGAGAAACATCATCTGCATGAAAAGTAGTGTGGCTATCAGTGAGAATGGAGAGAGAAGATATTCAGATATTCAAGATACTCAAATATATGAGGCAAAATACATTTTTATCTTAAACTGACTAGAGAAGGTGATAAAGAGAGATAAATCAAAGATAATATCATGTTTAAAGCCTGTGTTAGTTTCTGATAATGTCATTAGCAGAAAGGTGAGTTAAGGATGACAATGAAATGATAAAGTTTTGCTTTGAATGGGAAAAGTTTAAGGTGGTAGATCAATGTAGGTACAGATACTGATAATCAAGAAATTACTGATTATCAGTAATCTGATAATAGCTCACACCTATAATCCCAACACTTTGGGAGGCCGTGGTGGGGGGATCACTTGAGGCTTGGAATCTGAGACCAGCCTAGGCAACATAGTAAGACTCTGTCTCTTCTGTCTCTTTAAAAAACAAACAAAAAACAAACAACAAAACTGGCTGTGGTGGAGGTGCCTATAGTCCCAGCTACTTGGGAGGCTAAGGTGGGAGGATCACTTGAGCCTGGGAGGTCAAGTCTGCAGTGAGCTATGATTGCACTGTTGCACTACAGACTGGGCTACAGAGCAAGAAGAAATTCAAAGTAAAAAGAAAAAAAAAAGGAGAAAAAAAGGAAAAAAGAAAAAGAAATGAGAAGAATAGGGTCTTAAGTTGACCTTGAGAGAGAATGTAGCTTGAATCATCTCCGTCCAGTGACTCCCAAGAAAGTGGACAAGATTTTCAAAGAAATAAGGATAAAGATAGAAAGGGGGAAGAGTCAAAAGCACTGTGGAGAAGCAAGTTTCAAAAAGAAAACACAAAGCATCCAAACTTGCAAAGAGGATGAGGGAGATGAGGACCCTGACCTTGTTGAAACTGGCAATTAGCAAGCCACTGGAAACTGGTATGAGTGCTGTTTGAAGAGGATAGTACGTTTTCCTTACTTCATTGATCTGTTTACTCAAAACCTCTGCTACCTCATAATTTGAATTTGCAATGGTCCTGACGACTTCACAACATCTCTCTATGCAACTTTTCAGCTCTCTCTGCTAGCTGCTTTCTTATTTCCTCAGAATTTTTGAATTCAAATTACTAAAAGAAAAAATTCAGTAGTACTGGAAGTTCATCTTGGTTGTGTACAGGCATCACAAGTTGCCCAAAGGCACCTTCAGATTGGTGCCTTTGGGTTGGGTGCCTCTTGGGAGCCAATGGTCCATAACCAGGGGATGGCACCCCTCACCAGCATAGGACTGTCCCTTCAGCACAAGCTGGGGTGAGGTCAGCACCAAAACAAACACATCTAGTGCACTATGTCCCCAGTATAGCCCTCTGTGTCAAAGTGTAAGGATCCAAACTCTAAATGGTTCCAGGAATCTTACATAGTATCTACCAGGGAAGAAAAGTTCTCTTTACTTCAGCATCTAATCACTTGACAGGTCAATATTAATAACATCTTGCATTTGCATAGCACTTTAAACTTTTCAAAGTGCCTTTGCAAAATGTTATTCTAAAGGACTTTCAGAGACAGGATACGTATAAACATACTCTATAAGTGCAAATAATTTATAAGTCTTACTTTATGCAAATTAATTAATAAAAAAGTATAGGATGACTACATTTAAACAATTGCTCCATAATAAATTGCTAGTTTTAGGTGCTTAACAAAACAATAAAATCTATCAATTTCCCTAGTTCTGTACATCTAATGATTCTCTCAGCATTTCTGCAACTGAGCGGCAGCTACTGTTAGTTTTTAGGCCAAAGAATTTGCCTCTCCAAGTGCGGTGTTACTACAGAAATACTACATACTACTCTTTATTGAGCCACAGGGATCAATGTCTCTTCCTCTGGATTTGGTGCCCTGGAGGTGGTGCTGAAAGTGGGGAGAAATCCCAGGCCCATACAGAACAAACCAGTCCAGTCCAAGTATGGTGGGCCTTCAGAAGGCCACAGCTGCAGTGAGACAAGTGAGATATCATGTATTCATTGAGGTCATACCAGCAGCTGGACAAAAATACATGATCTCCCAACTCTCCATCTAGTACTCTTCCCCAAACCTCATCATTGAATAAGTAATGTGACTTTAGAAGATGGAGCAAGCAAACTGGAAAGAAAGAAATATTTTAACTTCTAATCTGCCCCAGTCTTTGTTATATTAAATGGTACCACTCTTCACCCAGTTATGTAAGCCAGAAACATATCCCTTTTTCCCCTCCCACACCCCACCCACAACATCCCATAAACCACCCAGCTCAGTTATCTTGAATTCCTTCTGTCTTTCCTGACTTCACCGTCACCATCTCAGTCAACCACTAGCTATGGCTTTGATGACAGCCAAAGCTTCTTGGTTGGTCTCCCTGCTTCGGCCCACCTACAGTGCATTCCTAACAGACTGGCCAGGGTAATCTTTTTACACAAAAATCCTATCTTGTCTTTCCTTGGTGTCCAATTCTTTGCTGGCTTCTGACTTCATTTAGGATAAAAACTAAACACCGTACTCAGGCTTTGCATGATCTTGGCAACTCTGCTAAGATCACTCCCTCTCCCTATCATTGACAGCCCTAGGCACACCAGCCTCTTGGTGGGTCTAAGATGTGCCCAGCTTGTCCTGCCTCCAGCCAGCATGGAAACTCTTCCATCTGCCTGGCTGTTCTTCCCCAGCTTCTTATCTATGAGGTTCCTTCTCAACCTTCAAATCTCATCCTCATGGGAAGTCATCCCTGACCACTCAACTTAAATAGCCACCCACTTCCCCCCCCCCAGTTATTCTCTACTGCATCACTCTTTTTATTCTTTCCTAGAGATTATTAAAATCTATATATTTTAATGTGTGAGGATATTTATTGTCTTTCTTCCTTACTGCAATGTAACCTCCATAAAAGAAGAATTCTCATTTGCATGATTTACTGCTGTAGCCTCAGGGCCAAGCCCTGTGCCTGGCATACAGCTCATCTTGTCAATTCCACCTCCAAGTTACATCTTAAAAACATGCTGTCTTCCTTGTCTCCACTATCACCATCCTAGCCTAAGCCACCATTCTCTCTCCCTTGGGCTGATGCAGTAGCCCCTGATTGGTCCTTCTGCTTCAACTCTAGTCCAGAACTCAGTAAGTACTTGTTGATAGAACAAATAAGCCTATCATGTTAGGAACAATAACACCTAAAAGAGATGGGAATCCATACCCTGTAGGAAAATCACTTAGCTTTTCCCAAGCACTGAAAGAACATCAAATGCTCACCAGCTTTCACACTCAAGTGACAAAATAGGAGGCATTTTATCCAACTCAGGCACAGCACAGTTGAAATGCCACATGGAGAACAGAGAGCATTCAATTTTCTACGAGCTACTATTCCAGTGGTATCCACAGAGCTGCTGGGCTCTAAAGGAGGAGGTGTAGGAAAAAGAAAAATGCCTACGATCTTAACCACAAGCACCCACAAAAATAGTAATAACTTTCAAAGACCTCCGCAACCCATTTCTGACCATATCAGAGAAGACTCGCCTGGAGACCTTTCTCTAATATCTGTATCTGCCATGAGGTTAGGGATGCTGTAAAAATAGGTAGAAAATAGGGGCACCGTTAATTAAGGAGACAGCTCAAAAGCTTTCTAATACTCATCACACCTTTGAACTAGTAATAAGATGATTGTAGTTTCCAATACCATTTCCCCATCATCAGAACCAGAAACAGCCTTTGGCTGAGAGGTGAGAGAGTGGAACAAGGGCCTGTGTAATCCCACGTGCCAGGATGTCATTTTGTAAAATCATGCCAGGTCTATTGTGCAGTCTTCACATGATTCCCACTGATTTCAAGACACCCAGGGCAGTATCCATAACACACTCTCACGTAGAAAGGGAAAACGCGTGTACCTGTGGGCTGTGGCAGCTGGTTGGGTTGGAGGCTGTGGGTGCTTGAAACTGGTGCAACCGGGGCAAGAAACACCTGCTTCTTGCCTCATTTGAAGTGACTTGAAGGGAAAATTGCCTTGAGGTGACAGAAATAATTATGTAAGTTTGTCTGGAACTGACAAAAAAAAAATGCATTTGACTGTCACAAAGCACATGAGGCTGTCCTCCAAGTTGGCACCCAGCAATTGCCCCAGGTAAAAGATGCCACAGATAGGAAAGTGAGCGCCAGCATCATCTGGGCAGCACAGTGGCTTTTCAGCTCTTTCCCACTCCCAGGCTCATTCAACACAGTTGCGGGAGGCCACCCCCATGTCCCAAGTTAATATTCCAGAAATCACCACTTCCTTTCATTTAGGGTCTCTCCCCATCCCCCGCACAGATTTGCAGGCTGGCGTTGACCTGAAATCCAGCCCAGGAATGAAACCTTAGAGCTTAATCCACTAAGTCGGTCTGGCTTTGAGCCCCAGAGAAAATGGGATTTCTATAAAATGTTCACTTTAAAGAGAGATTTGCTCCCTTCACAGCTCCTTTTCTGCGTCACACGCCATTAACTCACAAAACCCTGGCCATTGCCGAGGCAGAGGCTCGAGCTGGCTATGCAGAAAGGGGCACATGCCCGCATTTGCTGTGTCTCTGAATGAGGCACTATTTGATTCACACGAGCTGTGGTTCTCTGCCTCAGTATCTACACTGCAAAAACATACTGATTCACTCACTTCCTTGCCTCCGCTGAATATCATAATTTGACATAGTGACAAAAACACGAAGGCTCCATTGTGACTTTGACTCCCCCTGCCACTTCTCCTTGTGATAGAAGTTTCAGGAAGGCTCGGCTCACAGCCCAGCACAAGTGCACAGTGAACTAGGAGCCAACACACTCCTCACTGGGAATCTACACCATGCATGTAAATCCCCGCAGTGTTTCAAATGCATCACTGGTTTGCTATCGCTGGACTACTACTCACCACTTGGGGAGTGCGGTGGTTAGTTTTCTTTCATTCTTTCCCCGAACCCCCTCCCACCCACCCCGTTCCTTCTCCACTGTTCTTTGTCCTCTTTGGTGTCTGGTAGACTGACCCCCTTGCAGGTTGCATCACCCCGGCTTGCTTGCCAGGGTGCTAAGGGAAGCCCCCGCAGCAGGTCAGAGTTGGGGCAGACAGGTCAGGTAGTTCTCCCCTCGCTCCGCATCAGCTCGCCAGCCAGTCTCTTGGAGGAGCTGTGTCCCTCCAAGACTAAAAATACACACCAGGAAGTTCCTCCTCCTAGGCTCCAGCTCTGGATTCCTGTGCCACCATTTCCTCCCCTTGCCACCTTAGTCCTAAGTGTGCCTCACTTCCAGTCTCTGGGGGCGCCATCATCCACTGAATGTCTTTTAATTCTGCATACACCTAAACAAAAAGTCCCTTCATTAAGGGCTCTTCATCTGAACCACGTGAATTCTGTTTCTTGCTGATGCAGGTAGGACCACTTGGTGCTGTCAAAAGTCCCCATCCCTGCTTCAGGGATTCTCGTTTTAATACTCAAATAACTGCATCCAGTCACTCTTGCTACCGGTGTGGTCTCTTCTTGTGCCTTACTCCTAATACATGGTTTGTGCATTCTTCGGAGATCATGCAGGTGGCTCCATTCTGCTAATTAGGGGTGTGTCTTGTGACCTTAGGCCTGGTTCCCAGCCTGGGCAACCTGTCTAACATCCCAGACCTTCTAGAGATTGAAGGCCACTTCCTCTTGATAACTCCCCCTGCCCCAAATCCTGGCACCTGAATTCCAGCCAAGGCTCAGCTCCTTGATTCTCAGAATGTGCATCCAGTCGGGTATCTAGATAGTACCTGCCTCTTTTTTCTGCTTTGATATTACTATTGATTTGCTTGTCCACAGAAATACTGACTTGCTAGGTCAATCGGAATAACCACCTTTTGTTTTTGTTGTATTTGTATTCTCCAGAGTACATGTTCTATCTGTTTCACTGGACTTCCACCTTCAATTCCACTTCCTAGGACCAGGAATCTCACCACATACGCCATCTTGTTAACATTTATTTGTACTTCTCTAAAGACAACTGCTTGCCAGGATGACCACCTGGTTTTAATATTTTTCATATTTTCAAGATGCCATGTCCTACCTGCTGCTTAATCAATGGCAACTTATACACACTAATTGATGACCACTTGTTTCACCTACATCTGAGTGCCAACTCAGTGATTCAGTGACAGTCCCATAGTTTTGAGAGTCAACCAATCAGTGGTGGAGTCACACCAGCGACAGTTCTGAGACCTAACCAATCAATAAGTCTTGCCTCCTGCCCCCCGCCCCCCAAAACCACACTTTTATGTTTGATGTCAACCAACTACCGCTTCTGTAACTAACATAATCTCAAAGCAACCCCTCACCTCAAATCCTGTCTAGCATGAGCAGGCTGCTTTGCTCAGAGATATTATGGCTAGTGGGTATTCTCTTTCTTACTTAAGTAATGAATTCAGCTTTTTCTTTGAGTTATTGAGTGCTGATATCTTCCCTTTGCAATACACAATAAAACCTTTTAAGCAAGCTAAGAATAGAAGGAATCTTCTTTAGCGTGACAAAATAAATTGACTAGATCTGTAACAAGTATCACACTTAATAGTGAAACAGTAGAAGCATCTCTATTAAAGGCAGAAACAAAGTTGCTGTCACTGTTGTTTCACAGTGTGAAAGGTGACACTGGGGCCAAACAAGAAGACAAAGACATAAGGACTAAATGTAGAAATTGTCATGATTTTCCAGGAAATTATTGTCTACTAAGAAAGTCCAGAATCAATTTGCACATTCTTGGAACCAAAAAGAACGGTCCGTAAGGTGGTTGGATACAAGCTCAACAAAATACTAACAATATTAGTAGTAATCACTAAACTGTATTGAATGCCTATGATGTGCAGGTGCTATTCCACATGCTTTACAGGTTTGATGTAATTTAAAACTCACAGTAACCCTTTGAAGCAAGTACTGTTATCCTTACTGCTTAAGAGGTGAGCGTACAGAGATACAGCAAGATTAAGTTGCCAAAATTACCCAGCTTGTATGATGTTCCTGAGATGTGAACACAGGCAAAGCAGTATCAGAAATCATGCTGTTAACCACTGTTACACTGATCTCTATGCTTTTTACTCATGCATCCCAAGAGTAAAAAAAAAATTGAGTGAGTACCCCCATATACGTATATGTTTATTTTTTGAATTATATGCACATTATAGAACAAATAAAAAAAAAATTTGAAGGAGAGGACAGAGATGAACCAAACAATATTTTCAACACATTCTCAATGAATTAATAATTGAATTAATTTATCCTTATTTTATGACACTCTCCTGGACATGGGAAGGTTAAGAAAACATTCCTAACTTAGCTTACCTCCCATGACACATAAGGCAGCATTTGCAGACCCTCCTATGATCCTGGATGTTGGCAGGCTTCTGTGTCACCTCCAATGCTGGCTTCTTCCTAGTCCCGATGATGCGGGTTGAGGTGGCTAGATAACCAGTTTTGGCGTGGGTCTTCAGTTTGAGCAAGGAAGAATTAGTGAAGGCTTCAGTCACCTGTATGGGTGCCCTTTTGCTTGTTCAACAGTGGCTCTCTGAGTTTGTTTTCCCCAAAAATGAAGCCCAAAACATGGACTTGGGTGGAGCTAGTTTATTTGGGAGATGATCACAAAAGCAGGAGCAAGGAGTTGGGGACCCTGAGACAGGAAAGGAAAAGCTAACAGGAAGGCACGTTATCAAGGTTGCTGCTGTAGGCAATGGGAGCTCCATTTGCTAGGACTTCTGGGAAGTATAAGGAACTCTTCCCAGAAATACCTTTCAAAAGGTACAGGCTGGAGCTTGTGTCACAAGCTCCCATCCCCCCTTGGTAAAGGGCTACCCCTGGGTCGTCATCCTGAACTTGCAGACTGCTCAACTTCTCAGACATCAACCTGAGTGTCACCCACAGACATGCAGCGAGATAGTAATAGGAGTCACAGTGAACAAGTGGCTCTGATTTGTAATTGTAACCCAGCTACCAGGAAGAAAACTTCTAGGGCAAGCATATTTCACACAATAATCAGAAATCTAGAATAGGAAATGCAGACACTAAAGGAAGACACTCTTGGTGATGATGATCATGGCTTTGCTCAAATTGACAATTTAAGTTTGCGATCCTGATAACTAGGGAGCAGGCCACCCTGCGTTTCTTACCAAGATGCACTGATTTGAGTTCTCCCACAAGCCCCTGACTTCTCTTTCCTCCTGTATCACAGGAGTGACAAGTCACAAGTGTCCCAGTGAATAAGGTCAAGAGGAACAAAGAGAGGCCATTTCCTGCCTAAACTTCATATACTTTATGTGTGATTGTATACTCTTGGATGACAGCTCCTGCCAAAATGACTGCAAGCCCAGAGCTGAGCTTCAAGAATTACACAACTTATAATGTAGTTAAACACCCTATAGCTCACATCTAGAGCTCTTTTCTTTCCTGACTCTCTTAATCTCCCCACAGCTCACTGCCCACTTCTCTGGCTGATTGCAAAGGCAGCAGAACTATCAAACTCTCAGATTTAAAGATCTCCTGATGACACTTCCAATGTCCTTCCTTTTCAATCTCTGTCTGGCCACCACCAGCCAGCGCCACCCCCACCCTCACTCCCCACCTCACAGCCCCTCCTGCCCAGAAAACCTCTTTAGCCCCCCATAGGACGATGAAGCCTTCAGAAAGCAGGTTTGTAACCACTCTGTGTTTGCAAACACTTCCTGAGATCTCTCTCTCCCATACACAGGCTCTTGTGCTACTCGTTTGACAAGTATTAAAAAATCACAAACCCATCCCCTCCCTGCAGGTGATTCATGTACTTTGGTCTTTCTGCAAGCACAAAGTACTCTTTCTTCAGGCCACAACATTTGACAAAGAAATGAATCTTTGAGATTATTAATTCCCTGGGCTGAGTTTTTGTTTAATAACTGTTCTGTCAGTGATAGATCTGAAGAGGTAGGGTGTATTTGGTGTGTGTGTGTGTGTGTGTGAGAGAGAGAGAGAAGGAGATGGAGGAAAGTAGGTAGGAGGGAGTGAGACAGAGATAGAGACAGGGATAGTGGGAGGGTTGTGGAGTGGCGAGGGGAGGGCACTGACTGTGGCCTAGAGATTTGGCAGGCTGGCATAACAAAGCACCTCCTTACCCAGAACTGGAGTACCAGTGTGACAAATCACTGCTTCCCTCTGTTCCCACCTCCCCATCTCCCCACCTCACTGTCTGTGCTAGCTGATTAGGTCCAAATCAGCCAATTACAGAACATGATCTGGGAAATATTTCCTCTTTGACATTCTGGAGAACAATCCCTTGCTGAGGAAAAAAATACATTATAAAATAAATAGAAAAGCATCAATCACTGGGAAAATGTATTCTACTTGTTGGAGGCAAGTGATGTTTTTCTTTAAATGGGACTGAAGGCAGAGAGGTTTGATTTTTTACTAAGATACCAAAACAGCAGGGAAGCATCTGCCTATAAGCTGTTACCTTTTTCCCCTATAAAGCAAGATGCCCTAGTAGATCATTATTAGGGAAGCAGGCATCACATGATGGTCAGTACATTACTTGCCCAATTTTGGTGTGATTTGGGCAAAAATAATTTCATTGCCAGCAGATAGCCTCTGCCCACCCCCACACCCCTACTTCCTTTTTCCTCTCTCTCTCACATACACACACATGTGCACGCGCACACACACACACACACACACACACATCTTCCCCAAATGGAAGAATGGTCAAATTGCTGAAGAGGAAGTTGTTTTCCCTTCTGGTATGTACCTCACCCCTGCCAGCCTCATCCAGAGATTTTGGCAATTGACAGGTTTTTATACCAGACAAAGCAGACCTGACTTCTTAACCCTCATGTGGGGATAAAATTCCCTGGAGGAGGAGAAAGCCCTCCTGTGAAGCAGATCTGTGTGATGAGGTCTGGAAACATTAGGCAGCCTGTCCCCACCCTTCCCCTCTCTCTCTTCATGTGGCACAACCTTCTACCCTCCTCCTGTCCTCAAAGATCAAGAAACACGTGTTTGTATGACTCATAGATCCATGAACTCAATCCAGAGGGTAAGTAACTCACTGAATGAATGAGATGTGTCATTCCCAGGCTATAACCATAATTCAAGGCCTCACCTTTTCCTAATGAGCCTCACAGCCTGGTATATTCGTGCCTGCCCTGCCTGCTGCAGCTGCAGTCCCCAGCCTCTACAAAGTCCCACAGAGCCCCAGGCCTGGTGGGAATGTCTACTCCTCTCCTGCATTTAGGCTGGAATAAAGAGCTTGAGCTCCTCTGAATGGCATTTGCCTTCTACTGACTTTGAAAAATACATATATTTCTTCCCATTTGTGCTGCCCCGACCTACCTACACGGCACTTTTTCTCACAAAGGAATCACAAAATGCAAATATGCTACAACTTTGTTTTTCTTCTCAGTTAATGGACAGGATGTCCATGACAGAATATGTGTAGTACATATTAGCATGAATGGATTCTCGCAAAGTAGTAAAGAAAGCGTCATTGACTCTCAGCTGCTTTCCCCCTCTGTTTTCGTCACCTTCCATTCTTACCCCAGTCCCATGCTCCTCACTGCGTGCATACACAAACACACTTCCCTCTTGAAAACACCCAGTTCTCCCCCAGTCCAAATCATTGACTGCCATTTTCATAAAACAGTCCATTTTTAATTGCCTCACTGAGGTCTGTTTGCCTTCCTAGGACAACACGCGTAACGAGATCTTACTTGATTCCTTGCATCTGTCAAAAGTGAACTCGATCATCTCTGGTTATAGTTGCTTTCCAACTTTCAGACCAGAAAAGATTCTATCTTCAACCATCTGAAATTCATCCAGATTCTATGTCCAGTGTTCTAGTTTTGGTAAGTTTCCTCCTCAGCACCTACCCTCAATATTCTTTACTCTTCAACTTTTCAGACAAAAAAAGTTTTACTATTTTTTGCATCATCAGGTTCTGAGTTCCACTAACAGTAAGACATGTCTGCAGTTATATTGAGTGTGCATACACACCCATACACAGTTCATCCAGAAATATTTCATTGTGCAGGGGTGGTATTGGTTGGTAAATGCTTGCTACTAAATCCCAGAAATTTCAAGTCCTATGAAAGCCCCTGGAAGAAGATAATTGGAGTTAGATAAGAGTTTGAGATCAGACCAAAACAATAATGATAATAATAATAATCATCATCAATACATTAGCATTTGGCAAGACCCTTCAATATTCTGATGCTCAGCTTTGGTGTTCTTGCATGTTAAATGTTGACAATAAGGCCTCACATTGGGTTGGGAGAGAGTGGGGATGAATGAGATGAGGTGCATAAGAAGTTGGCAGAGTGGCTGGCACGTGGCCATTCCTTAATAAAATATGATTAATACAAGTCACATCGTGTTGACTCCTCTGTCTTCATGGGACAGCCTTGCTCCCAACTCAAGGCTTGGTTCAATGACCAGCAGGGTGAGTTGTCTCCGGGCTCACATTATTGTCCATGCCTCCCTGACACCACCCATTTCCCATTTTCAACATGGCTATCTGATCATGTTCTCCCGTATCCCCACTTTTTCTTTTCTCCTTTCCTAATTTTGCCTTTGAAAAGTAGTCATACCAGCACAATCCCCTCATGCCAAGACACATAGAGAAACTTAAATATTTGAAAACCTTTCATTCATGACTTCAGTCCAAAGGTCATCGAACAAGCTGTCAGGGGACTATGCCTTCAGTTAAATGCAGCAGCCAAAAAAGCACCTATGCCTGGGAACCATCTCCCTAGCAACAGAGTTCCTGATGGCCAATGGACACTGCTTTTGAAGCACTAACAGAGTTTTTGTTTTCAAAGCATGTCCACTTCTTCCACTTTGATTAATCAACATCATCTCTTTTGGTGTGTTTTTAAGTGAAACAATAGATTACCGCTCAGTTATAGTTGAATGACAAAGGGTTTTCATGAATCTCAAGAAGAAAAAGCAGAAAGCAAAAATCTACAATGGATTTTGTCCAAATGGAAGGCTTAAAAGCCTCTCTTTCCCTTGCTGCCTAAGTTCTTGTAAGCAATTATGTTGAGAATAATCTTTTGAAGCATGAACCATTCCCCTTTATATCACCAAAAATGTGGGGTAGTCCACCTTTTTCAGCTTTCTTTTTGGCTTAGGATACTTGAAACCTTACAGATAATTCATGCTTGGTTTACAGGAGTAACATGTAGCATAGCATCCAAAATCATCTCCCAGCGATTCTTAGAACTCTATTTTTTCAGACTCTGGACTCTGACAACTATTTTGGACTTGCCTTTTGTTTCTGGCAGGGAGGGTTAAAATGTGTTTAGGAAGATACATTTCTCGGGGAATTTTTTTTTTACTCTCTCTTCGTTGGAATCCTTTTCTCAGCTTTAGACAGTTCTAATGATTCTATGACACTAGGAATATGTCTGTGATGACTTTGCTTTACCCTCTTATGTTGGGACAAGCATTCTTGAATTCTTCCAATATCCCTTAAGGTCTTCATCCACACTTGATTAAGATATTTAAAACAAACAGAGGCACTCCATTAAAATGTATCATCCATTGGTTTCTGGCTGCATTTCTCCTCTAAATCCCTAAACACATGTGAAAAGATAAAATAAGAAAGTAGAATTCTGTCCTGAATTCAGTTCTACTTAGATGATAATTCTTGACTTTTAAGTCAAAATGCTCATTCCTTGCCTGGCAAGGAAGAATACAAAAGAAGCCATGTGCTTGATTTTGTATGTAATTAACATGTACTGAAATGCATTTGCTTTTGTCTTACACATGCTCATTTTAAAGATGATTCACACAATGGGTTGAGACTGAATTTTCTTCTAGGCTTAAGGAAGGGCACTCAATGGGGGGAGCTATATTAACAAGTGGGTCTTTCATGGAGCCCTAAAAGTCACCACGAGGTGGCAGACGAGCACAATATGAAGAAGGAATTACATCCCAGGGGGCCAACTCCTGGGCTCTGCTAATGGCTTGATTTTCCACTTACAAGCAAGAAAATACCATGGAAACTTTTGTTTCCTCTTTGAGTGAATGAGGAGGGAAAGGGATGGGGGAGACACAAAGTCCCCTTCCACTGTGTGTTTTCTGCTGCCCCATAGCCACATCTGGACATTATAAATCACGCATTGTCGGAGTTCAGTATTTTCTGATCTTAGCAACAGCTCCATTCTAAGCAAAAGGGAACCAGCATGTTTGGTTTAGCTTAAAAACGACTAAAATCACAAGTTAATGGGAGGAAAGAAAATAACTGTACCACAGGAAAAAGCAACAGTGGAGCTTTTCTCTACAACCAGTACTGGGCAAGTAACTTTAGAACATAACAGGTTGCTGGTCCCAGCTGCCAGTTAGTTCTTATCCTGTAACTTGTTTCTGCTCCCATCACAGGGACACGAAACTGCCTTCGAGTCTTACAATAAAATTTCCTCTCTGTTCATAACTCCTCCCACTGCCCCCTGTCCACCAACTAATTAATTATTATTATTATTATTATGTTTTAATCTCAACGATTGTTTGATATTCCACAGAACCTGCTTAGAAAAGGTGTGACATTGCTGCCTTTCAGAAGAAAATCACTCTGGGTGTTGCAGCTGCTGTGTTCTAGTTCAGCTGAGTCTGATGCCTCCATCTGCCCGTCTCCTGCATTCCCCAGCTCATGGATCTCCATGCAAAGTACCTTTAGACCATTTGCACTAGGATCTGTCTAATCTCATTAGATTTCCCATTTTCAGCATAATACTGTCATGGTGCTGTGCACCAGTGCCCCAGATTAGTGACTTGTCAGAACGGTGCCCCACTAATGAGCTAATCCAAATAATGCTCAAATCCCAAATCAGATTTAAGACGATCCAGTCTGGGTAGAATTAGGGAGCGAGAAAGCCTGGCCCAAAAAACAAGCTTTCATTTTCTTTGTTTTGCCTTAAAACAAAATAAGGGAAGTGCTGTCAAACTCCAGATTTTTTTTTTTTTTTTCCCTTTGTACGACATTAACCTCCATTACACAACTGGGAATAATAAACAGAAAAGAGTACATCTGTATGGTTTGGTATAAATTTACCTTAGAGGATTAGAAAACGCAGACACACACACACATATGGGAGCTTAATATATTCAGCAGATCTATGTCCTTCACAGCTTCTAGTTTTCTTGACTTTCCTGTGAGCTTGACCTTAAGACCTTGCAGATTTTGAATCTGATGTATTTCAGTGGTGACCTTAGGATGTAGGGCAAGGTCAAAACAATTTTTTTAAAGCTTATTTGTTTTCTTATTTTCCCTCAGGGTAAACCTGGGCTCCAGAAATTCCAAAATGTATAATAGCAAAGTTAAGGTCAGGACCCTGACAAACGAGCTAAGGAGACAGAATGCAAGCAGAATCATTTGGGTTTCAGGTGTTCCTGGAAATGAAGCTTTGGCTTAAAAATGGATGCTTAGAAGGGTTTCTTGTTTCTGTGCCTTTCTAGTTTTGGGAGGACTGAAAGACATGATTGCTGTTGGCAAAAAGGTCATTTTTATGAAGGCCAGCTAGTGGGCCACAAAGAGCAATAGGAGAATCAGCTGCCTCCCAGTCTTCTCCACAGGGCATCCACCCAGGTGCCGCCGCAGCTTCACAGCCTTTCACGTTGCTGCTGTATGAAGCCGAAAGAACATGGCTTGGCTTTTTAAGAGTTATTTCAGCAAAGCAAGGCAGTTTGCCATGTGTTTTGACACACAAACGGAGCCAATTTGTTATTTGAATGGTAGCTTCAGAATACAAAAATGGACCATTCTGTCCTTTAACTTCTATAGGCTTTTTTTTTTTTTTTTTTTTTTTTTTTTTGAGACAGAGTCTCACTCTGTCGCCCAGGCTGGAGTGCAGTGGTGTGATCTCAGCTCACTGCAACCTCTGCTTCCTGGGTTCAAGTGATTCTCCTACCTCAGCCTCCTGAGTAGCTGGGAATATGGGCACCCACTACCATGCTCGACTGATTTTTGTATTTTTAGTAGAGATGGGGTTTCACCATGTTGGCCTGGCTGGTCTCGAACTCCTGACCTCAGGTGTCCACCAGTCTCTGCCTCCCAAAGTGCTGGGATCACAGGCTTGAGCTACTGCGCCCGGCCATCTTCTCACTTTTTGTACTTCCGTTTGATATGTGCATAGCTTTATAATCACTAGACTTTTTAGATTAGAAGCTATTCAAATAAAGTTTTGAGTTTTGTGCTTAATGGAGTTCTATTGTTTGGGAAATTACACAAGCTTTACACACTGATTTCAAATTTGACCACATCATACACAGTGCGAACACAGGAGGTCTACCTAGAACTCCAGGGTCTCTGTTGAATGCCTCCTTGAGAGATGGCACCTGCAACTCTCATTCCTTCACCACTTTTCTTTCTCCATTGCCACATTCGGAAATGTATAGCATTATACTGGTTCCCAAAACTCAGCTAGGTCAACAGACACTCTGTCACCAGCGGGATGATCGGTCAAGGAGACTGATTTTATTTATTTTCCTATTTGATAACAGAAGGGAAGATTGACAAGGGAAATGAAAAATATGTCCCTATAAAGACTTGTACCTAAATGTTCATACCAGCTTTATTCATGATATCCCCAAACTGGAAGCAGCCCAAATGTCCTCAGCTGGCAAGCAGTTAAACAATCTGTGGTACATTCATACAAGGGAACACAACGCAGCAGGCAATAGGGACCGATCACTGAAAATGCAACAACACAGAAGAATATTGAAAGCACGAACTGAAAGGGGCCAGACTCAAAAGGCTGCATCCTGTGTGATTCCATTTATATAGAATTCTAGAGAAGGCAAAATCATAATGACTGAAATCAAATCAGTGGTTTTCTGGGGCTGGAACTTGGGGTTGGGGAAGAGAATTGGCTGCAAACGGCAGGAGAAAACTCTTTTGGGGTAGGCGGAAATGTTCTGAATGTGGCTGTAGTGATAATTACACAAAGGTGCATGTTTGTCAAAACTCATGAAATTGCACACTTCAAACAGATGGATTTTTTTTTTTTTTTTTTGTAGACACGGGGTCTCACTATGTGGCCCAGGCTAGACTTGAACTCCTGGGCTCAAGCAATCTCCCTACCTCATCCTCCTGTGTAGCTGGGATTACAGGCACCCACCACCATAGATGAATTTTATTGCACCTAGATTATGCCTCAGTTACAAAAAAATGTTAAAATCCTTTTTGGGTGGATGAGTTTTTATATTTTATGAAACTGTCATCAAATGCAAACACAAGAGCCAGAGTGAACCATTTAGTGTCTGTTTCAGCTATATCACCTATTAGCTTTGCTGCTGCAGTTGAATTTGAAGAAAATCATACTGTAATGCCAAAGCAAGTTGGTATAGATAATAGTGCTGCCATATTTTGTCACGCCTCCACAGCCTTCACACGTTTTCTTACCCAATGCGTGAGGAACGTGAACCTGTGATATTAACTGATTAGATGTCAGCTAATCAACTCTCTAAGTTTCTTTGGTTAACCACACCCAAGGCAGCTGCCTCATGTCACCGTCTACTCCTTGCCCTAACCGGATACTAATAACAATAGTTACCACAGTCCGCCTTCTCGCATTAACCCAGGAACAGGGCACAAATTGACAATCATTTTTCTTTGTGAATTATGACACATCGCCTCACCCCTGGAAGAAAGCAACCCCTGCCAATCCTTTAAAACAGCCAGGAGAGCAATGAAAGGCCTGCTATCGCCTATCTGCTCCCCTGCTGACTCTAATTACCCAGTCGGGAATTTTACAATCCCTCCTTCCCGCCTGCCCCCCAATTCTAACAACTACTCTGCAGTCTGCAGACTTCGGCTGGTTCTTTCTTTTGTGTGCCCACCGCTGTCGAGTGGATTGGGCTCCTAATGAGTTCTGACACTAATGGAACTGTGAGGCGGTGTGATTACAGATTCCCCCTATACAGCGCAGACCTCATAGGAAATGACCCGAGACTCTGCACCCTTCCACCCACCAAAGAATTCTTGTTGAAACCATCTTCAGCGGCCGGCTGCGGCTCTGCTCCCGCCCCTTCCTCAGTTCAGTTTCCTCTTCCCTCCATCATCCTGCAGGTGGCTGAAAACCAGATTTTATGGCCTGGTGCATGGTGGGTTGGTTGACAATGCTGGAGACCTTCTTTAATTCAGGGGGGCTGTGGAGCATGGAGGTGAGATTGGAAATGGGAACTGGGGCCCATAAAAACAAAGACTTTCCCAACTTGCTCTTAAAAAGCAATCCAAAGAGGAAAAGAACTAGGGAAGGGATGGTTGTTTTCTATTAGATGCTTAACAATGTGTGTAAGTGGAGGTGATTTAAGAAAAAAACAACATGTGCTTCCGTAATTTCCATGTTGCGTGTGGTACAGGTGTAAGAGACTGGAGCTAACTATTGAACTGTGAGCTAATTATAGTGAGAAACAGCTGTTGTCCTCTAATGAGGAGTCAGCAGCCACAAGATGCTGCTCTGTGAGGAAGCCCGGGAAGCCTGTTGCAGGCCTTCTTTCAGACTGCTTACCCGTTACGAAATATTCCCCGCCACACACTTGGTCACGGGCCTGTTCTCACATCCCCTCTAGCAGGTGATAAGTAATTTTCACCTCACTGTATCTAGAGAGAGGAGTATGCCCCCATTTTATTAACCTCTATGTTCCTTTTATTTTTATTCCCCAGAAGTGTACAATTCCTGACACCCATCCCAGCTGTGAGTTACCAGGAGGGGGTGCCCCCTTTCTGTCTCCCTCTGATTTCTTTCAGCCCTTTCCCATTTTTCTAGGTTTCCAGAACAATCAGATATTCCCAAAGCTGTCGACTATTTATCATGGATACAGGTGCTTACCAAACCACATTTTCTGTTTCTTGGTGCTACAGTTTTCTCCCTGAAGTCCCTTAAATGGGAACAAACATCTCTTCAATGTCAAGGAATGTAGAGCTTAGAACATCTGTGGAGGAGAAAGAAATACGACTTCCCATCTAGACCTCAGTCTAAACAAACTAGGAAGTGTTCCTGTAAAACTTGATTTTTAAAAATGTTAATAAAATTCCATTTCACATTGATACAAGTGTTTAGAACACATTATGCCTCAATACCTTGCAAGGTGGGAAAAAGTTGAAACCCAAATGTGTTGAAAAGCAGGTGCTCTGCTCCGTTACTCAAAGCATAAATGCCCCTTTTTGACCACATGAAGAGTGGGCAATTTAAAGTGACCATTTGTTTCCCACCATGTATAAAGTATTATTTACTGTGCAATTGAATTAAAAACAAGGGCTCGCTATAGCAACTGCCCTAACAAGAGGCACTATTCACAGGCTGCCTTGGAAGCCCAGGGTCCAGGGGCCCATTAAGCACCTTTTTGAAAGCACTTGTCGGCAAACCGGTGGCATATGCGTCTTTTATGGTGTGTACAAGGCGGGGCTTGTACAATGAAAAGTTTCTCTGCAGACTGTATTGCTTTCAGAAGGGAAAGAGGAATGCCAACAGCTATGTTTTTCTGTAGTTTGGGATTAGTAGAAATTTAATTGAAAATAAAACACAGAGCAACTGTAGTGGCAACTGAGAGGAAGAACAAAGGGTTTCTTCATGAGCCCAGCCCACCACATGGCAGCTGAGGGAGGCTGCCGCTGGCCTCATCTGCTCACTCCCATGCGACATCCAGGGCCTGGGAATAAGTCACTTTGTCATTACCCATCCTGTAGCACCGTTCACAACCCAGGCATCCCTGAAAGAACGAGGAGGATTTCTGCAACACAGAGAAGGATGTGTTTAATTTATAGTTTGGTTCGTGTGTCCACTTAAGGTCAATGTCTTGTTTCTTCTTACCCAGTAACCTTTTCTTGTTTCTGCCCCCGCCCCTGCCACGCCCCCATACATTTTAGTGCCCTTTTTGCCCCACATAGCGTCTCTGAAATCTTTATTTCATTCCTTGATTTTTTAAATCTCAGAGAAGCAATTTTTCCTTCTCTCTCTCTCAATGAATTCTGAAGAACTCATGGATATTAATTACAACATACCATAGGCAAAGATTAGGTAAGAATGGGGGACTGTGAGGATTTTATCCTCCTGAAAACAGTAACCCAAGGTCCCCTACTGATCTGATTGTCCCTCATAAAGCTTCCCAGGTATTAGAGATTAGCAATATTGTCTGCTGTATTTTATCCCTTTCTGTTCCCAAATAACAGCTTCTGGAGTGTTCTGGCATGACCTCCTTCAGCTCTGAGCCTCCGTGTGAAGGTGACACCTGTCTAAGTGTCTCCTTCTTTCCTGCTTGCTTCTTTAGAATGGCAAAGGTTACCCCTCAGTAATATCACTGCCTCCCGACTGTCGCTGGGAGTAAAAGCATCTTCTGTCGTGTGATGTCTGGGGAAACTCAAGAGGCCAGGTCTCTTGTTTCAATAATATCGGCTGCCCTGATTCAAAGTGGCTATCTCCTAAGTTTAACTTTTTCATGAATGTTATGCTGAATGGATAATGCAGGTTTAAATTCCTGCATTCTGGTGTTTTTACTCCTACTACATCCACAGCATTTATGGATTATGCCAGAACCTAGCATGATTTCTTCACTTATCAAGTGTTAAATAAATGTTTGATACGAATGAATGAATTGAAAGAATGTTCTACATTGGAAAATAGTAGTTTGGTTTAACCTATTTGCAGATGAAAGAAAGAATCTTAAAACATAACTTCCTAAGGTGCCTAGGAAGGCATTCTTAGGAAGAATGCTTAGAGGAACTCATTATATAGGAGACTTTGATTCAAGTTGTACTTTAAGATACATCAACAGGGAGAAATTAGCAGAAATGGCACAGTAAAGTGTTCCTAATTTTGACAATCTTGTGGGGGACAGATTCCACAGGGAATACGGGCCCACAATTCCTTCTTCATAATTCCAGAATCCAAAAAGCTCTGATAAACAAAAGTTTTCTTAACTCATTTGGCAGGAAACCTGACTGGAACTGACACAAGACTATTTAGAGCCTTTGTTTATATTTATATATATTTGTCACCTTCACATGGAGGCTCAGCTTCACCAAGGACAGCTATTCATATGCACCTCTGCAAATGTATGAATGTTTGATTATAGACCGCACCAGATATCCCTTGGTGTGTTAGGAAATAAATGACATATTTGCCAGAATCATTCCTTTTTCTAAAATCTAAGAAATCCTGAATTTCAACCCACATGGCCTCAAGGGGCTCAGAAAAGAGGTCAGGGGTCTACATGAACAAAATGCTGTTTTAGTATGTTCAGCTTTATTCAGTAAGTTGAATAGGTTGTCAACAAGATAAGACATCCAGAGGTCCTAAATACTGTGTGTTAAAGATCCCAGTGCTTAGGATTTCAAATTATTATATTTTTAAAGCATGAGTTCCTCATATAGCCAACATGTCATGAACACAGATGAGGCAGCTGGCATGATCATGCCATCAAGACCAGAGAGAATGGTGCTATCACTCTTCTTCTCAAGGAACTCACAGTCTCCTGAATAATTTTATAGTAAGTGTCACAAAAATTACTTACTGGGGACTTTAAAACATACTTCAGTTTTAGATGCATTTGAAGCTTCCTTTGATTCTTTTAATTTTTCTCCATTAAGACTGGCAAAAATCACAAAATCACAAAGCGATTTCTTAATTGCAACCACATTAACTAATACAAACTCGTAGAGCATGGAGCATTTTTTTAAATCACAGTGGGAACCCATCCCGGCGCCTTTTCAATGACTCAGTGTCTTCAGTGGACAAGCAGGGCCACTGATCACTCAGCACTCCAATCGGGGATGGCAGGTACTGGTGAGGGCTTGGATCAAAGAAACTTTGAAGTTACAGCTCAAGTCCAAGTGCCAGCTCTGGCAGGATGCATTTCTGCCTCTAAAAAGCCACAGTTGCTCCTGAATGTTAAATGGGTTTGAAAAATTCAACCACCAGCACCAGATCCCAAGTCCCTCTTTCCAAGTGGGTGAGAAAACAAATGGGAGAAGCCCTGCCAGGTGGGAGCGTCAGAAGCCCAGCTCACTCAGCACGTCTTGGACAGAAGCCTTGGCTTCATTTGCTCAGACCTGCAAAGCCCAACTTACTAATGGTTCTGCTAACGCAAAAGCTATAGATTTCACTGTATCAATAAAAACTGACGTTAAACAAATTATATCTCTGGCAGGCGAGTACCAAAAACCACAGCCTGGGTCATGACCACTAGGAAGCAGTGTGGCGCCATGGTGCTTAAAGTTGAAAAGCTTTTGGACAAAGGTGACTTCTGCATCTGTGTTAAGTCTAAACTTTGGAAGAATTTTGCCACATATTTAGATATGCTGTCACACTGTGATTCAATGATCTTTTACAGAAGTGGTTCTGCTAGTGTGTTTTCTATGTATTTTCCTCACAGCAGTAAAAGGCCCATAGAACTTGTTAAGCAAAAGAACTGAGGACTCATCTACACCTTGGCTTAGGGGGCACACTTGGGTCTCTCCATCATGACCCACAGAGTCTTTGTTAATAGGAATTTTGTTCCAGTCATCAGCCCCTCCCAGGCTGCTGGCACTCATATCTCCAGGGGGACAAATTCTGTTCCAAGAAAAATAGCACCTCTTCTCTTGCAACAGATCTGTCACCCCTGGAGTTTGGAAGGTGCTGCTCACAACCCCGGGAGGGGACAATGGCAGCTCTGAGTCAGCCCTCCAGAGTGCGCATCATGAGGGTCATGACTTTCAGGGGAAATGACCTGAAGAATTTCAGTAATGAAATTCCATGCAGGAGACTCGAAAGGCCTGTGAGTACCAATCCATTCTAGCGCCTGGCTCAGAGCAAACCCCATCAAGCATGAAGTCAAGCACTTTCAAAGCATGCTCTGACATGGCTTTAAACAAAGAAGAGCAAGCTTCTGCCCCTGACTTCTATTCATTCAACACCAGATCTCAAAAAACCAGTACAGACTAATCTCCTTTGTTGATGCTGTCACCGTATTGGATTTCTGACCAGCCAGAGGTCACTCTGGGGACTTGCAGGTGGTGATTCATGAAGATTCTTAATTTTGTGGAGTTTTGGAGAGGAAAAGGGGTGACAATTCACATTGAGGTCATTTGTGTTTTCGTTTTGTT
Source organism: Piliocolobus tephrosceles (assembly GCF_002776525.5). Lineage (NCBI taxonomy): Eukaryota > Metazoa > Chordata > Mammalia > Primates > Cercopithecidae > Piliocolobus > Piliocolobus tephrosceles. The sequence continues at coordinate 90,742,379 of NC_045444.1, forward strand.
TCCCAGGAAGGTGGCAACCCAGAATTCTGCTAGAAAACAAACTTTGTGACTGAAACTAACCATGATAGAATAACCATCCCTCCCTCTGGTCTTCTACATCCCATTTTCTTAATTGGGTGGGCGGGAAAGCAAATTTCCACATGGAGCAAGTCGGTGGGCACAGGCGGTATAAATCCCATACTCTCAATCCTTGGCAGAGACACTCACTGCCATTATGCCTTCTAAATGTCAGCTGAGGTGGAAACTGGCTCCAGATCCGAGAGGTGCCAGACACCTGCTCCCTGGGCTCTGAGACGTTCTTCTGCTGGTTGGTAGCCCATACACAGCCCTTTCTTGATACACATTGATCCTCCAAACCCAGGAGCAGTTTCGAGCTCTGCATGTGTTCTGATTTCCCTTTGCTCTCAACGCCCATATTCCATATGTTCTTCCGATAGGAGGTTGAATTGGGCAAGTCTGTCTGTGCTTTTGTTTGGTACCTAAGTTTTCAAAATCCCTGAGAGGCTCACTATGCTGCTCAATCCCTTCTGCCAAAGGCCGTGACCTTTTAAAAAACCAAATGCTTCAATTAGGTGGCAGCAACTTTGAGGGCCACCTTCCTTACAAGTAGTAGTTTTTAACCAAGAAGATAAACTAAACTGGTCAAGCTGCCTGGTGAAGGAGAAGCAATAGGACTGACTTCACTGACAGTGGTCAGATTCTGTGTTATTTTCATTTGCAAGTAATTTTGTAAGTAGTTTTGTTTACCTTTTCTAAAATTGAGTTTGTGTGCAACTATCTCAAAAATCTGATGAATCCAGCAACTTAAATACAGTTAACAGTGGTCTGGCGTTCAGAGCTTTACTTGTAGGGTATGGATTCTTTGTGACTACTTAAGTTCCCAAATATATCAACTTAGGACCTAAGGCAGTAATTGTTAAGTGACTCCGTGTTAAGAGACCACTACACAGGCTTTGTGTGAGCAATAAAGCTTTTTAATCACCTGCGGGCAGTTGGGCTGAGTCCAAAAAAGGAGTCAGCAAAGGGAGATAGGGGTGGGGCAGTTTTATAGGATTTAGGTAGGTAGTGGAAAACGACAGTTAAAGGCAGTTGTTATCTTGTGGGCAGGGACAGGGATGCAAGGTGCTTGGTGGGGAGCTCCTGAGATTCCTTGTCCAGGAGAAGGAATGTCACAAGTTCAACTGATCAGTTAGGGTGGGGCAGGAACAAATCACAATGGTGGAATGTCATCAGTTAAGGCAGGAACTGCCTATTTTCACTTCTTTTGTGGTTCTTCAGTTGCTTCAGGCCGTCTGGATGTATATGTGCAGGTCACAGGGGATATGATGGCTTAGCTTGGGCTCAGAGGCCTGACAGTAATAGCTAACATTAATTGAGCATTTACAATGTGCCAGACAGTAGTAGTTTAGAATTACCTCCCTCAAACTCATAACTGCCCTATTAGACAGGCAATGTTATTATCTCTATTTTGCAAATGAAAGAAAACTGAGAAAGGAAGGCACAGAGAGATTAGCTAACTTGCTAAGTGTCACACAGTTGTGTAATAACCACAGCAAAATTCATGTACCATTTTCTTTGGGCCAGCCACTGTTCTAAGTGCTTTACAGTGTAATACTTAATGTATGTAAGCATGTTAACCCATTCATTCTCAAAATAATCCTCAAGGTAGGTACTATTACTATCCCACTTTAACATGAGAAAACTGTAGCACAGCAAGTTAACAAATGAGAGGGCAGGGATTGAACCTAGCCAGTCTAGTTCCAAATTCCAAGTTTTTAATCAGATGTGAATTTTCCTCTCATACATTCCTTAATAATGTCATTTTAGTCTTTATGTTCCTTAATAAATGCTTCAAAAGATTGTCATGAGGATTACATGATATAATCTATGTGAGAAATTTAGCACAGTGCCTAGCATACAGGAAAATACCACAATAAATATGAGTGACAATTATTATTAATTGTAAAAATATTTAGACTGTACAACTATTTTTCCCAGTGGGAAACAGAATGAGAAGAACACATTTTTATTTTCCTTAAAGCAGTTATACAAGAGTACCCAGCTACAGATAGTTAATAAAACCTTTTCTGTTTTTTTGATGGTGGGAAATATTGATAAACTATCTCTATTATCTGCAACTCTTCTTAGGGTTATGAAGCCTCACAACCATTTCTTTCCTTTGGAGTGTTTGTTCATGGTGAGTCTCAGAGTCAAAAAGTCAAGTGAAAAAGAATAAGGAAGTCCTATTAGGTTTTAAGTAGAAAAAAATGTAATAGCCTCTTCATCTCTAAAATAGGGACTGTAATTCCACCTTCTCCACTTCTCAGAGAGGGTGTGAAGCTCAAATGAGATAGCAAATATAAAGACCCTTTGACAAATATACACCCTTATGACAACAGTATTGTTCACATGAGATGATGGTCCAGAGAAATACCGGGTTTATATAACCCACACTCTCGGTAGAGTCTTGGACACCAAGTGAGAGGCTACTGAGAAAAAAGGAACCAGTTTGGGGGAGGAAAGATGAGAAGTCATGTTTTTTGGAGACCCAAAGGGAAAATCCATGGAGTAACAATAGCAGGAAGACAGGCTACAGGTACTAAGAGCATCTCCTGAGTTCATGTCATGCACTTCCTTCTGCACAGCTGCAAATGGTCCTGCCCTTAGATGACCCTGTAGGGCAAGTCAGTCTCCCCCTTGAAGAGGGAGCACAATATCACAGTGGTAGTTGCTGTAGCAAACAAGTGACAAATCTCTAGGGGGGAGTCTGAGGGGCCAGCAGGCAGCACATTCCAACCAACATTATCCTGCCATTGGAGCCACCTCTAAGCAAGCTGTGGAACGTGTGACTTCAAGGGAAGGATTAATGTGTTTAAAGGCCCAGTCAAGCCCACTGCCAAAAGATCTGTGAAAGAGCCTAGAAATCACTGAGGAATAACTCAAGGAGGATCCTCTATGGGCGGCCTTGGCAATGTGCTATTTTCTTTCCGCTTTTCACTAGGTGTCTCAACAATTACAGACAAGGGGACACTGGTGTTTGATGCTTAACAGAGTTGTAAACAAGGTGAGAGATAGAAATACCTATGTGACTCTATTGCTGGCTAGTCAATTAAGAGGGAAGAAGGATTTGCAAAATGGGGTAATTTGAAATCTTTTCAGTAGCATCGCCAACCAAAATATCCCAGGGCAAACTCCCTCTAACCTGTGCTTGAAGCCAAGTCTGGTAGATGCATTTGATCAGCCAAAACTATGAGTGTTAGAAGAATTGCAAATAGGCTCATTTGTTAAAATGGAAAATTGTGATTTAGTATCCCTGGACCTCGCCAGATTAGCAAATGAGAATGCTTTCTAATGATAAATTATGCTAATATGGGTTTTGTTGATCAAGTGAGATGTTACTCTGTATTTTACAACCAAGTCTGACAACAAGAGTTACTGAAGAAGTTCAAATCATATTTTTGGGGAGAATTTCTGCCAGGACTCCAAACAATTCAGCAATAACAGTTGCCTCAAATTTCCTTTTAATAAACAAAGTTATTTTGGCATGTTATGCTGTGTTCCTTGTGGATTGTTGGAAATCACTTCTAGCTTATTTAGAAAAACTGCTTTGTTAGAGCTTGTGAATATCAGCACATGGATGATGTACAAAATATAATAGAACACACTGTTTATCACATGCAGCTTCCAAAGTGTTTTTTTTTTCTACTTTTAGGAGAAATAAATGAACATTATAGAAGATACAGAAATTCAAAAAATAGCAAAATTAGTATTCACTTGGTAGTAATAAAAACCCAACTCAAATCAACTTAAGTGGCTCACAGAATGAAGAAAGTCCAACTGGAATGGATTGACTTCAGGCATAGCTGGTTCCAGGAATTCAAGTAACACTCCTGAGTCATACATTGCGGGAGGAGCAGACAAAAAGTGTCTACACCTCACTACAAATAGCCAGAAACAAAATGATGGCCAATATTCTTATTACTCATAACAATCAGACTTGATGTTTTGGTATATTTTCTCTCAGTCTCTTTTTTATGAACTTTCTACTTTGTTCAAATGTAAATTTTAAATCAAGCCCGGTATTGCACCCTAGAAGGGCCGATGAAGACATGAGTACATTTTCATCAGTTTCATCACAATAAGTAACCAGTGTACTGACATATCACTCACTGTCCTTGCAGGAAGGTGCCCAGGAGGGCATCTTTGCAATGCCTGCTTAGACTCTCCACAGTTGTCATTCTACAGTGACAGTACCATCCAAGAGAACTTTCTGCAATGATGGAAATGTTCGATGCTTTTGCTTCCAATATGATAGCCACAAGCCACATGTGGCTATTAAGCACTTAAAATGTGGCTAGTGCCACTCAAGAAATAAATTTTTAATTTTATTTAAATTAATTTTAACTTAAGTAGACACATGTGGCGAATGGCTGTCATATTGTACCATGCAGGATCTATACAACAAATTACATGAGTAGAAATCACAGCTAAAAGATGAATACACATCAACCAGACCCTTCTAGGGATAAGAGAAGCATTATGGGAGGATTAGGTCAAACACGTTCAGTTAAAAGACACTTTAATAAGCTTTAGCTGAGACCCCTTCTCATCCTCAAGCAAAACCCTTTATTCTGGTGCAGGCCAAAGTATTGGCCTCCCTGTGTACCTCATGCCAGTCATAAGTGCTTGCCTTTCTCTGATACAGGGCAGAATTCTTAGAAAAATCAGCAGGCTTTAAAGCACTATCTTGATTTGCAAGTTATTTCCTGTTTTATTCCTTACTCAAGGAAAGTAAGATGGAGCCTGTCTGGATCATAGACTATGTCTATGAATTCCCACAGCTGAAAAAAAATAGCTAATAATAGTAAGTTGTGATCATAGGATTTTCCTGAAACAGAAATATGTAAGTGTAATGTCCATGACTCTGCTTTTTTCCACAATTTCTTTTCCTGTTAGTAAAGGTTTCCAGTCTTTTGGCAATTAAAATACAGACTCTATTACTGTCACTGTCATCAGTGTCAGGGTTGTAAATACTGTAAGTGATGCAGCAGAAGACCTTAGCCTGCAAGGACTGTCAGACACAAGACTTCAACAGTAACTATATGATCCAATATGTTAGTCTCAAAGATGCCAGGGCAAAGCCACTTCAAGAAGATCCATGATGATGTGAAATCTGTTATGTGCCTTCTGTTCTAGATTTCAGGCTCTTAAAAGACAAGGATCCATCTGTTCACCGCAAAAGATGGTACCCTGGTCAGTAGGTCCAGCAGGAGCCTGAAGGCAAGGCTGTCTGGCTCTGAAGACAGCCTGCTTCCTGCCTGTCATGTCTTCTCCTGCATGACTTTGTACTGCCAGCATTGGGAGGGGCAAAAAATCAATAGAATGTTCCTCTCAAGAATGCAACATAGGGAATTTAACAGGCTTCATTCCTTTTTTTTTTTTTCTAACATCCTCAGCCCCAGCATGCTCCTAAAAGCAGCACTCATAAGGTCTGTTTAATGACAGCTTTAATTTTTTTGCTTTGAGGATCTTTTCAGCCATAATGTAAGGGATATCTGAAGGGTTCCAGGTACATGTTGGTTACTTGTACACGATGTTACATTGCCCAGTTTGCTGGGCAAGTCTCTTCTGGGTGACACTCATGCTTGCCTTTTATTGGTGTTCCTGCCAAGAGAAAACCAAAGCACTCCCTCTCCACACACTAAGCGTCATTCTTCATGTCTACAATGGAGATAATCATACCACCCATCTCTTAGAGAGGAGAGGTTGGAAAACTACAGCCCTTGGGCCAAATCTTGTCCACCAGGGGCCAAATCCAGCCATGCCAGCTTATTTACATATCGTCCATGGCTGCTTTGTACTACAGAGTCAGAGCCAAGCAGCTGTGCTAGAGACTATGTGGTCTGCAAGACTGACCCTTTACCAGAAAACTTTGCTGCCCCTTGTTGTGAGGACTGAGCAGAGATGGCACATGGTAAGTGCCTAGTATTAACTGCTAATACTACTATTATCAGCCTCCTCTTGCATCCTGAGTCTTTGTCCTTTATTCTCTGTTTCCCTAATTTCATCCTTTTGAAACAGGAAAAATCAAAGTGTTTTTCCTACCCTCATCCTCAATACACTCAATATAATACTGAATATTTCACCTCTGGTCACCAAATCGTGTGTGTGTGAATTTTTTTCACACACACCCAGCAATTCTGCAGCAAACGCCAACTGGGTGTCCTATAGTTTAATTCATTTCTAGTACTATCTACCTGGTGATAGTATAAGATCCCACAGGTTAAGGGCTCAGTCAGTCCCTCAAGACTACTTACCCCAAACTCAGAAGCTGATCAGAAATATAAAAAGACACATTACATAAGAGATTTCATGGGTTTTAGGAGCTGTGTGCCAGCACCCAGGGACAGATACCAAATATACCTTTATTGTATCACAATATCACACATCCCTTGTCCCAAATTTAACTTTTTTCTTTTCTCTCTCCTCCCCCATTGTTGAACATTCTTCTTGCTGTAGGTTTCAGTTTTATCCTTTCTCTTCAGATAAAAACTACTCTGTCAATCTGGATTCTCTGACTCCAATGGAGGGTGCCTGCCTTTATCAAACAGGCTTTAGGGTTCCCTCACTTCTGCTGAAGTCTCCACCTACTGCTTTGGCTTAAGCTTCTTGGGGATGTGAGCAGGGCCACTTGCTATGTATGGTTATATAGGTTGGACATGGCTCAGCCATGCTCAATGGCTCTGCAGGGCACATGGATACCAACCTCAGGCTCCCTGGTTGCTCCTGCATTGGCTTCTGCCTAACTTCCTGTCTGTTCTTTTACTTGGAAAGCAAAGCTTTTGGCCTCTGTTGACCTTGTTCCTTAACCATGAACAGCCACCATGTTTTCTTTCAAAGGACCTGCTTTTACCCTTTCAAGCTGAGAGCCTTCTTAGAAGAAAGCATGCCCAGCCTAAATCTTATCTAAGTCAACTTATGTCATAGGGGTAAAAACTCTGCCAGGGGAGGAGGGAAAGGTAGTTGAGACCTTTTATTTGTTTCTCAAGAGTCCCTTTCTCCAGGACACTGGGCCAGAGAGGATTGTTGTTTTTCAACTATGTTCTTGTTAAAACATAGAGTGTCCCTATATCTAGAATGCAAAGAGGAGAATTGTGAGAGAAGTAATCGGTTGCTAAGAGCATTCTCAGGATCTCACTGATAAAATCCTACATGTGGAGTTCCCTATGGTATATACCTGTGTACTTTTGTATTTCATAATCCCAAACCATTTCTGGAACATGCCTCAGTTTAACAGGCAAAGGGACATATTAACTGTAATCTACATATTTTCTATTTCACCCCCGTGGGTCAGAACATAGTTTACATTTTTTTTTCCACCTGTGTTTTGGGCACAATAAAGATTTTGGATAGTGATGTGTTTCCTTGATAAAAGTAAAGATGATCTTACTGTTCCTAGTCGCACAGGGCAGGGTTTATGACAAGTCAACTCTTGGACTTCCACGATAAAGATGTTATTTTGCAGCGGTTGTTTCCAACCGGCATGTGCACTGGGAGCTGTGGGTGGAAAGCTGGTGAAGAATCACCTGGGGAAGCTTTTGCAAACTCTCCATGGCCCTCAAAGATTTAAATACGCCTCAATTCCCATATACCCCTTCTTATGTGGAAAACCCTTTACAGATGAATGAAATACCAAGGATTAAGTCTGTGGAAAGCTAAGGTTTGCTTGGGCAGCCCTGGGTTACCAGAGCGTGTTTTAGTATCCAATCAGTCACTTTGTTTGCTCAAGAGACCCTATCCCCAGTACAAAGATAACAAAGAGAGGCTAAAGAGCTCACAGCCATCTTCCAAGCCCATTTTGCCTTTGTCAAGGCATTTTCAAAACAACAACAAAAATCTTCACATTACAAAATTCAATTGGATTAAATTGTATTAAAATTTGTTGAGTTCCAACTCAAACTGTCCTAGGCCCAATTAGACATTCAGAGAAAGTAAGACATGACTCAGCCCTCAAGGGATTTGCAAGTGAATTGAAAGCTATTCCCAGTGGGAGATTTTCCTTCCTCTTCTAAAAGCCATATGTTGAATTGTGAAGAATTTTTTTTCAAGATTCTAACACAGTATGTATTAAAGATAGTTTGCTTATGAAAAGCACACAAATTGGCAGTCTTATGAATTTTCTCTAAAGGGACTTTCTTCTTTTAAGAAACTTTGAAACCTGAGCCCGTACAATAGAAATTTTGACATAACCAATCATTAGTCCTGGATAATCCGAAACCAATTTTGGTCTATCCAAGTTGCAGCCAAATCTTCCATCTTCTTAACTTCTTGAATAAGACAAACTCTAGAAGTTTAATAAACAAAAATTGGTCTCAGTCCCCACAAAGTCTATAGTGATTTCTACATGTATTAGTCTGTTTTCATATTGCTGATAAAGGCATACCTGAGACTGGGCAATTTATAAAGAAAAAGAAGTTTAATGGACTCACAGTCCCACGTGACTGGGGAGGCCTCACAGTCATGGCAGAAGGCAAAAGGCACGTCTTACATGGTGGCAGGCAAGAGAGAATGAGAGTCAAGCAATAGGGGAAACCCCTTATAAAACCATCAGATCTCGTGAGACTTATTCACTACCACGAGAACAGTATGGGGGAAACTGCACCCATGATTCAGTTCTCTCCTACTGGGTCCCTCCCAAAACATATGGGAATTATGAGAGCTACAATTCAAGATGAGATTGGGATGGGGACACAGCCAAACTATATCACTACATATTGAATGTATATGCTTTTTCTCCAATTAGATTGCAGGTATTTGAAAAGGAGAATTACATCTTTGTCTTCCTTTGTTTGCTCCCACCTTCCTGAACATTCCCAAACTCTTAGCATATATTTCTTAGTAATAATAACATGCATGAGTATTTAATATTTGCTAGGCACTGTGCTGAGTGCTTTACAGGCATTACTGCTTTTATTCCTACCAAACATCTTTGAAGATATGGAAACTGAGGCTTAGAAAGGTTAAATAAGTTGCATGAAAGCACAAAGCTAAGAAGTGGCAGATGGAGGTTTTGAACCTAGGAAGTCAGAGCCCAGAACCCAGTACCCACATGTTGAAACACCATGCTGCCTACTCTCCTTTGCTGCTCTCTCAACTAAGCTAGTCAAATGCCACAGGTGTATGATGCTTCTGTCTGAACACTTCTCCCCAGGAACATTTGAGAGACATCAGCAATGAGCTTCTATGATGTTATAATTAACATCTGCAACCTCTCTGTGCAAGCCACTGAATGTCTGCCTAAATCAGCTCCACACGTTCTATTGGGAAAAGGCTCTACAGTATGTTTATGAGATTTACTTTTGTCCTTCACAATCATTCAAGACGGCAAATCACTCATTATCTTCCTTTTATAGATAAAGAAAGGGCATAGAAAAAAGAGTAGGTCACCAAAGTTCAGGAAGGAAGTCAATGAGAAACCAAGGTTTGACTCCTCAGCTCTTGGGTTCTCAGCAGTCTCTTAATTCAGGCTTCCCCTCCACCCTCAAAAAAGACCTCCAGGCACGTAATGGTGAAAACATAGGTGTATGAGACCCTCCCTAAAGGAGCAAGATAATGCCATGAGAAAAAAATATAACAAGATAAAGCTGTGTTGAGGAAATTATGAGTCATTCACTCGTATATCAGTAAAAATGTTTTAATGCATTTATCTATGTATAGCAATTATGTTTACTATTCTTGGGATGCTGATTCCATGATCACTCCTTGTGTTAATTTAGTTTCTAATAGATAATTCAAAATAGAGTTGTGGAGCTGGGCACAGTGATGTGTGCCTATAATCCCAGCTGTTAATGGTTGGGAGGCTGAGGCAAGAGGATTGCCTGAGTCCAGGAGTTTGAAGCCAGCAACATAACAAGACCCTGTCTCTTAATAAATAAATAAAGTTGTAAAAATCACCTTTTTTTTTCTTTCAAAGAGACACGTTGTAAATCTGTTTTCTAGTGACTTCTTGCATATATTGGGAGATTTTTGAAATATATTGTCCATTACACCAAGTTAGACACTGGTACTTATACCACATTCTTTGCAACATATTCTTTTGCATCTCATTTAGACTTATTACTCGTACAACCCGACTATCGTCTGATTTAGAAGGCCTGTGTTGAAATGTAGAATATGGAAATCCTAGAAGAGGAATGATATATTTAGGGTACTTTCAACAGTGTTAGGTATATTTAGTATATCCACTTAATGCTGTTTTGGATGATTTATAGTCTGGGCTATGCTATGTTTCTCAGAAATTATTTCAGTTATATTTCAAAGTTTAATTTGAAAAATATTTTAAGAAGTACAAAACAAACAGAGGCGGGTCCAACTTTTCTTAGATTGCCAGAGCAGGAATAACAAGGATGCTGGTACAAATTCTAGGCACGAAATGGGCTCTATCGCTGTCCCTACCTCTTTGTAATTTTTTACTATCTCTGGTGGTAAGAGTAAGAAGACAAGTTGCTGAATTTCAAATGTCCTTCGGTAACTGGAACATTGCATTCTAATGCATTTTGATGAGTCAGATTAGTTATTTGTCACATATGTGGGTAGTGCAAGGAAATGTATTCAGTCCAGAAAATTAATCCAGGCAGCCAGCTATGAGCAAATGAATGAAAGTGACCAGAAGCAGGTCAGGACAGAAAGCTGAGAGCAAAGTACTCTTAAGGCTATTTCAGTCACCAAGTCCTTTTAATATTGAATAATATGTTTAAGAGGTTGAAATCTCTACCATTTTGTGAAGATGGCAGAAATCCTTTCCTTCTTTGGAAAGAAATTTAAAAGCAAAGATACTGGAGTGAGAAGACTTTATATATTTTACTCCTTCCTTGAGTGTATGCGTCTCACATCTAGGACACGTGGATTCCACTTACCTGTGGAGAGAAGGGGTTGGGGAGGCTTCATTGTCAGCAAGCTGTTTATTAGAGATTGGGAGGGTGTTTGTATTCCCTGACACAGCTGGCTGGGGACCCCTTACCCTGGAGATAAACAGGAAAGTGAAAAGTCTGGGCTAAATTTTGCTCTGTCACTGGTCAAATTTCTCCCAGAGTTGAAAATGGCATTGCTCTTCCTAGGCTGTTGAAATGAGATAATGTCACATCCTGAATGAGATCACTAGGTTATAATCTCCTCCTCATTGTGATTTTCTTGGCATGTGTGAGAATTACTGGGTGAAGGGGGAAAGGATGAGCGTGAATTGAACAAACCATTCCCTTAATTAAGCTCACAGCCTTGTCACCTTCTGCTCTGATCCCATCAGATCTCAGCAACTAAGCGGGGTCAGGCTGGGGGTGTCGGTGAATGACTCTGTATCAGTGGCATGTACCATTCAGTTGAAACCTTACACCTTCCATGCCAGTGTGTGCTGCTCGTGGGCTTTGTGGTAAGGCACATTAATAAGGCGACAATCCTAACATGCTTTGGGCTCTCGGAAAGGTTGGTATGACATAAATGAAGGTGTTTCAGTTTCTCTTACCCCAATTAAGAAATCCCTGGAGACAAAGCTTCCTTCACCAAGTCGGACACAACCTGTAGTCAACTGAGAGAAAGTCCAGCCTTCTCAGATGTTGGGAGGGCAGAAATGATTATCAAGATTCAGTATTTAGGATATTGCCTTTGGCAAACAAATCCCCACTCCTGGCCGAGGAAATGGTTGAAAACAGGAGGGCTTAGCGCTCTATGGCAGGTTTTGATCACTTGGATAGCGACAGAAACATGCTGAGACTGACTGTGGCAATTGCAGATCTCATTAACTGGTTATGCTATTATGATGATATTATTACTGCCGTGTCCACCTACCAGAGCTACCTCCTCTTCGGAAAAAGAATCCTTTACCACAGACAGTTGTGGCTTTGGCCCTAACCTCAGCAGGGAACCTGAGTGACTGTTGATCCCCTTCTGCTTGGCTAGAGGCAGATCTAGCAGCAAACGATGCATATGTCTTGGCCTCCATGTCCAAACACTGGGATGTCAGTGCAAAGGTAATCTGGGGGAAAACAAGACCATCACTGAGAAGAAAGAGCAAAAGTGAGCATCCGCCCCAGCCATGGGAAGCATTGGCCAGTTTCCCCAGAACTTACCCTCTCATGGTAAGTTCACTGCACCTCTATGTCCTGAGACCTTCTACAAGGCTGGCTTCATCATCTCCTTTCATCTGTTACCTCTGCAGGTTTCTGGAAATAAGTTCCAGGGTAAGAGTCTATCCTTTCTGGACTGACTTGTAATCCCTTTTGTTCCTGTTGGGGAAAATGGCATGCACTGGCATTTTGGTTAGTAAATAGCCTTACCCTTGATGCTCATGCATTCCTGGAGGGGAATGAGGAAGAAGAGGCCAGATGGAAGGGAAGAAATGGTGGATTGTGATTCCAAGACACTGTATCCCAACTTTATCTTAGAATGGTCCACGAAGGTACCATGTTTGGACAAACGATAAGGCAAGTGAAGACACTTGTCATTTTATTATTTTACTTAATTACTCCTGGTTCATTTCTATGCTGCCTTACTTTTGCCTCAGGCTTTCCTCATGATTTACCTTTGGCCCTTTGGCTGCAGTTGCCAGAACCTGGAGAGAGTAGCTTTAGAGAGAGGGCTGTCCACCAGGAGCCAGGCCTTCAATCTGGGAATGCAGCATCTCCAAACTGTGGCTCCGGATTGGCAGGATGAACTCTTATTCTGGAATTTATTTCCAGAAATCTGGAGAGGTAAAGGATGAAAGAAGATGATAATGATGAAACTGGTCATGACATAGAGAATAAATAACTCTTCTCCCTCTCTTCTTACTCTCTCATCTCCTAACAGTGACTTCACTGGCCAAACCCAACCAAACACCCAGCGGTAAAGGGAGCCCACAAATGCAGTCTCTACAGGTCAGCCTCATGGGGCCTGGAGCAGGTGGGGGAATAGGACTAGGTGCAGATGGAGAATATCAGGAGAGTCTCCACTCTGTTGACTGTTTTGTTAGTTTGTTTGATTTTTGGATCTGTTCACAGATCCAAAGGGGTACGTTGAAAGTAAACACGACCCAGGACAGGAGGACAATTTTTACTCCTCCAAATAAGTATATAGGTTTAGCATATGCTCCATCAAAAGCCCCCCAGAACTGAGTCAGGGAGAGAGAGGTGCACTCTATAAAGTTAGCCTTTGTTCTTCAGAAGTATTTCATTCTAACACAAGTTTGCCTACAAAGCTACTTTTACATTCTAAAAAGTCCCCAATGTATGGCCACTAGCTCCAGATGTGTTAATAGAGCCAAAGCAGCTCACAACAGGCTCCCTGAGTTATTGAATAACAGAACTCAACAGGCAGCTAAGCCTTCCGACCACACACTTTCACCTTTACATGCTTTCAATAGGCATTAAATTCTCCCTTTGTTTTCATTCCTTGCTGCCATAGCTCTAGCGGGGACCTGTGAACAGCCGGGCTATGCTAAGTACCCTTAAATATAGGTCTTTGAGAAATCTCTGTGTGTATGTGAGTTCCATACAGAAGTAATGTCCAAGGAGGAGGTCAAAACACTGAAATATTGAAATAAAAGGCAGGAGGCTCTAGTCCTACTCTTGGTCTATAATTCTTGACTAGCCCTGCAGGGTAACCTTGGACAGACATCTTTACCTTCCTAAGACTCATGTTCTGCTGCTCTAAAATAGAAAACAGAGTCCTGTTATCACAAAGAGATGTGGGCTGGAAGAGACCCACCTCCCTAGCCTGGGCTTTGCTGAAAGGCAGCAGTCCTCTGAGTGCTGAGGAAAGGTGAGTTTTATTGTAGTGTAGCTCCCAGGCAGCTGCTTCCAGAGGATTCACGGGTTCACAATTTAAGAGACAACCAAGCATGAGGGTAAAACTTCCATTAAATGGCGCCCATGTTTCTGGTACCATGACAACCCACTAAACCATACTCGCTGGCTAGGTTTATTAATGTCCACATCTAACATTTTGTACATTGCTCCATATCCTACTGCAGTGTAGAGTTATCTCCTGAGTATTTTACGGTGAGTTATTTACTTAGTGTGACAGGAAAGGGATTAAAAATGCTCCATATTACAAAAATCATATCCTCGTCTTCTGCATGTCCACACGACACACGAGAAGGAGGAAGAGCGTGAGCTCTGGGACAGTATCCAAAAACAAGTTAAATTGAACTCTCCTTTACTCTTATTCAAAGTTTCAGGCTGCTGAAACCCATTTTCTGTCCTCAATATTTGTCCAGCTGATGTGTTAATAGAAGCTTGTTTTTCACAATATGTTCATATCACCAAAAGCATTCAGGGAATTCCTAGATCACTTTAAATTTTTCCTAATTCAACATCTGCTGGAAGGAAAACGCGAAAGCACCCAGATGCCTTTGCTTTAGAACAATTCCTGTGACTTATTTCGCATTAACAGTTTTTATTTTAACTGGGATTAAGGATTCTAAGGGCAGATCTGAGAAGCTACTTTGCTAACTGTAAAAGGAAAGAGAATGAGGAAAGTAGATTTATCCATACTGAATGAATACCTGTCCCAACAGAGAAATAACTAACTAAACAGCTATTCAGTAAGCCTGCTACAACTACCCCAGCCCCACCCCAGGCAAACAGGGACTTCAGAACACTTATCTCCTGAAGGAGGCTCTTGCAATTCAGATCACAGGCTTTATTTTTTAATTCACGCATGTTTGCTTCAAAAGAGCTCCTCTGCTGACTATGGAAGAACAAAACAAAAAAGCCAAAGACAGAAACACTTAAGGATTTGAGGTCGGGGAAATGTTAGAAGGTGAGAAGTTGGGCAGTAAAAGGAAAAGAAACATCCACTCACTAAATCTAGGACAGCCTTGTACAGAAATCTGCCCCAAACTCATTTGTTCCTCCACCTTAGGAACAAGAGGAGCTTCCTTGTTTGTAGTCAGAATTTTAAGGACTAGTACTAGTCTTTGAGCCAGGTAAACAGTGACTCTGATTCTCAGCAATTATGAAAGGGCCAGGGTTTTTGTTTTGTTTTGTTTTGGTAGAGTCTTGCTCTGTCACCCAGGCTAGAGTGCAATGGCGCGGTCTCAGCTCACTATAACCTCTGTCTCCTGGGTTCAAACAATTCTCCTGCTTTAGCCTCCCAAATAACTGGGATTACAGATGTGTACCACCATGCCCAGATCATTTTTGTATTTTTAGTAGAGACAAGATTTCACCATGTTGGCCAGGCTGCTCTTGAACTCCCTACCTCAGGTGATCCACCCACCCCAGCCTCCCAAAGTGCTGAATTAAAGGTGTGAGCCACCGCACCTGGCCATGGGTCAGGTTTTTAAAACTGCAGTCACATGTTTATCTAATCTTCATAATTTCTATTATATATGTGAAGTGGTGGCCTTGAGAATGTGCCTGTCAGACCTCCGATTTCAAGGAGTTTGCTGATGCAGGGGTCTAGCTCTGCCTAGAGAAATCCATAGTCCCATTTGCAATGAATCCTGCTTCCCCCCGGCTGCTCCCAGCCAATGGCTGCATGTAGCAGGGACACTGCAGGGGGACACATCCCCAGGCACTGTGCCTCCAGTGGGCACCAATACCATTGTTATGGGAGTTGATTTCGGGCACTGTGCTGAATATGTTCAGTCTTGCTACTTGTGCATTTTTTAATATGTGTGATTTCAAAGATGATGTTGTTTAGGAAGAGGCTAAATATGGGTTTCGCAAAAAGCTCAGGCAAAGGCTTTGGCAGGAAGTTCACTTGGAAAGGTGTTGCAGGAAGCAGAAGTGGGGGCATGGGAAACAGGAAGGGAGGGAAACCAATAGGTGGATGCATGATTGAGTTAACAACTGTTGCGACTGGGCTTGCAGGCTCTCAAAGGCAGCTTTGCCAGACTCTCCCGAGCCCTGCACTAGACTCTGAGACTTAGGCATGAGGAATAATCTTCCTTCCTTCCCTCTCTCCTTCACTCAGGGTCAGACCTGCTGCATAGCCTGATGGCTCCCTCAGTCTCTCCTGGCTCCCTCCCTATTATCTCTGATAGTAAGCTTGTCCAACTCATGGCCCATGGGCCACACGCAGCCCAGGATGGCTTTGAATGTGGCCCAACACAAAGTTGTAAACTTTCTTAAAACATGAGGGTTTTTTTGTTGTTTGTTTGTTTTCTTATCAGCTATCATCAGTGTTAGTGTATTTTATGTATGGCCCAAGACAATTCTTCCAATGTGGCCCAGAGAAGCCACAAGATTCGATACTCCTGTCTTATAGATGTGACTCTTAACATGTTTCTTGTACATTTAATCCCATCTTTTCCTCTGCTACTTGGATAACCCAGATTAACATATGTAGTAGTATCTGCATTATGTATATCATTATACACGACTATATATTTATATATAATTACATACAATTATGTATATAACACATACACTTAAAGTAAACTTACAGTGGCATATTGGACACCTCTAGTTCATTATTTAGCTAATCTAGGGCTCACCTCTTACTCCAGCCACTGCTGCAGTAACCAGTTGCAGGTAGGTCTCAGCCATCCAGCTTTGCACAGTTACTTGTTTAGCACCTCAGACCACTTGCCAGGACTGCTGGCCATTCATGCTCATGGAACCCAGAAGAGTGGGGCCATCTTTGATTAGTGGAGGCTGGGAGTTGCTGGATAAATCCCTTCCCCTTCCATCCCCTGAGACAGCCCTGAGACCCATGTCACAAGGTGCCACAGAAGGACCTGTGGATCAAACACTGCTTGACTGTAGCAATGGTCAACTCAATCATGCATCCATGTATTTCTTTCCTTTGATCCCTGTTTTAGTCTCCCAGACCCTCACTTCTGCTGCCTGGGATACCTTTCCAAATGAACCCTCTTTGCTGTGACTTTCAGGGAAACCCATACTCAGCATCTTCTTAAATGATATTTGTAAAGTCACACTTAAAAATAAATACACCAGCATTAAAACAAAAAATAGTGGCAGGGCACAGCGGCTCACTCCTGTAATCCCAGCAATTTGGGAGGCCGAGGCAGGAGGATCAAGACCATCTGGTCAACATGGTAAAACCTTGTCTCTGCTAAAAATACAAAAATTAGGTGGGCGTGGTGGCATGCACCTGT
Organism: Piliocolobus tephrosceles; assembly: GCF_002776525.5. NCBI lineage: Eukaryota > Metazoa > Chordata > Mammalia > Primates > Cercopithecidae > Piliocolobus > Piliocolobus tephrosceles. The sequence continues at coordinate 90,759,477 of NC_045444.1, forward strand.
AGTCCCAGCTACTCGGGAGGCTGAGGCAGGAGAATCACTTGAACCCGGGAGGCAGTGGCAGTGAGCCAAGATCACGCCACTGCACTCCAGCCTGGTGACAGAGTGAGACTCTGTCTCAAAAAAAAAAAAAAATTAGTTATCATAAGACCTAAAATCAACTTACATATCATCTGACATTTATACCTCATTTAAGGAATACTATACCAAAAGCTGTTGAAGTAATTTTGTTTTGACACTACTGTCTTTTTCAGTGGCCATATTTAAAATAAAATCAGTTATACCATTGAGTTAAAGTGTTCAGTAAGACCAGAAATAACTAATGGAACCCAGGGCTCCTGGGTTTATTTTGCTTTTGTGTGTTTTATACACGTGCAGTAACAAGGGGCTTCTCTGTAAGCATTTTGTTCTGTTTGGCTTTGTATAATCTGGGCACATTGTGGTTTAGCCTTTTACAATAATCTGGTTACAGCTGTTGTTTTTTGGAAGGATTCTCTCAGGTAGCTGAAACTGTGGCCCATGAGCTCCGTGTGGTAGATGAAAATCTAAAGATGTCCCCCCAAATTTCCCATGACTGAGTTGCATAATCAAACACTAATTTAGGAACTGTGAGGGGACTTTGCAGGTGGAAGTAGGTTACTAATCAGCTGACCTCAAGATAGGGCAATGATCCCAGAGCTACCAGGGTGGGCCTGGTGTAATCACGCTCACCCTCAAGCAGAAGAAGAAGGCTGGCTGAGGGAAGCAGTCCTATTTTAATGTCCAAGACCATCACTTCTCCTTCCTGGGATACCTTTCCAAGTGAACTCCCTTAGCTGTGACTTTCAGGGAAATCCATCCTTAGCATATTCTTAAACTATACCATTTGTAACATCACACATAAAAATAAATACATAAGCTTTACAACAAAAAATAGTTATCATAGGACCTAAGAAGAAAACTGAGGGAAGTGGCAGAAAGGAACACAAGAGAAATTCTGAGGGTAAAGACTCAACTCCATTGCTGCCTTTGGGGATGAAGAAGGGGACTATGAGACAGGGAATGCAGGCAACTTCTAGAACAACCTCCTGGCCAACAGCCAGCAAGGACAGAGGGACCAAAGTCCTACAGTTGTATGTATCTTAATTCTGCCAACAACTTGAATGGACTTGAAAGTGAATTTTTCCCCAAAGCCTCCAGATAAGTTAATCAAGGACCAAGATAAGGACCAAGTTAACCAAGACATTGATTTTGGTCCTGTGAGACCAAGGGCAGAGAAACCAGAGAACCTGTCCTGTGGAAACCATGAGATCATATATCGGTGTCTTTTAAGTGACCAAATTTGTGATATTTGTTGTGACAATCATGAAAAACAAACACACTCAGTATGGGATTTCAAAGCAGAGCAGCAGACTGGTGATATAAGCATCCTTCCTAGAGGACTCAGGTCTATGTGTGATATAGAGATTTCACACCTAACAGAGACACCACAGAAGAGCTTTGCACACCTAACTGAGATGAATTTGCTACAAGAATTTATCCATCTTTACAAAGGAATTCTCCCAATTCCACTTGTGAAACATAACAGACAAACAAAAATAAAACCATTGGCTTTTGCTTTTGATAATGCACTTTTCAAATATTTACAGAATGCTCTTTAAACATTCAGACATAAACGTTGCATCATGTCTGAGTTGCTGACAACTCTTGCTCTGTCCACTGTCCCAGAAATTACTTTCCTCAAAGTGTGGTGACTTGAGGGCATGAGAGGAAGTATTGCAGATTCAAAGTTAAATGATCCAGGGACATTGTCAGAAAGTTCCATTTTCAATGAGAAACCCCTTAAGAATGCACACCTCTGCAGATAGCTGCCTACAAGAAAACTGCCCAGAAGCAACTTTTCCTACCATGGGGTTCAAGCCTAACTTGTTGATAAGAACACAGCTTTCCACACATGTCTTCGGGAAGCTGCCAACTTAACATAAAATCATTGTAATCTAAAAATTGAAATAATATTGATGAAAGTCAGGGGGAAGATGGAGTTCATGAGGAGCTGACATGGAGCAAAGACAGCACATCCTTGTTTCAATTGGCAGGAGAAGACTTAGGTCTCAGGTCGGTGTCCGGCGAGACACAATTGATAGAAATACGTTATTTTAATTCATATTCATGGGCTTACATGTCTGTCTCCCCAACCAAAATACAAAGTCCTCAAGGGCAGGGACATTATCTCATTTATCTTTCTGTTTTCGTTGCCGAGACATAGACCTTATATATAATAGGTACTTAAAAAATGCTTACTTAAGGAATGAATTGGCAAGTGGAAACTCTCCCAAACAAGAATGTTTTGTCCAGCTACTGCTCCTCCTCATCTTATCACTTATTTCAACAGCATTTTAGGTGCCATCTAATAAGTGCCAGACACTGTGTTAAGCATCCAGGAGACACTGGAAGAAAAGCATATTCCCTGCGCTCATGAAACTCACAATCTACTAGTGCAGATAACCAAATAATCACAAAAATAAACTTAAGGTGACAATTTGGGCATCCCTGTAAAGGGAAGGTGGCGTAAGATGGTATAATAGCTGTGTCTGGTGTAGTCTTGGTGGGGTCTGGGAAGACATGCCTGAAGCAGTCATGTTTGAGCTGAGAGTTGAAGGACGGGAAAGAATTAGCTAGACACAAGAGAATAATCACAGTCCAGAAGAAAGAACTGCATGTGTGCTATCCTGTGGCTGAAAGGAGCAGGGAAAGAACAAGGTGTGGAAAGGAGCCCTGTGTGGCTGGAGTTTAGGGAGGGAAGGAAATGGTGATGAAGAAGTGCCCAGAGAACAGGGTGTGGCCAGGCCACATGGGGTCTTCTAAGCCATGGTAAGGATTAGGGTCTTATGTTTTCCAACCTGGAAAATTGCGACTGGGGAGAATGAGAGACGTGATTAGTTTTGGGCTCATCTAGCAAATAGGTAGAGAATGTATTGCTGGGAACCAGAGTGGGTGTGGGGAGGTGACAGTATTCTGAGCCAGGTTTCTTAGACCAGAGAGTAGCTGTGAAGATGGAGAAAAGTAAACGTCTTTGTGCGTAGGAGGTAATATACTGGATATTGGGGAAATAGGATTATGACTTAACTGGATGTATGATGGCCTTATGCAACCTAAACAGTCAACTTTGAAAGGGGACAAGGTCATTGGGTGCAGTGGCTCACGCCTGTAATGCCAGAACTTTGGGAGGCTGAGGTGGGTGGATCATCTGAGGTCAGGAATTCAAGACCAGCCTGGCCAACTTGGTGAAACTCCGTCTCTACTAAAAATACAAAAATTAGTCAGACATGGTGGTAGGTGCCTGTAATCCCTGCTACACAGGAGGCTGAGGCAGAAGAATCGCTTGAATCTGAGAGGCGGAGGTTGCAGTGAGCTGAGATTGTGCCACTGCACAATCCGTCTGAAAAAACAAACAAACAAACAAAAAGCAAGGTTTGAGGGAGGTGAGAAGGGAAGAACATGAGTTCATTTATAAAGCTGTTAGATTTGAGTTGCCTTTGAAACATCCTAGTGATAAACATCAGCAGCTTGTTTCTTAAGTCTGAAGCCCAAAGATAGGATATAACCTGGAAATGTACATTTGTAAGTTATCTGCTAAAAGCTGGTAATTGAAGGCTTGTGCCTGAATAGGGTAATCTAGGAAGACAATACGTAGTGAGAAGAGAATTTAGGAAGTAGCCTCTAAGTCCAGCTCTTACTGGCCAGGTAGAGCATGATGAACATCCATAGGAAATGGAGTGAAGCAATCAGACATTTAAAAAGAAAATATGCAGTGATCAGAAGCTATTTATGACTGATACAAATGGTGAGTGCAGAAATATTGGTTGAATGAATGCTTGAAGAAATCTCTGAATTTTTTTTTTAGCTTCTTAGGTAAGATGTCTGTTAGCTAGTTAACCAACCTCAAATCCACTCTCAACCTCCTCCCTTGCCTGCCTCTACTATAGTGGATAGTATAGAGGAGAAAACAAACTTTCTTTCCTTTTTCCTTTTTAGGTTCTTAATTAATATACTTTCCTGAAAACAAGTTAGACTAACAAAAGAAAAACAAGTGGAAGTTTGTGTGTGTGTGTGTGTGTGTGTGTGTGTTTGAGACAGTCTCACTCCGTCATCTAGGCTGGAGTGCAGTGATGTGATCATGGCTCATTGTGGTCTTGACCTCCTGGGCTCAAGCGAACCTCCCACCTCAGCCTCCCAAGTAGCTGGGACCACAGGCATGTGCCACCATACCTGGCTAATTTTTAAATTTTTTGTGGAGACAGGCTCTCCCTATGTTGCCTAGGCTAGTCTTGAACTCCTGGGGTTAAGCAATCCTTCCTTCTTGGCCTCCCAAAGTGCTGGGATTACACGTGTGAGCCACTGAACCTGGCCCAAGCAGAAATGTAGTAACACATGATGTACCCATCGCAAGGGAGAGGCCTAAGTTCAAAAGCATTTCTCAAGGTAGTGGCTTAGAGGTCTTGCTTGTATTTTAATAAAGAACCATAAATCTTACATAGGGACAAGACAAATGGGACAGCTTCCAGTTTTTTAAAAGGCAAGAAAATGAGAAAGATGGTAAAATCTGTTCCCAGATTACTCTGGTGCTGGCTAGTGCCTTCCCTGGGCTGATAAGCAAGTGCTGTCTCTAGTAAAGAAGGATTTATGTCCTGCCATTAGGCAAATACAGCCTGAGGCAGAGTGCTCACCGGAGTTTTCAGTGTCTTTAATTTAACAATCCTCAATGTTGGTTTCCGTCAATAGTAAAATCAGTCCCACTTGCTTGTAGTGGCACACATAGTCCAGTAGGTGCAGTGAGAGGTAAGCACAAGTCTGCTGGGAGACTCTGAGACTTTGAAGGCATTTGCTTCTGGGTAAAGAGGGATGTGGCAGGTGCTCCCTCTGCCCGTCTTCCTTCCTTTGCACGTAGACATGTTGGTTAAAGGCACAGCAGCCATCTTGTGATTATCAAGCACTAAACATGAGGACAAAATGGCTGTATGCTGAAGATGAACAGAGTCTGTTCAGATGATGTCGGGGAGTAATTGCCTCCGTCATCTACCACCACCAGACTTGTGGTTACATAAGAAAAACAGACCCTTATTTGGTTAAGCCACTCGTCATTAGGTTTTCTGTTCCTTTTACCAAACATATTTCTAACTAATTTAGACCCCTTTCAAAAAAGGTTCACTGATACCCAACAAGAATCTTTGACATTCTTGTTAGTAAAATTTAACATTTGCTTTAGCATTTGCTTTATTGTAGAAATAAAAGTCATGGGCATTTGAGCTAGATGGGCCAGTTTCCCCCTTGGTCTGATTACCAAGAAAATGAATGATTGGCTGAGCATGTCTTGCTATGGGACTCCAGTGCCTGGATCCCTCCCACCAAGGTGTTACACCATGTGATAACGTGTGGGCCTCTACCCACCCACGTTACTATTTTCTTCTCACAGACACCCCTACTTACAAATAAACTGAGTTTATTTACAAAGGAGGAAAATGGCTGCTTCAAAACAGAGCAATGAATTACCTATCACAACCCTGAGATCTTTTGCTTACCCATATTGAGATTACTTGATTTATCTTCTCAGTCCAATGTTTCAAATTTGTGACTATGTTTTTACTTCTTGCTCCTGTGATATGACACCTTTAGGATTTTGCCCACATGCTAGCTACCTCCTGGTATACACAGTGGGCATGAAGTTTTAAAACAGTGCTTCCTAGCTATCACCGATGGAACAAAAGTGCTTCCCGTTTGCAGTAGAAATCACCCCATGTCGTCATTTGTCAGCTAGTTGCAAAGGAGCTAAAAAATTCTGAATTCCTGTTGTAAAAGACAATCCTCTCCAGACTTGTCCAGCACTTCCACTTTGCAGCCAAACTGCAAATGCCATCCCAAAGGTATTAGGTGGCTCTTTTTCTATGTTCATGACAAGAAATAGGAAAATGAAAAGTTGCACGAAGCTGGGAAAATCGCAGAAACCTGGCAGGGGATGACTTTCACCTGAGCAATTTGTCAGCTCCAAAGGGACATGTAAAGCAAGTTTTAAGAATAAGAGGCATCCGGTTCTCATTCTGACTGGTTTGCCTGGCCATAATTATTGCAATGTGGGCTAACATCTCCAGCCCTGCAGTGCACCTGTGTAGGCTCAATAACTGCAACTGACCTGCAGTATTAGTTAACGTTGATGACAAAACTCCGAAAGGTCTTTATTTATTACAGTATATTCTCTTTTTAACTGTAAACATATTGTATTTTCCCCACTCCAGCCTGTCAAAATATACTTGCATATTTTCCCCTCTCACCTCAAGGGAAGGAGCTCAATGCCCTCTGACTCCATTACTAGGCTTCCTTCCCCAGGACCATGAGGGAACTAGCCCAGCAATGGTGCAAAATGGTGCAACCCCTCTGACATATGAATCTCCTGGGAGTCAAGTCTCTTGGTAAATATATGCCTTAAACTTGAGAAGTCTAATTTTAATTCTTTCCTGCCCAGTCCCCTGGTCCTGCTAGATTTGTAAGGACCTAATAGTCTAAGACAATACCCAAAGTGAAAGGTCAACTTTTTTTTTTAAGTAGTGATTTGTAAAGAATTCAGGGCCAAGAACTGTAGATACCAATCCTTATTCAATCACTAGTTTGCAGGCCTTTTCAAAACTCTTAATTGTTTGCCTTTGTATGTGAAAGAACTAGGACTGCCCTACCTTACACTAATGCTGTAAGGATTATTAAGTGTTGGAAAATCCCTCTGCAAATACAAAATGCTATGTAAATAATAACAAACTACTTGAGCAGATTTTATTGAAGAGATCTTGAACCAGCTGCCCCTACACATACACATACACACACTCAGACACACATGCACACACACAAACACTGTGGATCCTAAAGGATTTATTGATGATGATTCTCATGTGGATAAATGGCTTGAATGCAGGCTTACCTGATGGTTGCAGCAAACACTGATTGACCTCCTAAGGTCCTTTCTTGACCTATTAACCTGTCTTTTCATGTTGATGATACTAAACCTAATGAATATAGAGTGGGGGCCATTTCTAAATGTACCCTCAGCAGTAAGGACAATATTTATCAGTATTACTGAGCTTTAGGCTTCATTTATAAAGTGTATTAGCATCAATCATTTTACAAGTATGTATTTCCCAGAATGACTGCACTTTGTAAAACAAACAAAAGACCTCTGGAAGAATCAGTGGATATTATAATATACGGCACAGTGCTGAGGTAACAAAACAGTTGTGTAATTATTCCCAGCATGACATGTTGATGCACAAAAACTTTGGTTTCTTTTAAACAGTGTCTGTCAATTTCCCCACATCAGTGCAGGAATCACTGACATGCACAATTTTCCCCATCAGTATGATGCCCAATTACTTGAAAAGGGTGAAAACTTTATGCCACTTTCCAGCATGATGGACATAACCTTTAAATATTGGCAATTGCCGAGATGTTTCATGTTGTAAATTTTCTGAACATAATTGTGACTTTTCTCTTGCCATCAGCTTTACTTTTTATTCAAATTAGGAAGTATTAACAAAGTTTTGCTTGTCTCTCTTAAGATTCAAATTTATAGCCATAAAGTATGCTTAACTCTACTAGAATGGTAAATGAATGCTAAGGGAGATTGTGGAGTCAGCTTAGGGAATATTTTAAAACAGGAGTTTTCCTTCCTGAGCACTTTATGTATAGAATAGCCTGAACACAGAGTAGAGTTTTGCATAAACTCTTATGGTCCTATCTGGATATATTATCCAACACATAATTCTCATTTAAAACTCAGACCTAGTCACACATAAAATCATTAGATACTTTTGGCTTCATGTTGACCTGAAAGAGTGAATAGTCTTCCTCAAATGGAACATTAAATTTTCAAAATGTGAATTTGTATAGCAAATAATTATAGCTGTGCATTGTGTATTTCAATAAATGTGTATTACATTTTGGGTATTTATGTAAATGAAATTTAGAAAACATTTCAGGGCATGGATGACCTCCCAACTACAATGCCCAATGACCTTTTCTATTTCTCTTCTTTGGTATTTTCCCATTTCCTTTATATCAAATAAACATTTGGCACTCTTCTCTTGGAAATTATTTTTTTTGAGACAGAGTCTCGCTCTATCACCAGGCTGGAGTCTAATGGCAAGATCTTGGCTCACTGCAACCTCCGCCTCCTGGGTTCAAGCGATTCTCCTGCCTCAGCCTCCCTGAGTAGCTGGGACTATAGGCACGTACCACCACACCCGCCCAGCTAATTTTATTTTGTATTTTTAGTAAAGATGGGGTTTCACTATGTTGGCCAGGATGGTCTCAATCTCTTGACCTCATGATCTGCCCGCCTCAGCCTCCCAAAGTGCTGGGATTACAGGCGTGAGCCACTGCGCCAGGCTGGAAATTCTATCTACTCTTCGTGGCCCTGCACAAACATGGCTTCCTCTATGACTCTATGACAGGCATTTGTTGGATTTTTTTTGACCAGTTAATATCTAAATTCCCTTTCTAATTTGGGGGCACCCACTGCAGGAGTAGAGAAGGCCAGATAATTGTTCTCCAAGAGCCCTGGCAGCCAGGGGAGGGCACATGACCTAGGCTTAGCAGGTCAGATGATCCATCCAGAACTCTGTTCCTGGAGCACGGAAAGCAAGAAACCATTTAACTTCCACTGTAGTGGGGGAAGAGGGTCTATAACCAGTGTCTGGAACAGTGGCGGCCGTGGAGTCAGGAAACCAGCAGTGCGCACTGGGGAGGTCGTCACAGGGGTTTCTGATCAGACAATTCCTGCAGCACAATCAGCTGTGTTCTCAACATCTTTGATTGCTCACTGCCCAAGCCTGTTTGTCTCAGTCTTCTTGTGGATTCTCTGAGTGACCAAGTCAATGTCCAATAAGGGCCTTTACAACTTAAGTGAATCAAGTGTTTGTTTGCAAACAAACAAATAAAAAAATCCAAACTCACCTGCACAAAATCACACCCCACCTCATGTGCCAAAAGAAATACCTCCTTATCAGAGCAATTTGGGGGTCTTAAAAGTCTTTCTCAATTATCTTCCATTTACATGTTCTACTCTCCAGCCAGATTGACCTAGTCAACGTTCTCTGATCACACTTTTTCCGAATCAGGTGCCTCAATTTGAATCAATTTTCTTGTTTATAAGAAGCCCGCCTGTCATTCAGATCTACATTAATCTGGCTGGGAATGGGGCCACGTTTAGTATCTGCCATAGCAACAGGTACCAGAGGTTTCAAATTTCTCCAGATGCCAGCTCCACTCCCCACCAACCAGGCTTCCCTGTCTTCCTGATTGCCCCAAATCCCAGAAAACAGATGTGACCTTGATCTTCTTTGACCTCTCATAACATTTTGCATCTTTCTTATGTCAGATACCACATTCCGCGTTGGAAAAAAATGGTCGTTTGTTTTTGTATTCAATCTATTCTAGATTGTGGGTTCTTAGTAATATAGTAAAGGTTATAACTTATGTGTTTTATATCTGTACATTTTCTAGCAGTGATATTGCATGTTGGTTGAAAAACAAAATGGATATGTGTACATCTTTCTTGCTGAAATGAAGATTATTACAAGGCTTCTAATATACAACTTCCTATGCCTCTAAAATTCTACCTACTCACTGCTTAACTTAAAAAAACAGAAAATATTATGTGATCACAAAGTATATTCTATGATCTCTACTTTAAAAAGAAAATAATATATTACACAGTCAAAAATTTAATAATTAGGTTTTTTAGGAAGTGAGTTAGTAAATTAACTACTTTATTATGGCATATTTAACTGGATGTTTCAGATATTTAGCAAACAGTTAATGTATCTGGATATGGTTTTGGGTGCAGTCTATGTAAATAGACAAGCATTGTTTTCATGCTAAATGTTCCTCATTAGAAGTTTGTTCCCAGACAGAAAGTGTAATACATTCTTTGATGGACACAGAGTTTCAGAGAAAGGAATAAAGGAATTTAGACAAAACTTAGGGGGAAAAGTCAGTTATTTGTACTTCTGTGTTTTATTTCTCAAGGAAATAGATTTGAAGAAAGCCTAGTTTTACACCATTAACAGCTGATATGGATAAGATAGAGTTGCTTGATAGCAAAGAACAGATAGGAAAAGAATCCATCTGTCTGGGAAGGTCTTCATGGAAATGGATAAGTAGTGCCCATTCGGGAAAAAATTACTACACATATAATATATTTCTGGAAGGTTTTGTGCAAAACATATTTCTTGTCAGTTTCTTGTTTTCTTTTCAAAAAAGAAGCTTCTTTCGGGCCGGGCACGGTGGCTCATGCCCGTAATCCCAGCACTTTGGGAGGCCTACGCAGGCAGATCACCTGAGGTTGGGAGTTTGAGACCAACCTGACCAACATGGAGAAACACCATCTCTGTTAAAAATACAAAATTAGCTGGGTATGGTGGAACATGCCTGTAATCCCAGCTACTTGGGAAGCTGAGGCAGGAGAATCGCTTGAACCTGGGAGGTGGAGGTTGCAGTGAGCCAAGATTGTGCCATTGCACTCCAGCCTGGGCAACAAGAGTGAAACTCCGTCTCCAAAAAAAGCTTCTTTCTTCATGTTTTTTCCTCCATGACTGCATTTAGAAAACAGTGACAGGGTAAGTGCATTTGGGCTCTTCAGATAGAATCGATTCTGGATTTCTTTTATTACCTTGTCACAGTGCTTCAATGATGGTTCTAGATTAGATAAATTGATCACATTTGAGGAGGGTTTCCTGCAGTTCACATATGAACACACACACACACACGTGCTCACACACACACACATGCTCACACACACTCTCCAAACATTCTAACCCAAAGCTGTCTTTGCTCTTTGCTTTCAGCATGGCTTCCATCCTGAGCCAATTACGGAAAACAACAGCTCCCCAGCACTATTGCCAACAGTAATCTCAAGGAAAGAATTGCACCTACTCAAGTCTGAGAACATATTCAAGAAGTTAATTATTTTCCTAGTGTGGTCCTTGGAGCAACATTTTTTTTTTTTCCTTTACCTTTTTCCCTATAAAGTGCCATGGGGTATTATTCCTGTGGAACATATGGGGTACTATATAAAACCAAGTTGTTGCTGATTTTACTTGAAATCAGTTTTTATTTCCTGTTTTATGTCTACTTGTTTACAGCACCTGGAAACATCATCCCTGTGCTGAGGCCTTCGCAGTCAGAGCGCCTCTCCCTGGTTCCTGGATAGCTCACTTCGGAGTGCTGCATGTCCCTGCATGTCGAGGGAAGGAAAGAGGTAATGCCAGAAACTAATTTTCAAATAAAATGGCAACATGATTGAAATGCGTTCCTCTAAATTCAGTATCAATTAAGTTTAATGGTCACAAGTCTTTCATCGATTTATAGAGCTGTGTATATCATGATTTTTAGAGAGAACATTACTCCCTAGACAGCTCTCTAATTGAGAAAAGGATTCTATAGCACAGAGACCTTCGATTAATGTTCTATAGAGATAATTTGTAGCTTTTTGTTCTGCTGGTCACTGCACCAGTCATACACGGACTTCACTTAGCAGGTTTGGGAAATTTAGTTGCAGCCACAGCAAACAAAGCCTGACAACTGTATTCTCCATGACAACAGAAATCTAAAGAAATGGTTAGTAACTGATGGGGCTTTTGTTCTTGTCTCGTTTCCCATTATGGCAAATCCTCAAGGCAGCATGGAAATAACAAATTTCTAGTTGCTATTTACACAGATAACTGCCCCCAAAAGACCAAGTAGAAAAAGTAGCCAATGGATTGTGCCATTGGCTTTATTCAGGAGCACATTTCTAGAAAGAAACAGGAGCACATTTCTAGAAAGAAACAGGCTACACTGGCCTGGGTTCCAATGCTGGCTCAATGATACACTCGATGTGGACAACGTGACATAATATTGATTATTCATTACTGGCTTTGGAAGTCATGGTGAGTAACTTACATACAGCTCTATGTATCAGTGTCCTTATGTGGTAAGCACTTATCAAAGACTCCCCACTCTACTTCCTAACACCTGAGGGTCAATGTTCACTACACTTATGGGATGCAGTGACTTCCATGTGAAGGGTAACCAGTTAGAAATCTCAAGAAATGGGTGAGAGTGGCATGGAAGTGTCCCTACACCACCCGCAGATGATTACATTCTAGTTGCCGTCTGGTTTTTCTGTTTTATATTGATTCTTGGCAGCGTACTATTGCTGGACTTAGTGATTGCTTGCAAACTCAGCTTCCCCTAAGAACTAACGAGCTAATTTGAGCTTCCCAAGAATGCAGGGTAGTGATTAAAATGCCAAAGGCATGAGCCAGTTAAGCTCTAAAGAAGTCCAAAGACGGAAAGCAAAAAAACAAAAAAACAAAAAACAAAACAAACAAACAAAAAGACTGAGAAACTTGGAAAATCTAGTGACACCTCAGGACTTCACATACTTCCCTGGGCAAATCAGTGACCCAAAATTCATGCTGGCTCTGATGGAGGTAGGGGAGAGCTGGGACAGCGGCCACTTCATGGCACCCTTGGAGTTCCATGCCGAGAAAGGCTATTCGGTGTATCACATAGAACTGGATTTGGACCTCATCTCTGCCACTGGCAAGCTGTGTGAGCTTAAGGAAGTTACTTAACCTCTCTGGGACTTGGTTTCTATCTCTAAAAGGAGTACTTTCTTCATAGCATTGTTTTGGGGATTAGGTAAGAAAATGCATTGAAAACAAAAGGCCTAATGAAGTGAAAAGTATTACAATTAAGACTACTGGCTTAGAGAGCTTCAGAAAATCTCTCCAAGGTTCTATCTCCTCTCTAAAATGATTATGATAACGTTTCCCACTTTTTAAGGCTGTTGGGAGGATTATGAGCTAGTTGACTAGCATTTATAAATATTCCCTGGCATATATTAGGTTCTACATAAATATTAGAAATTTATATCCCCCCTATTGTCCCATTCCCTGGATCATTTGCTTTTTTCTCTACATACCACCCCCCAGCACCATGCTTGAACTCCTGTATATGTCTCTCCTCTTATGTCCAGCTAGGATTCCACAAAGAGCCTTAGAAACCAAACTTCAAATGGACAACATGGCTTCCTAATAGGGTAATTCTCCTATCTCTGCCCTGATAGTCATGATCAGCCATTTTTAGGTTAACTTCAGCTTTTCCTAGGAACAATAGCCATTAGCCAAGTAAATGTGACATCTCAATCTCTTTTATAAAAGTGAGAAGAGTGCTAAAAATAGTGCTGGTTATTTCACAGTTAATCGGCTTCCCTTGAAGAGGTGGTATGCCTCTGTCCTTGTAGGAAGTCTCATGTTCACTGCCCGTCACCTTGTTTCAAGAGAAGTGGGAGTGAGATTGAAAAGTGCTGGAGAAGGGTATGATCTTGCTCAGAGGTGGAGGAAGATTTATGTACTATGAGAAGCAACAAAGAGGAGGATTAGCAGAAGCTTAGGATGAATTTGATAGCAGGACTTAATATTACAAGGGCTTAATAAAAATGTATCAGTCCCCCTTTGTCAACTTAACAGCAAAATATGAGCGCAAGTAAATGCTCAACAATACCAAAAGGCTGCAAATGAGAATCTATACTGGAAAACAGTTATTCACACAAAATGTTTACTTGTGCAAATCTCTGATGTCAAAGACATTTCTATAACCAGGATTCTGTCCCTACATTTTAAAAGACTGAACAATTTTGTGCAACAAAAATATGTGATTATGCAAGTATGTCCAATATGGGTAATTAAATTTCATGCTTCAGGAGACAAATTAGTTGTTGAGGGATATCTGGAAGACAATTCTTCTGCATGTATGTCATGTCACAGCTAGCCAGCCTTCCCAATGGGGCTTTGCTGTCCTGCTAGGAACCGAATAGGGGCACTGTCTAGAGAAACATTTAATAAAGCAAATTCCTTTTCATTTACTCTCAACATTTCTTACCCTCAATTTGAGTGTTGATTAGCCCTTGGAGTTTGAGCTTATGCTAGGCAGATCCCAAACTAAAGACCTTGAAGAGACCAGGTTTGTTGGTGTTCGTAGTTTCCCAGAGTGGTCTGGAAAATCTATTTGCAGATTCTTAACCAAATTCTTAAGATGACCTCAGGCAAACTCCATCTTCCACTGAAGTTCTTTAGGCCCAAATGAATCAGGTAGAAACCATCACTGTGGAGCTTTACTTTGCAAGAATGGAGGCCCAGGAAAAGAGGTGATGATTCCTAGATTGTGGGCTTTCCAGAGTCCTAGTCAACTGCATCAATGAAGAGTGTACGCTTGTATTTAGTTACCCATTCTTGTAAAAATATAATTCTTCATTAATAGTGGAAAGTGTATTGGGAGGAAATGGCAGTAAGATTTTATCTCTCATGAAAGAAAACTGTATCTTCTGAGAAAAAATGATATTTTTGAGAAGATTTTCTCAAAAATGATTTGAGAAGTGTCAAAAGAAAGGCTCCTTGTCAGAGAGATGTAGCACAGCTTCTAATAGACAGCATTTTCATACTATCAAACAGAAGGATTGAAAAGTAAGAAAACTTTTTAGATCATGACACTATTTGGATAAATTGCTTCTTTTTTACGTCATGTTTTCACATTATTTTACACATTATTTTGGGAAGGACAGAACCATTGTCAATTTTAAGCTAACTTTTGTATTAAAGTTAGTACTAACCTAAACTTAGTTTCCAGCATTTCATGTGTCCCTTCACTTATTAATTAGGTGACAATCTACTGACTTCAGTTAAAAGCTCTATAGATCTAAAGGGCACTGGGTCCTGTCTGCTAATGGTCAGATTCCAGTTCTGGACTCACTCATAGCAGGGTTTATACTCTATGTCCTGATGTTCAGGGAGAAATTGTAGCCATAACTCCAAACACCATAAATAACTCAAGAACTCCCTTGAAGGTATATGGGGCATGATAGAAAAGATTACTACACTCTGCTGGGTTAGGCTCTTTATCAAAATCATCTCTTTTAATTTTCACAACTGTGAAAAATACACATCATAATGTGTATTTGCATTCCCATTTTGTGGATAAGAAACTAAGGCTCTGAAAGACTGAAAAATTTAGCTGAATTTATTGTTCTATTATTAACTATGTTAATAATTTTAGCTCTCACCTGAATGGCTTCAGATCCCACGTTCTATTCATACTCAGATCAGAGCAGGAAGGAGAAAGTGAATATGGCAGATTGTATTTTCTAAAAATGGCCACAGCAATATTTTCAATCCTGCATACTCTTGCAGTTTTGTCTCTTCTCTTGAACATATGCGGCCTTTGTGACCATCTTGATGAATAGACTGCAACAGAGGTGACATTACAAGGTTTTCAGGGCTGGGTCATAAAAGGCAGTCTGCTTTCTGTCGCCTTCCTCCGAGTGAGACTTCAGATGCCTTTGAGCTGACACTTCTTGGAACAGAGATGAGCTATAACTACTAGGCCCAAATTGCAGATTTGCTAGCAAAAACACAAAAACAAAACAAAACAAAAAACATTGCCATTGTTTTAAGCCACCACATTTTGGGATAATTTGTTATGCACCCATGGTAATAGTGACAATCACAGAAAATATTAACTCCATACTTAGAATCATGATTTTAGCACAATAGGTGAATCATGCTAATATACATGTATGCTTGTGTGCATAAATGTGAATACATAAATGTGGACACCCTGAACATGGATCTAGTAGAACTCATGACAAGGAATCATAAGCATATACCTCGCCTGCCTGCTCTATTCCCTCCCTACTTGCCCGCATTTCAGAGACATTTCCAGAAGAGTCAAAGAGTAAAGACCCATTTGCATGTGATTTTTCAGACAGTTTTTCTTATAGTGAACAGTGGCAGCTGTGGCTACTATCCACTAAGTCTGCTTTTTCATGTCCCTTTTTTTTTGTTCCTTTGGAGAGCTCTTCCTGCACTCCATGTCATCCCCAGGAGCTACCAATTCTAATGCCCTGTTGCCCATCATTAACAGCACTTCCATAGAATACACTGGCTCACTCAGGTGGGCAATTCAGTTCCCCACTTGCATCCTAGAGATTGGTTCAAGGATGGGCATGTTACTCAACCAAGGTCAATTTGCATGTAAGCTGAAATTGATAGCTGGACTCTGGAAAAGAGTTGACTTCCGTGGCTGACTCATTAGTCCCAGCTCTTTTCCTTCTATCCACACCCTTTGCCCTATAACTTTGCAGTTCTTCCAATTAAAATGTAAGACATATCTCCTTGCCCCTTGACTTTGGACTGGGCTACATAGCTTATTTTGGTCAATGGGATATTAGTAAACATAATGTGAGCAAGGGCTTGAAATTTGCTTGTGCTTTGGGATGTGTACCTCTGCTTTTAACTTGAGAAAAACTTCCTCAGGGGAGCTTTGTTCCTTCATTGTTGGCCCAAGAATGAACGCAAATGGAATAAAGCTACTCTGGCTGCCTCAGAATGAAGCAAAGCCTCCCTACAGTCAACCTTTGAATTAATGAAATAAATTCTTTCTATACGATGGAGATTTTGTGGTTTATGCATAGCATTTTTGAAAAACAATGGGTAACATACGTTTTCTCTCCGTGCAGCTGCTAAGCCAGAGAAAACATAAATTCAAGTTCCTAGTGTCTGTCTTGTGGAGACAGCTCAGCTGACAATAAGGCTAGGTAGGGGTTAGCAGAGCCAAGAGATGGAGAGAAAAACAAATCCATCTGAGCCCATGGACCCAGCTGCCTAAAGCGTTTGAATCTTCCTTTGTAGTTTCCAGTTACAGGCGTAACAAATCCCTTTTGAAATTATTTATTTATTTACTTATTTATTTAACTTCCTTAAGATCAGCTTGAATATCGCTTCTGTAACTTGATACAAGAATAGCCTAGACTAATAATGCGTCGTGTAAACCATCTCTGATGCCTTCCCTGCCTCTAGATTGCATTCTTCGCTGCTACCCACAGAACCGTTTCTGGCACCTGAATAACTGGCTTTCAGCCGGATACTGTGTTGGAGGGTATAAAAGATTTTCCACTTGAAGTTTTCTCAAAGCTATGAATGGTCCCATCGGCCCACCCTTCCTCCTGCATGGGATGCAACAGAACAGGGCCCACAGAGGACATGGCTTGGTTTCCATCAGCGGCGGCAAGGTTTCACTGTCATTTGAAAAGACTAACTAGATTTTGACTCTCTTGGGGGTCTGGGAAGGACAGGAAGCTGTGGTTGAATGCAGGAGACTGCAGCTTTCTCTTTCTTCCTAGGGGCGGGCAGTATCTAGGCAGTATCCAAATTTGGAGCATGGGGTTGGTAGCTTCATGCTTGAGTTACAGGTTCGAATCCTAGAAGGTTGATTTATGTCCCAATGATACAAGATTCATGCCAGAAATAGAGAGCCCCCCCGCCCCCACATACGTATACATGTGTATTTTTCCGCTGTTTCCCAGCTCTTGGGGTTTTTCAGAAATGTGAGCCAAAAGATACTGTGAATATGTCCTACTCTGTGTGAATAGCATGGGAATGCCTGAAGAGCTCCATTTTTCTTACCAGTGAGTGAGATTCTAGTTTCATGTCTTTCCCAGGTTATTCTCTTCTTGCAAGTCTCTTCCCCCTCCCTGCTCTTCCGTCACAAGGCGTCTATCCTACAACTCGCCAGCAAGAGCAAAAAAACAGCACCTCACGCACATACTTGATAAGATATTGGAGGAGGTTGAATCGCCATGGTGAACAAAGGCCCTGGGCCCCTGCCAGCATGTGGGGCCAGGCCTAGAAATCAAATGTGACGTCCCTTCTGTGGCAGCCACTCCACATACTAATGACAGGTCCAGTGGGCTTGTGTTCTTTCAATTTTAATTATGAAGCAGAAGTGTAATAAGACCATGTGGCAGGGAACGCTGTGGAGCTTGACAAGGTATTTTATCAACATATTATTATATTCAGACATAGGTGAGCACAGAGGATGGTGCAGGGCTCTGAAACCAGCCGAGGTCTTGGCAGACCCACTGTTTCTCACCTGTGGGAGTGGCCTCAGGGGGAGAGGCTTAACCACCCTGAACATGAGTCTCCTTGGGCCTGGGAATACAGGTCAAGAGTGTTGACAGAAGGTGTCATAGTCCCCTGTGGAATCCGTCAGTGTGGATTTGGTTTTCTTCCTGAACATACACACTCATGGCCATGTGAGGGATGTGGTCCCATCAAAGTCATGTTGTGAAGCGACCTGTTACCACGCTCCTTGGATGCATTAGGCATTCTTCATAAATGTCTCATGTAATGCCCACAACGATGCTGTGAAGTAGACCAATGTAAACACTGCCATGGCCTCCAGGATCCATTTTCCCCTTTATCCCCACAAATGCACAGCAGCCTGCTTTTGTTCAGATGGACAATATCCCAACTAAATAAAGTTGATTTCCTGGGCTTCCTCAGAGCTACGGGAGACCCTGTGCTTCACCTCAGGCCAATGAATAGCACGTGTCAATCCCCTGGGGAAGGCTCTCTGGAAAGCTATTGCTTTTGGACAAGAAATGACAGATTCAGTTGGCTTGTGCCCTTTGCCTGCTACTTAACCTCTTCCTTTTTGCCTGTGTGAAAGATCAAGATGCCTGGAAGGACAGCAGTCACCTCACAGTCATGTGCATGACAGGATGGAAGAGGAGGATGAGAGAAGGAATCCAGACTCCTGACCAGTACATCTGTATCATCATCTCCATTTTACAGATGGGGCATTGAGGCTTAGAAAGGTGAAGCTGTTTGTATAAAGTCACAAATTCAAACCTCCATCTCTCTAAATTCAGATTCCATGCTCTTTCCATAAGTTCTGGTTAGAGTATAGTCTCAAGAGCAGAGATGTTAAAGAATATATATGTGTGCATTTATTTTTATTTTTGTTTTTTTGAGACAGAGTCTTGCTCTGTCACCCAGGCTGGAGTGCAGTGGCATGATTTCGGCTCACCACAGCCTCCTTCTCCCACATTCAAGCAATTCTTCTGCCTCAGCCTCCCCAGTAGCTGGGATTAGAGCACCTGCCACCACACCCAGCTAATTTTCCCATTTTTAATAGAGATGGGGGTTTCACCATGTTGGCTAGGCTGGTCTCAAACTCTTGACCTCAGGTGATCCACCTGCCTCAGCCTCCCAAACTGCTGGGATTACAGGCATGAGCCACTGCACCTGGCTGCATTTATTCTTAACTCTAAAACATACTGTTGGTTTTAGGTGAGGCTAAATTCCTGGGATAGGGAAGCTACTTAACAGGCAGGCATGGATGGGAGGTCAGTGATCATGGAGGGCTCAGAAAATCCTTTAGTGGTAAGATTTGGTCCACAGACCTGAGGAGGATACTCAGTACCCACTGGCTCTCTCTTCCTGCGACCCTGTGACTACTTCAGAGAAGATGGCCTCAGGAGTGCAAGTTAGTGATGATGTTGCATTTTTTACGACATGAAAGTTTGGAAATGCTCCATACCAGAAGAAATCAAGAAAAGAAAGAAGGCTGTCGATTTTATTTTTATTTTTATTTTTTGTTTCAGTGCAGACAAAAAGTGCTTCATGGTAGAAGAAGGCACAGAGATCTTGGTGGAGATGTTGGCGTAACCACAACTGGTCCTTTCAAGCATTTTGTGGGAATGCTTCCTGAAAACGATTGCCACTATGCTTTGTATGATGCACACTTTGAAACTAAGGAATCCAGAAAAGAAGAGTTGATGGGTTTTTGTCCTTTTTTTTTAATTTTAATTTTTTTTGGCACCTAACTAGAACCTATGAAAAGTAAACTGAACTACGCAAGCTCCAAAGATGCAATCTAAAAGGAATTTTAAGGCATAAACATGAACAGGCCAGAAGATCTCAATCAGGCTTGTATTGCTGAAAAGTTAGGTGGGTCCTTAATTGCAGCCTTTGAAGGATGCCCTGTGTAGATCATCATTCAGTGCCATACATTGAAAGCGTCCATGTTTAATGTTATTCTTTCACTATATAAATAAAGCATATATATTTAGGCCAGGGTCTCACTGAGAGGGAGCTGTCTTGTCATTTTTTAGAGTAAATATTCTAGAAACACATGCAAACAGTCCTAAATAAATCTAAAGTCTGAAGTGAAAAAAAAAATTGGGGTATTTCTAGGTATAGCCTTGTATATACTAACAGCAAGGCGATAGAATTAAATAAAAGCTACCATGAAGAAAGAAAGAGGGGTATCACTAAGTGGAAATTGTATGTAAATTCGAAGAAAGCAAATGAACTCCTATGGTGTTCTAGTGACAACAAACAGGATTTTTATTTTCTTCTCTACCCCTTTCTTCACCCCAGTGAAATAGATTTCAGAAGCACTGTTACACCAGAAAGGAAAAGAAAGAGATTGCATTTGTGTTCAAGATGCTGGATTTTAAAATTTTTGCTATTCAAAAGGTTCTGTGCCCTTTACAAGTAGGGGTGAAATTACACTGAAAAATCACTTTTTTTATTATCTTTGAAATGAGGTTTTTACAAAAGCGTGGCAGGAGGGAATCTTGTCACAGACTTCTTTTTCTTTAATGAGCTCTGGTTTCTTAATGTATCATGGATCTGCTTTAAAAACCTCTTTATTCACATGTAGTTTAACTCAGGGAGAATTAAGCAGGTCAAACCCAAACACGTTTTTCACTTGTACCAAGAATAAATGATTTTCCCCTGGAAATACCTGAAGAAGAAAATTATAAAGAGAGATTTGATTCTAAAATCCAGAACCCTTGAGCCCTGAACTTCAGGGATATTGTTCTTGCTTTGATCACAGATACAGAAAAGAAGAAACAAACCCCCAGTATGTTCTTATCTGTTTCTTGCCTTTAGAGGGGAAAGACCACATTGGATTTCTCCCAAGAAGTGAGAAAAGACGTGCATAATTTAAAGGTAATTTCTGGAGGGATGTATGGCTTAGGACCAACTCTCCCCCAATCAGCTGACTTAGAACTGCATTGTCCCCAATCAGATGGCTTAGTACCATCCCTTCTACATCATCAAAACTGCCCACAGCAGTCTGGGAGTATCCAGCAGATATTTATCTAGTTACTACAGTGCAGTGGGAATAAACTCAATGCTATAGGAAGGGAGAGATAATGGAAGATGTGGCATCGTATTTCAGGACTTCTAAGCCAATCTGACAGTCAGGGTTATGCCAAGGTCATGTGCAGTCCAGAGAAGGCCACTCCCTGCACTCCCTTCTCCATGCTGCAGGATTTTAATTCAGGTGAATCCAGATAAAAAATGAATATACCCTTAAATGGTGAAATCATAAGCAATGACTGTAAGCAGAAGTGGTTCAGGGCCAAAGAAGCTGTTTGAGGTAAAGGCACCTCCCAAAGACAAGGGACAGGAAGAGGAAGGTAATTGATGCAAGGCAGTTGATGATCAGAAGATAATGCCATTTCCGTTCATACTGGCTGGGAGAGCTGGTTGAGGTGTGCAAAGGAAATAAGGCATGGCTGAGGCTGACACATGCTCATTTGTACAGATATTTTAATAATAATAGCAAACACTTAGTGAGGCTTTACTTGTGCTAGGCAGTGTGCTAAGAACTTTACATGGAGTGCATCATTTTGTTTTCACAACTCTATGGAATTCTTTCTAGATACTTTAATAGAGAGGAAGATGAGGCTTGGAAAAGTTAAGTAACTTGGGCATGTCACTATGGTAGTTAAGGTGGTTAAATCACGATTCAAATGTGAGCAGCCAGATCCTCGACTTGACCTTTTAACCCTCACTAAAGTCACGATTTCTACTTTGTGCTCGTCAATGCCTTGAGCCCTGGGAATACCAGCGTGATTGAGACATTTCCTTCTGTCTTGGAGCTGATTATATTTTAACTTATAGATTTGTAATATTAAATATTTTTGCCATGATAATTATCTTTCTTTTGAGGACTACAAATATAATCTACCTGATACATTTGAATTCTTTCTAATCATTTTTCACTAATTACCAGATTTCTTCCCTGCCTGACTTAGTGTCTTGTCCCAAATCAGATAGGGAGGAGAGCGGAAGGAATGGAGGTTAGAAGCCTCAATTCACCTCACCACATGGACACGTACAGAGAATCAGAAGTGAACATAACTTCTGGAATAAAAGCAAATCTCATGTGTTATAGATAGGAGGCTGGAGGAAAGGGAGATTAATTCTAACTGGGGGAGTTGGGGAAAACATCCTAGGAACAGTGACATTGGGCTGGGTATTGAAGCCTGGTTCATCACCTGAGTACCTGTTTATCCAGCCACCTAGACCCTGAAGCAGATTCATTCAAACTTTGTGGCCTGGAGATGGTACTGCTTGCCACATAGAATTACCCCACCAAAAACTGCCCAAACTTCCTTCATGTCCTGGGGGAAAAGGAAGAAGAAAAAGAGGAAGGAAGGAAGGAAGGAAGGAAGGAAGGAAGGAAGGAAGGAAGGAAGGAAGG
>NC_045444.1:90781890-90856576 GCF_002776525.5 Piliocolobus tephrosceles
AGGAAGGAAGGAAGGAAGGAAGGAAGGAAGGAAGGAAGGAAGGAAGGGGGGAGGGCGGGAGGGAGGGAGGGAAGGAAGGAAGTTAGGAGGGAAGGAAGGAAGAAGAGGGGGAAAGGAGAGAGGCAGAAAGGGCAAAAGGAGGACAAAAGGATGGAGGGAGGGAGATGGCATATAATGAGAAGAACAAAGGATAAGTAGGGAAAGAGCCTAGTTATTTCTTGAGATCTCTCAGTACTTAAGGGCTCTCTCTGCCTCCAAATCCTAAATTTTGGAGCCACCTTAAAGAATCCCCTTGACACTGATTGTCCCATTAGTCAGTCTCAACCATGGCTTCTAGGAAATCTTGATCATTTTCAGGGGACATGGTCCAGGCATGCATTATTTTTGTAAATTCCCAGGTGATCTAATGTCCAGCCAACATCAAACACCTTTTTCATGGACCACACAGAGCAGACAATCCTCTCTTGTGATTGTACTTCTGCAACTCTGCCAGGCTTTTGGTCTCACTTGGATGCTGTGTGGCAGGTGAGCCTTGTCCATGTTCAGATCATCCTCAATGCTGAGTTGTAAACTGCCATCCTGTCTGTTAAGTACCAGGGCCCTGTAGCCATATAAAAGGATTGAAGTCTGGAAGAATTCATGAGGCCCAGTTCTCACAATCTGGTTCCCCATAGTTAGTATTTGACAGGCGTGGGGAATAAGATTTCAAGTTAATAGCAACCTCAGGGTTTTACTTCTTATTGAACTCCCCTGGAAAGAACCAAAGATCCAGTAGAAAAGGGCTGACACTGTTTGAAGAGGGTCATTTGGTCCTAATGAAGAAGATAAACAAAGTGGGTAGTTGTTTCCTGCTTAGAGAAAGGTCACTGGGGTGACCTTGTGAACAGGTCTTGTGAATTGATATTTTTAAAACCTCCATCTTATCTTCCTTATCAATCACTTTTCACAATAAACAATACAATTTTGTGTAGCACATGTTATTTCCTCATTTCAAACGGCTCTCAGTAACACTATTTGGCTAAACAAATAAACAAAAAGTCTTTGGGAGGGCATGTTGATGTAAATTACCACCAACTAATGAGGCCAGCTGGGATCATTCTGACCAGGAATCTTTAGACCTTCTACAGTGCATTTACTTTTCTTCAATCCTCCACCAAACACTGTGCCAACAGTCTTCAGGCTTTAGCTTATTGACTAAAGTTGTCATAAAGGTGCCAACTTGAGCCCTATCATGGTTGTTATGTGGTTGTTGACAGTCACTGAATTAAAGACCCCTAAGACCTGCTGCTCACCCAGCCAACACTAGATGTGTAACAGATGCCCAGCAGGCTTAGGAGCTACCTCGAATGGATTCGTTTCTATCACCACATCCTCCATGTGACACTCTGACCTTGTTCAAGGAACACCTGTAGCTATTTCTCAAGGCATTCAGCAAGAACATGAAATGGTCTCAAGTTCAAAGGTATCCCATACTTTTTGTTCTTTTATTTAAAGCTTCTTGATGTCTTGGTCCTATTCACTGTGTGATTTTTTATAATAATTACATACTAAGTCAATGGCCAAATATAAAATGCAGGAGAAAAATCATGTAGCTATATAAAGCCCATGCCTTAGTGGACTCATTTTGTATTATAGTAAAGATGTCAGAAACATGGGAAATGTTAACTAACTAATGGTGTTCTGGAATCTTTCACCCCAAAAAATTCTCCGGCGAATCATTTTCAAAGAGCTCTTGAAATAGTTTTAGAGACTTTCGCAGTCTAAAGAAGTGGGTACGCTGGGTAGAAATAAAGATATTTGAGAAGGCATTTGCCAAATACCCTGTTGTTATTCAGGAGGCATTTTGGCATTTAATTTACGAATTAATTATCCATTCAATTCCTTGAGAATGTCAGATTTCTGAGTGCCAGCGCAGGGACATCATCAGCACTTGGAGGGGGAGTGAGTGCTGGCCTAATGAGGTTTGGTGCTTTCCTCCCTTTTCCAGAATCCCCCACCCCAAGAACAAAGGCCTTCTTCTCCCCAGCCCGATATCTCAACAGAAACTTTGAGTTATGTGGGAGAAGGGAGAGAGACGATTAAAGGCCTGGAAAATGAGACCTATGAGAAATAGTGAAAGGAGTGGGGATTATTGAACCTGTGGAAGAGAAGCGGAGGAATGACTTAACAGTCTTTCCCTTCTCTTTGAAAAGCTCTCACATCGAGGAACGCAGCCAGCTGTTCAGCATCTCAGCGAAGACCAACCGGGAGGAAGCCGGTTCAAGCTGCAGCATTAGGGATTTAGAACACAAGAAAGAATTTCCTGGCTTTGAGAAATGTTAAACATCAGGAAAAGTTACCCACAGGGGTTGAAGAATCTCCTTCTCTTGGGGTATTTAAAAATAGATGTTCTTAGCTGTCTCAAATGATTTAAAGATCTTACCTAACACTTGGGGGAGGGGGTGGAGGAGTTACAACCAGATAATCTCATTCTGAATATCTTTTGGTTTTAAGAACTAAGAAGGTATTTTCAAAAAAAATTTTAAGACATTTAAATTAGACTTACATTCTCCTTTGACTCTCCTTTGTCAATTTAGTATAACTGTATGAAGAAGCATTTAAAAAGGAGGAAACACCAGGATTTAAGGCAAAACAAATCTCATTTACAGTTCCATCTTTTTAAGCTATTTGTTCTTGAGAAGATAAAGACCTCAACCTCAGTTTCCTCACCCGTAAATTGGAGCCCAAACTACCTGTATTACTGACCTCAGTTACTATGAATATCAAAGAAAACATGAAAATGCTTTTAACAGTGCAAACAATTATATAAGTGCAAAACATCATTATGGGGAGGTATGTTTTACATAAACCCCTCAATATTTCCCTGTTTATTTCAATTCTGTAGGAGCTAAGAGTCAGGCCTGACAAAGTAGAGTTATGCTCTCCATATCTCTAACACATTGTCAAGAAGGAAGTGAAGAGGATTTTACTTTGAAATCTGGCCTTGGAATATTTCCTGATCGTCTGACAAACCCAAGGACTTCCAACTAGAATTTCAAACTTGGGCACACATCAGAGCTCCCAGTCGAGCATTTGGTGCAGTGGGATCCAGGTGAACAAGCTATGATCCTGTTCCAACCCTTCTCAGATCATTTTCATAAGGAAAGGAGTTGGAGGGGATTCATATGGCTTAAAAAAGCAGTCAGGGAAAAGTTGCAAAGCGACCCCGACACAGGTTCTGAGGAATGGCTCCTTACAACATGCTGTAGGAAACTCAGCCTCCTGCTCTCTCCTCTTGCAAGGTCTCTTTAATTTGGTGAGTGTCTGACTGTTTGGAAAAGTGTTGATTAAGAAACCACATCACTACGCTAGAGTCAGTTCCCCAGGGGCCTGGGTTTCACACGGAGGGGAAGCCATTGTCCTGCCACTGTGTGTGTTCCTGCCACCCTCCAAGTTTCCCTGTCATTTTCTTTTTTCAAAACTGCCTCCCACGGTGAGACAACTTCCTGGAGTCCTGGAGTGGGCCATTTCCAAGGTATTGGTATTGTTTTACCAGAGAAACTGCATTGGGATTCTACTCCAGAAAAAATCCAGTTGTGGCTATAGTCAGGCTTTCCCTCTTGCTATTGTAAAAGTGGATTTATCCCAAAAATACTAGGCAAAGAAAAGAAGGAGACAAGAATTTCTTGACGGAAGGAGTGAGTGAATAGCTAGAGAACCAAGATGGGAATTACCATGAAAGCTTCAGGCTCAGGGAAAACCTGCTCCCGAAAAGGCAGAGGAAAGAATAACAGGGAGGCCTTTATTCTGCAGTGATCTCTACATAAACCCCTGGAGTTCAACACACCAGCAATCCTGGCAGAAGAAGCGCTCCGAGAGAGGCAGAGGACCCCCAAATTCACCCAACTGCCTCATGGTTGGAACCTGCGTGTGCAGCAAACAACCAAATCTCAAAAGGGAATACCACTGAGCATTTTCATTTTTATTCTCAGAATAGTTCAACTTTTTCTAGGGCCTGACTCTTGAAGGCATATATATATATATTTTTGTTTGTTTGTTTGTTTGTTTGTTTTCTCTTCCTACTGATCCCCTGGAAATTTCTCAGGTAAGAGAAGGAAAACAAGAGTGATAACAAATGCTGCTTCGGGGGGAAAGTCACATTCCAGGTGAATTCCTGCTACTTAGTTCATTCCCATTTTGTCCTTTTTCCTAAGGGGAGAGGAGTGTTTTTTATGGAATGTTTTTTAGCCCACTCTACATGCTACGGGGTATTTCTTGCCATAGTGAAGCTCACACCACATCAAATATGCAGGGAGCCACTGAACCATGATTTCTTGAGTCACGCAGTTTTAGCCTTCAAACAAATACCTGTAAGGAAAAATGGGAGGGTCCCCCCCAATATAGTTACGTACCATAGTGGGTTGTCAGAAGGAAGTTGCATTGATGAAACAATTAGACAGTGATTAATATGCACCATAACTCATGGCAATATTCCTGTTTCAGCATTCGCCCCTTCACAGAATGATGTCCAATTACTCACTATTGATCAGCAATTGCGTTGCACAGAATAGAATGGCAGCGTCAATCCATTTCGTCCTATTGAGTTTCAGCCAATAACAATTGATATTTGGCACATGTTTCCCAGAGACATTTGTCTGCCATCAGGGAGTTGATTAACAGGTTGGCAGTTTGTATGTTTGTGAAAAAGGGAGGAAAAGTGTAAATCCCGCTTATGAATTTGTTCTCATACCTGATGTGGAGAATAAGGCAGTCGTTACAATCAGCTGTTTGCCCTGCCAACCTGTTCACATTCAACACTGTTCGGCCCTTATTTTTTATTGATAATCATGTGAATAATTAAACTCCAACTACATGAAACCCACATAAATCATCTTCAGTAGGCACGTAATGGACCTGGGCTCAGCCATTGCTCACAGCATAAATTAAGGCCAAAATATTCACAATGTAAACTAAGCATGTCATTGCCTCCCGCAGAATTCACAGTAACCTG
This sequence comes from Piliocolobus tephrosceles, assembly GCF_002776525.5. Taxonomy (NCBI): domain Eukaryota; kingdom Metazoa; phylum Chordata; class Mammalia; order Primates; family Cercopithecidae; genus Piliocolobus; species Piliocolobus tephrosceles. The sequence continues at coordinate 90,786,881 of NC_045444.1, forward strand.
CTTGTCACTCAAAACCTGTCACCTTCAAGGGAGTCAGTATGCAAAGGACTCTTCTCTCTCTAACTATCACAGGGACCAGCGGCTACCTTTTGCCTTTCATTTGCCTCAACCATCGATGTTACGTAAGCAGATGACATGCTATTTGTTTTGAAAATCCCACTTGCTTCATTTGGCCATTCCTGCTGCGACCCTCACATTTGTTCTGTGCTTACTTTCAAAATGTCCAAGCCGCACCGTCCAGAGCTATTAACCTCTCTCAAGAATGTCATCAATCATACCTGGCACATGGGCTTTGCTAGACAAATCTAACAACATCTGCCATGCATTCTGCAACTTCCTTTTGATGCCTCACACTTTATTTTCACTTTCATCTCTGTGTGCTGGTGAGATTTATGTCTGATCCCTTTCAGATGCCAAGGAGTTGGTAACATGCCATTCCTCCAAAGGGCAGTGTGCCGTGTGAGAAATTGGGGCGACCGCTAGTTCGGGGCTGGCAGGCATCCCGGTTGCCAACATCCAACGGCCACTGAAGCGTTTTGCCAGGAAACCTTGATTCAGTGGCCACCGCACCTGAGAAACCACTCATATGTGTACACATGAACAGCTGGCACATTAAAGGCATGTCTGGAAAAAATAATTTTATTTAGAAAATAGGCTACATGTCTTCTGCCTAGACCTAGGAATCATCCAAGAGCACAATGTTAGCCCAAACCCTGCTCTTTGTTCATCTGAACCTCCCCTTCTCCCCTCCCAATGGGAAATCCCACTTTGTGTGTGTGTGTGTATGTGTTATCACAACACTCTCAAGACCAGCAGTTGCCTGGCATCACAGGATCACACCTGCTGCCTTGATGGTGGCTTTCAAACATCTCAGATGACACCAAGTCATTTACTCTGACTGACATGTTCAGGAGCTCAAAGATCAATAGCTGTGGCTCCTCCTGGGGTTATTAATGATTCCCCATCTATTTTCTTACAGGCAGACATTTCCTCTGGCCAGTGTTCTTAGGACTTTCGGATTGACGATCTTAAGAGAAAAATCTAAGGTCCTGGAATATTCATCAGGCCTATTATTCTATTAGTCACCTTGTGAAAACTTAAACTTGTCCGCAGCCTTTTGTGGCGGAAGGTAAAGATTATGCAGGAGAGATAGATGGACTGTTAAATAAGAAATATCCGCTTTCATGAAAATGTCATTAGTAATGAAGAATGCATTTAGGGTTCTCTACAAGGCATCCAGGGCTATTTAAATGATCAAAGAAAAGGAGCACTCATACCTCAAAGGGTTTTGTTTTTAAATATTCAGTAACTTCACTCTTGGCTTACCAAGCCTAGTATTCATCTTTTTCAATAAGCACTGTAAATTGTGAATCTTTATAAAAGAAAAAAAATACATGTTTATATAGTTTACAAGCCTACACATCTTCACTGAATGAAATTAACTTTTTATGATAAGGCTGTAAAGTAAGGAATAATACTTTAAGGTCCTCCTCATCTTAAAGAATTCTTGAATTGCTGATGTCTGGGTGAAGAGAAAAATGAGAGCGTTGATTCAGGCAACACTGATGCAAGCGTATCCTAATTCTAAAGAACTCTCAAATATTTAATGATCAAAAAAAGTTCCATAATAGGCTTAAGTGAAGTAGGTAGTGAGACATGCATCATATGATGCCTATGATGAAGAGACCCGTAATTGAGGTGGTGAGAAAGAACAGCGCTGCCCTGAAATACATTGATATTACACTTTTGTCCACTTGGATGCCCTCCCCACGCACACTAATCCATGGATCTGAGGGGGAATAATCCACTGACATCCAATTTTCTGGGAGAATTTTTTTTCCCTTCCTGAATGAGGCAATTTGTTCGTGAAGTAGTGGAAGTATTAACTCTTTCTCAGCTAAATGATCCTCACAAAAGAAAGATTAATTCTGGCATTGGAGATTAAGGTCACTAATTCAAAAAACCTAGTCAGATGCCCTCAATTTCTAGCCACATCCCCTCTTGTCTAGAAAAATAACAAGAGAAGCTGTGATTTCCCAGTAAAGCAGAAATAACAAGAAAAGTTCAATACTGAACACACAAAACTCTTACAAATAAAATGGAGCAGCAGTTCAAGCAGACTCTGGATCCAAATATTTTCTCACTCAAAGACATGCTTAGAAAATAGCTTTTAAAAAAATCTAGTTGGTAGTTCTACAAACATTTATTGAGCACATACTGTGTGTCAGTTGTGCTGGGTTTAGGAAAAATAAAATAGCACAAGTTGTTCAGAGTGTAGTGGAAGAGATATGTGTGTAAGCAAATTATAGAAAGCCTGAAAAGTATTAAAAAGGCATATATAAAGATGCTAAGGGAGCACAGAGGAGGGTGTATAGGGCTCTGCCTAGCAGACATCAGTGGAGACTTTTTTCCTGGAAGAGTAGGGTTTTAGAAGGAGAACATGTCTGGGGACACAAGCCAGGAGAGAAACAGGAACGGTGTCACCAGCAGCCTAGCAGAGCAGAGTCACCAGGGCAGGGAGTTTAACCTGCTATTATGCATCATTTATGACAGCAACTTCCCTTTTAAGATCTTTTTCCCATATTGCAGAAATGATGCAGAACCCAACACAGAAGTGGAACTCTCTGCAAATCCACTCCCCTCACCTCTCATCATCCAGTTTCTCTGGAGACATCTCCAGGAGGTGTCTCCTACATGCCCAGGTCCAGTGAGTAATCATATGGCTTGCACTGCTTCTCCCTCTTCACCACTCCTGCTTTCCCTCTGCCAGGAGGCCGTGGGTCTGGCGGGTCCTGTGCCGGCTCACCTGCTGGTGGTGAGTGCTGCTGCACCAGCCAGGCCCCACTTGTCAACTTAGCTTCCCAACTCCTGACAGACAGTGTCTCCCCACGAGATCCTGCCTCCACTGCTGGTACTTCTCCTTCGTCCTTCACCTACTCTAGTGTTCTCAAACCTTGGAGATGTCAGGACTGGTCTCTATAACTGTGTTGTAGACTACAGAAAATACCCAAACATACTGTCGGCTCTTAGAAAAGTTGCAGTGAGGAATTCTTTCCATGTTCACACATGGTCCTCCCTCCCTGAAGACTCCAGCTCAGGGAACTAGGGGTAACCCAGTGCAATTCCCAGAATCACCCCACCCCCAACTAGGCCAAGCACATAAACCTGGCTTCCTTCCCCGAGGCGCTGGGCTTTTCTTCCAGACACAACTCAGCCCCTGTGTGAACACACATATGGCAGGCCTACTACACCAGTTCACAAGGTGACTGGACATATCTCAGTCCCTGTGATGGATGTGGTTTATGTTCAAGCTGAGATATTTGCCCCATGCATGATAATTGGGGAAATTATATAGTGAATTCCTTCAGAAGCCTCATTAAGTCACTATAGCTGAGAAGAAAAGTCTTATATAGATGAAGATATTTAGTTGCAAGAGGTGAGAAAACTGATCTCAAATAACAAGGAAAATTGGGTGGTTCGTAATTGAACAGTGGAAGATTCCACTTCAGACACAGCTTGATCCAGCATTCATGCAAGGCATCAGGACCCAATTTCTCACCTCTCGTTTCTTGACTCCACTTTGTTGGCTCTGTTATTAGGCTGGTTGATACCAGGGTATCTGCCAGCATGTCCCACTACTGTATTCGAATCTGTTTATAACCAGTAGGAAAGAGAGAAGGTAAATCAACTTCCTTTTCTCAGAAGCCCTGGCAACATGTCTTCTTGTGTCTCCTTGGCTCTGACTGGTGAACTTCCTGAGCCATCATAATGGCTGGAGTAAGGCAATGTACTGAATGGATTAGGAATGTGATCATTGCTCCACCCCTGTGTCTGGGGATGGAGAAACTCTACCTAGAAGCACATGACTGAGAGTGGATAAAGGAGCTATTTCCCAAAGGAAAATCAGAATACTGTTTTGTAAAAAGAGAGAAGGAATAGAAGCTAAAAGGCCAAAATTCAAAATATAAATATTACACTATAATTTATGTTTCTAAAATATTGCCATCATATTGGCCCAAAGGTGATTTAACAACCTTGAGTATAGTTATTTGCACTGTGTAGAGTTTGATGAATGTTGAGACTCAATGAAATGTGTGTGGGTATGGGTAAGAAGAGGGAGATGGCTTAGGCAGTCTCACCTGGGTCTCTGGATACCTGGAAGAACATCCAACAGTGACCCATCATGCAGTTAATATGGGAAGTCGAGCACTACTTGGATCAATGAGATCAGAGACCAGAAAAGAATCAGCTGTAAACCACTAAAATTGTGTACCCAAATGAAAAAGTAAAACAAAAAATAATTCACAAAAATATAGAACTACAGATATAATCTATGAGTTAAGAAGAACTTCCTAACCAAGACTAGAAATTCAAAGGCTAGATAAAAAGGATAGACATATTTGAATATATAAATATTAAGAGTATTCCTATGGCAAAAGATCCAATAAATAAAATCACAGTCAAATATTAGAGCTAGAGGAAAAGGTTTATACCAGATTTAAAACAACTGGCACCTGTATCATACAAAAAAGCTCTTAAAATTGTCAATCCAGTAGAAAAGCAGGTAAAAGATACAAATAGACAAATCACTGAAGAGCAAATCTAAACAGCCAAGCACATTCTTTTAAATGCTCAAATTCACTTGTAGTCAGGGAAATGCAAATTAAAGTAACAATGAGATGTCATTTTAAAGCCATCAGATAGACAAATTAGTAAGAATTATCACACCCAGTGGCGGTGAGCTGGTGGAGATGTGATACAAAGGGTACTCATACATCCAATGGCAGAAATATGGTGTCTTACAGCTGTTTAGAAAAGCAATTCAGCAATAATTATAACAATTGAAACAACATTCACTATTCAATTCAGCAATTCCACTCTTGAAAATGTAGCTCATAGAAAGAACCAGCACATGAAGCTATTTAAATATGCGTGTGTGCGTGTGTGTGTGTGTGTGTGTGATCATTGTTCAATGAGGCAAAAAAAAGACTGGAAACAAAATAAATGTTCATTAATGAGTGAACAACCAAAATATTATGGAATATTTACACCATGGAGAATTATGCAACCAATAAAAAGAATGAAGTAGAGTTCTGCCAGTTAACCTGGAGGGGTGATCACAAGGTTTTGCTAGTAAACAAGTCGGGTTGCAGAAAGTGTATGTAATGTCATGTAATGATGTAATGTAATATAATTGATTGCTTTTATAAAACAACATTGATCATTACAAATCTGTGTTATATTAATACAGAGAATGATGTGGAAGATCATACAGTAGATTTTAAAAAATTGATTACTTGAAAAAGAAACATAGAGGTGTGGAGGGGTGGGTGACCAACCATCCTGGTTTGCCTGGAACTGAAACGTTTTCTAGGATGTAGGGGTTTTATGGCTAAAATTGAGACAATCTCAAGTAAACAGTGATTGCTGGTCACCCTATTGGTGCGGGAATATAGGATGGAGAGGGAAGGGAAAGGCAAGCCAAAAAAAAGGGAAAAGATACGACTAAAAATCATGTAATCATATATGCATTCATGTAAAATTATTTATCTTGGTTGATGTTGGTAAAAATAAGTTTTAAACATGTTTATTTTCACAGGTTTCTATAATAATTGAGGAAAGACTTAAATCTCACAGACTTCTGTGATTTTGAAGAAGCTACTCTAGAAATACAAGGGCTAATGGCATCTTCGATGAGCAAAGAAATATCATCTATTTGTTTAGTCAAAAACATGTTCATTAAACATTTATTCCATGTATTAATTTACCTATTAGTAACACAACACATAGAAGGCAGTCAATAAATGTGTCGAATAAGTAAGCAAATGCATGACCATAATTATAATGCATATAATTAATGTAATAACCACAATATATTGTAACACATATACAGCATGAAACATATTACAATAACAATCCTTTAACAGAGGCAAAAACAGAAGCCCAAGAGAACACAGAAAAGGTGCACTGCTTTTGCCTAGTGAAATCTTGGAAATGCAGCAGAAGAGAAATATGGAGAGTTTGAAAAAAGGAGAGTTTACAGCTAGGAAAAAGGAAAGAGGAAAATCCAGAAAGCAAGAACACCCCACACGAAGCCAAGAGTCACAGAAAAGCAAAGTGTATCTGGGAAAGAGTGTGACGTTCCCCAAGGCATGCATAGGGAAAAAGTGGAAGTTGGGAAAGGAGCGGTGAGAAGATGAGGCCGCAGGGAAAGGAGAGGTGAGATGCCTTAGTTTCTAGGCACCTGCCAAGCAGTTGGCATTCATTTTGAAGGCACTAGGAAGACAGGAAGTCTCACATCAGAGAAGAGCCATAATTGGATTTTGTTTTCAGGAAGATAACACGAGCACCAAGATGGCAAATAGACTTTATGTCAAATGCCATTTCCAATTGATCAGTCATGAGAGCTGAAGGACAATGTTAAGAAAGACTGGGTGGTCACCCATGTCTGGGCTTAGCAGGTAAACTGCCGTGACCGATTAGCAATGTCTACTCTGGATGAGGGAGAAGGGGAATGGTGACAAGGTTGCTATGTGTTTTCCAAGACCGCACCTACTACCAGCAGCATGGAGGAGGGCCACATGGAAGAGATCATTGTCAGGGAGAGCGGGTGATCTACTAATCCATACAAGAGGTGATAGACATCTGGAGAGGTACAGTGGAGGAACCAGATTCACAAGAGATTTCAGAGGCGCAATCGGGAGGATCTGCTGAATGAATTTAGCAGATGAGATTTAGTGGATGAGATCCAGGCACTAAGGGCATCTCTGGCAAGCAAGCAAATTTCAGATGAGGATTGCTTTATGGTATTGGAACCAAACCCACTTGGCCCCTTATACACCTCAGAGAGAATAAGATGACTCGGCAGTTCTGGGAACTGCCAGGGCACATTCAACAATTCCTGCCACCAAATCACTTTCTGATGTCTGTGGCCTGAGCTGCTTAGCCCAGCAGTTCTTGTGATTTATTCTCCAGAGCAGCTCCCGGAAGTTGAAAAGTCCTCCTAGAGCCAAAAACAGGAAGCATCCCCCACTCACCTGGCCCAGGGTCCAGGAAGGAATATGTGTGCTCTGACACACCCATGGTGTAAGTTCCCATTATGTCAGCAGTGTTTACCATCTCCAGGCACTTCCTATGACATAGGAGCACCGCTAAATCTCTTCACCAGCCAAGGAAATGACTAACTCCAGGATGTCATCCCTTCTCTCTCTAGCCCCCCAGCCAAAAATGGAGACGCTGTTGGACTTTCACTAAAAATATCAACACCATCTAAAAATAAGGTTCATCAACTCTGCCCTTGCCCCAGAATTCCTGACCTGAGCTCCTCTGACATCACCAGTGGCCCCTGTCAACGGAGCCTCTCAGAGCCACCTCCTAGCTGTCCTCTTAGCTTAAAGATCATTTTGTAATCAATCCCCACCAGCTTTCCCACCAATGAAATAACGAATAATAGATGGCCATGATTGTATCAAACAAGTGTTTTCCCAGGAGATGAAAGGTCTTCCAAAACTCTTCCACAAGCACATGCACCCAAGTGGGTTTATTTCCTGTCTGGTTGGCTTCCTCTGGGCTCATTACGGTTTCAGTGTCATTTTCCAGAACAGGAAAGAGAGTGTAGGAGTGTGGCCTTTAGCCGCCTCGGGTGGACATGCAGCGGCTTGACCTGTAGGAGAGTCTAAATGAAGCCATTTGTTAGGAAGCCATTGACAGGCACTTGGGTATTCAGTAGTGGCACTGTTAGTACTGCTGGTTCCTGGGGCACTCAGCCTGCTGCAGAGCTTTCTATTCTGTCTTGAGCTAAGAGACTGCAGCTGAAAATTGGCATTTGCTTTGGCGGTGGTGGTCTGGAGGAGAGTTGGGAAGAAATACCTAATCTTTAGTCCAAAGGAGAAGGATGGGAGAAATAAGAAATAATTCTAGATTCAGTTTTTTGTGTTTGTTTTTTTGAGTCCCCAGGCTGGAGTGCAGTGGTGCGATCTCAGTTCACTGCAAACTCCGCCTCCTGGGTTCACGCCATTCTCCTGCCTCAGCTTCCCAAGTAGCTGGGACTACGGGTGCACCGCCACCACGCCTGGCTAATTTTATATATATATATATATATATTTTTTTTTTTGTATTTTTTTGTAGAGATGGGGTTTCACTGTGTTAGCCAGGATGGTCTCGATCTCCTGACCTCATGATCCGCCCGTCTTGGCCTCCCAAAGTGCTGGGGTTATAGGCATGAGCCACCGTGCCTGGCTAGATTCAGCTCTTAACTCCTGTATTACTGGAGGTTTCTCTAATGACTGAACCAACTTATGAGTTTTGCTCCCCAAACAAGGAGGCAAGAAAGTCTCAAACCTTACTCCGAGAGGAAGTAGCACAGCATAGTGGATAAAGGCTTTGAAGTTAGAGTCTCTGGGGTTAAATTCTGTTCTTGTTAGGCACAGCTGTGTGACATTGAGCATGTTACTTAGGCTCTGTAAGACTCACGTTTGCTTCTCAGATGTAGACTGGGGTTTGTTATGAGGATCAATTAAATAAGAAATGAACAGTTTATACAGTCAGTGCTCCATAGAGGTACCTACCTGTTTTCTTTATTGAGTGCCTTGCCATGTGCTCGTTGTTCTTCTATTGCTGGAGATTCTACAGAAAACAGGACAGACAAGCCCCAACCCAGAGGACACAGAGGGAGCCATTCGTGGATGCTGAGTGGCTAGTTGATGGAAATGACATGTAAGCTCAGGAAATGAACTGAATAGAGGACTGGGTGGGGCAAGACAGTCTGTCATTGTTAGTCCTCACTCCAACATCCAAAGAGCTCTGGAGGAAGGAGAAGGAAACTGACATACAGAAACATCCAGGATGTTTGCTCATGTGAGGCCACTCTGGTGGGATGGTGTCTTCTCAGGGCTCCCCATCAGCTTGAGCATGATCTCAGGAGGAGCCCAAGGGAAGGGTTCAAGGATGGGGGAACACACAGTGGTCACGGCAAGTCTAGTCCCCCAGCAACTTTGTAGGCAAAGGGACTTCAGCTGTCTCCAAGGTACACCAAAAGCAGAGAAGGCTTGGCCATTGTGTCTCCAAGGTGACCATGAGGAGGGAATTGTGAATATCAGGAGGCAGCTTAGGTGACCACAAGGTAGGTACAGAATGATGATAGTGACAGAGTTTATGAGGAAAGAAATATACTGTAAGTTTGTGGGTTCAAATGGAGCCATTGAACTGAATCCATTAGTAAGTTTGGGGACCTTACTTAATCAGAAGTTAGTTTGATTCTGCTGTGTGCCTCAAGCAGCATGGTGGGCAAAACTTTTTTGCTCTAAGGGTCTTCATAATCCTTCTCTCTCCTCCACTCTGGAGCCAAGGTAAGGATCAGATGCTGTGATGTATTGTAGCTAGCTCTCTCTCTCTCTCTCTCACACACACACACACACACACACACACACACACCCATTCTTAAGCTCTTTTTTCCTCCAAATTAAATGTTTTCTTGGTCATTTGTATAACAACATTGCAGCTTATATATTGTTGAATGTTTAGTTCTCATTTTGAGCAGCCACGATATGTTCAATTTGAAGTTGTACCTAGGGAAGCCCTGGCAGAAGACACAGGAGACATACGGAATGAAGCAGGATTTAAGACAGAGGACAACAAGAGGTTGGGGGTTGGTTTGCGAGATACTACTCTCTTACTCTGTTGGTATGGCTCCAGAAGACCTGGAAAGATGCCAGGAATGAGCAAAGACCCACCAAAATAAAACAAATGACAACAAAACCCTACCATAAACAACGAGAAAACAAAAAAGAAAGAAAAAGAAAAACACCCCATCAGGTTGTATGAGGTTGTAATGGAGTTCTGTCTGTGAGATGCTTTCGGGGTGACCAGGGTACACTGGCTGCTCTTGTCTTCCACCTCAAGGCAAGTCAGCACCCTCTAGAGCCAAGGAAAACTCACCGGAAGCTGAGGGGGACAGCAGGGATACAAGAGTGGGTGGCTACCATATTACTTAGAGTGTCAGCTCCATGAAAACAAGGATTGCCTTTCTTGTTCAGTGAAAACCGCAAGTGCCGGGGACATAGTAGCCTCTCAATAATTATCTGTTGAATGAAGTTCATCATAATGTTGCTAACATTACCCTGCCATTCCTTCAATACCTTAAGTTTTGGATCTACTGTATGGGGTAGGAATGTATCATTTTTCAAGAAATATCAACAAACACAGGGTTTCATTTCAAATGTAGGTTATCATTCTAGACTCTCACTGTGTTAATGCCTTTTCCTAACATTTGAGGGAAACAAATCCAGGTCACATATATCATATTCTGTTTCACAAATTCTAGTAAGGCTCAACACTAGTGCATATTATTATTACTTAACTTTAGAGTGGACCAATAGTATTTACAAAGCGGTATAGGATGTTACAGTCAAGGTTTCAGCCCTTTTCCTTGAAGCCAATTTACACACACCCCAAGAGACTTCTTTCTTGTTTTGGAGGGTCATGACAGAGGATATCCCCTAGGGGGCAGTGTGTGCATATGTTTCAGCCACCCAAGGAGCGTATTTCATGGCCGCCGCGGTAATTGCAAAGGCTACAGGAGATCTGGGGGTCTAAGACACGAATGCACTGTATGAAGTTGTCTTTTAGGCATAGCAGAGTGGAGACGACCTGAAAGAATTGCGCAGTAGAGAAAAACCTAGTGACACAGCAGAAAATTGGGGGATGGTAACTTTCAAGGCTCCAGCCGCCTAATTGCTTAAGGTTCAACACAGGAATCATTTGACACGCTCCTTAACATTGGCTAAGGGGTTTTTAATATTTTTATTTATTACCTTTTATATTTCACGTTTCTGACATCCATGCAGAATTGTGTTTCATTTTCTTGTTTATTCTAGGTGGCAGTTCAAATTCAATTAAAGTTAACCAGTTTTAATTGAGTAATGATAGTTGATACTGTATTATTGAGTGCTTATAATGTTCTGAGTGTTTTACTTACACATTACTTTAGTTAACGTTTCCACATCACTATGAGGTGAGGACTGTTAATATTATCACTTTATAGATGGGAAAACTGTGGCATAGAGAGTTTACGTAACTCGCCCAAGCTTAATAGTCTGAGTCCAGGACACATTCTCTTAAATATTTTACTATGTCGCCTCCCAAAGAAGTGCTTCTCTAACTTTTAAATTTAATTTTATTTTTGAGAAAGGTCTTGCTGTGCCACCCAGGCAAGTGGCTCACTGCAACCTGGACCTTCTGGGCTCAAGTGATTCTCCCACCTCAGCTTCCCAAGTATTAATAGCTGGGACTACAGGCATGTACCACCATGCCCTGCAAATTTACTGTAGAGACGGGGGTCTTACTATGTTGCCCAGGCTGGCCTTGAACTCCTGATCTCAAGCAATACTCCTAACTCAGCCTCCCAAAGTGCTGGGATAACAAGCCTGAGCCATGGTGCCCAGTCCCTCTCTAACTTTAATGAGTTCACAGATCACTTTGAGACCTTGTTAAAAATGCAGATTCTGATTCAGTAGATCTGGGTGGGGCCTGAGAGACTGTGTTTCTAACAAGCTGCAGGTGATGCCAATACAGTTGGTCTGTGGATCACATTTTGAGTAGCAAGAACCTAAAAAGGAGTGTGTATTGAAGGTAGAGGGATGTGAGGATCTAAAGATGTGCATGGCATAGTCCCTCCACTCAAGCAGATTATACCTACCAGAGAAGGTTAAGGCAACTACAGAAGTGGTGGATATTATGAAAGAAAGTGTATGTCCAGGGCCACAGAGGAACAAGCACAGAGCAACTTGATAGGTTCTAAGTGAGGGACTTCCTTCTAGGATAGGACAATGCACTTTGGGAAGGACAAGCAGGATGAACGAGGTACAGTTCCTGCCTGTGAGTCCTTTGCAAGCTGGTGGGGCAAGGTCAACGGGCACACAACCTAGTACAGGTGTAGGTTTTACAAAAGAGGCTGCCCAGGACGATTCTGGAAACAGGAAGGAGGGACAACGTGAGGGAGGTGAGCATTTCCTTTTTTTTTTTTTTTTTTTTTTGAGATGGAGTCGAGCTCTGTCACCCAGGCTGGAGTGCAGTGGCACTATCTCTGCTCACTGCAAGCTCCGGCTCCCGGGTTCACACCATTCTCCTGCCTCAGCCTCCCAAGTAGCTGGGACTACAGGCATCCGCCACCACACCCAGCTATTTTTTTGTATTTTTAGTAGAGACGGGGTTTCACCATGTTAGCCGGGATGGTCTCGATCTACTGACCTCGTGATCCACCCGCCTCAGTCTCCCAAGGTGCAGGGATTACAGGTGTGAGCCACAGCGCCTGGCCAAGCATTTCAATTGAGACTGGAATTAGACAGCTCAAGGAACAGAGCTCTCAGCTGGCTGCAGACCTGGAGAAAGTCCTCATGAAAGAGATGGAATTTGAGATAAGCCATGAAAGACAGATGGGGTTTTGACAGTGCATAAGGAAGCTTATTTCAGGGAGGAAAAACCAGTTTAATCCAAAAGTTCTGGAATAGAGCAGTACAAAGCAAATTTGGGGCTAACGGCATAGTCTTATTTTCCTGTCTAGACGCTGTATGGTAGTTGTGCTGAAAACCATGCTTTACAGCAATGATTCTCAATCCATATTGAAAAAAAAATCACTTAAGGAGTAGAAAAAGATTTCGATGCTGGGGCCTCATCTCCAGACTCTGATTTCATGAATCTGAGTCAGAGGTGAGAATCCGTATGTTTTTAAATCTCCTCAGTTTTGTTTAGATAATACGTATGTGCTGCCAGATTTCAGAACCATTACTCTAAGCAATGATTCTCAAATTGTGCTGCCTGGGTCCCAACCTGGACCTACCAAGTCTGAAACTTTGGGGGTGGGGCCAAGAACCTCTGTTTTAACACCTCCAGCAATTCTAATGCAAGCTCAAGTTTGAGAACCAATGTTCTAGAGCCTTGCTCCTCCAAGTATAGGCCACTGGAAGCTTACTACGCTCCTGGAATCCCAGGCCGCCCCTCAGGATTGTTGAATCAGAACTGCAGTTTAACAAGATCCCCAGGTGATGGGAAGCCTGGTGATTTTCAGGGTGAGCAGTCTAAACTTTTTAAAGATAACAATGGAAAGCAGCTGAAGGTTATAAAGTGGTGGTATAACTGATGAGCGTCCCAGGAAGAACCAGTGGCTAACTGAATGTAAGATGGATTGAATAAAACAGATCCTACACAATACACCTTAAAAATGGATCCTGCAAGATGATCCAAGAAAGAAGTCTCAGAGAAAATCCCCTTGCCACTTATACTTCCAGGACCTTCTTCCCTTATTCTTTCCCTCTTCTAGGCTCCAGGAGAGAACAGTGCACTAGGACCTCTTGCGTCGCTGCTTGGAGCTCCTTTGACGGTGGAATCCTGCCAGCCATTGATCCAGCAGTGGGAGTTATCACAGCAGTGCAACTGCAGTCAGGCCTCAGCTCCAGCTTGTATAATATTTCTGATAATAAGAGAGCCTGAATGAAGCATCCTTTAAAAGGCCTTCACTGTTAATTTGGCACAGGGAAAAAAGCCAGCATATTATACTAGGTTTTCCAGTCATTCTGCCTGTGCTATATGGACTCTTTGAATAGATGTCCCTAATGAGATTACTCAAAATGGAATTCATTACCTGACTTCAGATTTATTGCTTTTTAACTAGAAATATAAGGCTACACACCCTCTGCTCCCAGCGTTGGCTGTGTGACTGCCCTGCTTCTCCGTTCCAGAATGGGTACGGGAAACTAGGGTGAAGAAAATGCCCAGGAAGCCTGGGGGTCGTGGACAGTAAGAACGGAGAAAACAATGTGCTTCATTAGGACGGGAGAATTGGAACCCCGGGCCTCTGCTGCTAAGTTCTGCTTCCACAGTCTCACCATGGGGATCACAAGCCAGTCACCTCCTCACTAGCATAATTGGAAAGACTCTAAGGGGCCCCGAAGTGCTGAAGTGCTGTAAATTAGCAGCGTTCAATTCTGATGAACATTAAAGGGAGTGTGCAGTTAATTCCTCCACACATGCTGATCGCAAAGTCTTCCCACTGGGGGCTTTTGGCTTGGAGCATTACAGGGCCATTTGTTCTGCCTGACTTCTCCACCAGGGCAAGGACCTCAAGGTGAGTTAATAGGCTTGGCTTCTCAGCACTTTATTTTAATCTGTATTTACCATCACCATATATATTTTAACAAATCTCTGGTGCATGGCATGCCATTGAGCACTGCACAAAATAGATAAGAGAGCCGGGGCCCTGGTTTCACTGGCACAGGGCGGCATCTACATTCAAGGGGGTAGTTGAGAAATCCTGTCTTGTACGATAGTTGGTGGTGCTGCCTGGTTGCCACTGGCTCTACTGTCTGCCACGTCTTCCTAGACTTTTGCTTCTTTATGCTGGGGCCGCCTCCACTGGACTGGCAGGAGGAAAGTGAGGTCATGTCTATAATATCACCTCTCACAGCCTCGGTTACCATTGCCCATTCGATTTTCTCTGTCCTCTCATTCTTTCTTTGTCAAACTCTCTGTCTCTGGCATGCACTGTAATAATATTGCTGATGGTGGCTTTCCATGAGATAATAATCTTAAATAGATGATACTTACATGGCTAATAGGATAGAGTAAAACAGGATGGGTAAATTGATAATTGCAGATTAGAAGGAAATACAATCAGCAAACAAAACAAAAGCCGAATTTAGGGGGTAATAAGCCTAGAATGTGTTAGAATTGTTAAGAGTGAGATATTTTCATATACAAGTCTTTATCCCTGAGGTAAAACCAAAGCAGCCTCTTTACGTGTTGTGGAACTATGTCTGAAATGGCACATTCTATTTGTTTGTTTAAAGATTTCACATTTTAAAAGCAAAAGGAGCTATCATTACAGATATTTTTCTTCATTGCTCTAGGAACTAACAGGGAGCAAAATGTCATCATGGCTTATAATATTGCCCTGGACAATTGCAGGACAAGCCACTAGCCTGAATTCTCATTGTTATTTTAATTTGTATGTAAACCTTGTCAGATATCTTAGACATATTTTCAAAAATGCAAACTAATAGCCATCATCATCTGATGTTCCTGAGACAAATGTGACAATGACAATGTGTTGTTAAAGGCCTCGCTTGCGCTATCAAAGTAATGAGACTGTGGGCCAAGCTGCCTGATAATTTTAGCTATTTTTTTAGTCAATATGGGTCATCACTTGGGTAATATACAGACAGACCTGATATCAGCTATTTATATAGCTAGAGAAAGTCACATTTTCCCCTTTCTGGTGAGTGCAAAGTGGTACAACTTTCTTTGTGTTCCATGACCTTCCAATCTTTCACAGATTATACCTCTAGTACCAGCCTTCAAGAATTACTGAAGTGCTGGGAACTAGCCCATGGTACATCTGCCCTGGTTTGCAGGCAAAGATTTAGCATCAGGTAAATCTTTTTTAATGTACTGAAAGCCCATGAATATGAATTGGACGCCCAGGGAGGCATATGTAAGGATGTGGCATTTCTTCTATTAGGTTGGTGCAAAAGTAATTGCATTTTTTTGCAGTTACTTTTTAGAAAAGCCATTCTGTCTCCTTCCTCCTCTTAAGCTTGCGGCTCCTTGGAGATCAGATGGATATACTTATTAGAGTTTCTAGTGAATTTTCATTACTGTCCTGCTGAAGCCTCAAAATACAGGACAATAAGTTCCCCACTTACTGTTGTCTGGGCCAGGAGTCACTAGAATTATCAATATGATGTTTCCAAATGACACATTTATTTTGTGGAATTTTTGAACAGAGGACCTAAAATTGCTGATTTTTGTTGTTTGTTGGTGTGGTTGTTCCTTCTCTGTAACATGTCACAGAACAGAACTAAGACTCTTATCTGAAATAATTATCAATGCAGTCACGTATTGCTTAACAACAGGAATGCATTCTGAGAAATGCATTATTAGGTGATTTCATTGTTCTTGGAACATCATAGAGTGTACTTACCCAAATGTGATGGTGTAGACTATTACACACCTAAGCGATATGGTATAGCCTACTGCTCCTATGCTACAACTTACACCGCATGTTATTTTACTGAATACTGTAGGCAGTTGTAACACATGGTAAGTATTTGTGTATCTAAACATAGAAAAGTACAGTAAAAATGTGGATTGTAATCTTATGGGACCATCATCCTATATGCGATCCATCATTGACTGAAATGTCATTATGCCATGCATGACTGTAGTAAGTATTCATTGTTGAAATATGCTTCAATTGCAGAAATTGGCTAAAGGTTTCAGGGAAAGAGGCTGAAAAAGTTTAACAAAATCCTTAAAGAGAAAATACCTTGTACACTAATATATCTGAAAAGTTTATGGTAACACAGCCAGGTGCAGCGGCTCACACCTGTAATCCCAGAACTTTGGGAGGCTGAGGCTGGAGGATCACGAGGTCAAGAGATCATCACTATCCTGGCCAACATGGTGAAACCCTGTCTCTACTAAAAATACAAAAATTAGCTGGGCGTGGTGGCACGTGCCTATAGTCCCAGCCATTCAGGAGGCTGAGGCAGGAGAATTGCTTGAACCCGGGAGGTGGAAGTTGCAGTGAGCCAAGATGGCACCACTGCACTCCAGCCTGAGTGACAAGCGAGACTCCGTCTCAAAAAAAAAAAAGTTTATGGAAACACAAACACACTTTTGCCATTTGACTACAGTTGCTAAAATGTTCACTTCTTTCTTTTTTATTATGTAAGTAATGAGTCCTTTATCATTCTAAAAACATCAAACTCGTATAAACTTATAAAGCAAAATTTGAAAATTATCCTTCATTCCCTTGCCCTTTCTCCATCTCTATCGTTTCTAAACTCTCACATCCATCCCAGGAAATTATATGCTTCCTTCCAGCTCTTATCCTATGCTTTTATAATATTCATGTACATATGTACATATCTTTTAAAAATGTAAATGGGATCATATCATGCATATTGTTCTGCAACTCACTTTGACCACTAAATATGACCTGAAGGTTTTTTCCCCATCAGTAGATACAGCACTCTCCCATTCTCTTTCACAGATGCCCAATGTTCCATATTAAGGATGAATCATAGTTTATTTGCATGTTCTTCTGTTGACTATTATTATGATTTTTTACATTTTTCCTATTTTACACAGAAATAGGAAAATGTCAGAACATTCTGGAGTCCATGTGCAAGCGTGTCTTTAGGATGCATTTCTTTTTTTTATTTTTTTGAGACAGAGTCTTGCTCTGTCACCCAGGCTGGAGTGCAGTGGCACGATCTCAGCTCAGTGCAACTTCCACCTTATGGGTTCAAGCAATTCTCCTGCCTCAGCCTCCCTAGTAGTTGGGACTGCAGATGTGTACCACCATGCCCGGCTACATTTTTTATTTTTAGTACAGGTGAGGTTTTGCCATATTGACCAGGCTGGTCTCGAACTCCTGACCTCAGGTGATCCACCCGCCTTGGCCTCCCAAAGTGCTGCCATTACAGGTGTGAGCCACTGTACCCAACCTTAGCATGCATTTCTAGTGTAGAATTCCTTTCACAATTTTAGTAACTACAGCCACTCCCCTTCCAAAAGGGCTACCCAGTGATATTACAGTGATATTGCTGTATCACCAGTGGTTTTGCAGTTTCATAGTCAGGGTATCCTTCCAAATATGTTCTCCTAGAGACAGTAGGCTCAGTACTTTGGAATCAAGCAACCCTGAGTTTATATCCCAGGCAGTCCAAACACTTAGCTCCCTGGGCAAGTTACCAAACCTCACTCAGCTTCCATTTCCTGCTCATAAAATGAGGATAATACTACGGATTCTTGGGAGTTGTTGGGAGGATAAATATGATAACACCTAAAAAGCACTTGGCACATAGTAGGTGCCCAATAAGCCATAGTTATTAATAAATCCAGATATGGCTTGAATTCCACAACTTGAGAGAAGGAATACAGCAACCAGCAGTTTGCAGAAAGAGATTTCCTGAGAAGAAAAATATTCAGATGAATATATATATATATATATATGCTACATTTTGTTGGTTTTGAATTTTATCTGTTTATTAAAAAGGTCAGCCAGAGGTGGCGGCACACGCCTGTAGTGCTGGCTACTTGGGAGGCTAAGGTGGGAAGATCACTTAAGCCCAGGAGTTTAAGACTAGCCTAGACAACATAGCAAGACCCCATCTCTAAAAATACATATTATATATGAAAAGCCACTGATGATATGTGCTTCTTCAACCTTTGACCTACATCTGCGTTCAGTCTCAGGAAGTAAACTCGGTGCAGACAGTATTTCTTGTTTATTTCCGTCTATTTTGTATAACGTAGAGGTTTGTGCAAGGAGTTATGTTTTGTTAATTACATTTTTACAGGTTAATATTAAAATGAACTGGCATTCCCTAAGCACACACTGATGTAGATGTCCAATCTAATTTATCACTTAGTCCCCTGGCTGAATGATGAAACCTGTCTTTCCCTGCCCCACCTCCCACGGCCTCTGCGGCCAGGGCTGTCTCTACCGCTGGCTCTTCCTGAGATTTTGGCTTTGTATTATGGGTGATTGCCGGCACCAGTTTCTCTGCACATCTGGGGGACCCTTCTAAGGGAACACTTTTATTTTAAAATCAATTTACCTCATTTGATTTGCTAGTTTTCAGCTGTTGTAACAAAACTGTTCATGCACTCGATCACTCAGACTTGGATGGAAATATTTGTCCTATTATCCTGAGTAATAGCTAAGGCAGGACACTCATTTACTCCCAACAAACCACCTGGGACTTATAAAAGAGGAATGGTTTCCAAATCTCTATGACCAGTAATATCCCCATTGCCCTAAGCCTATCTCAATGAAAGAATTAAAATTTGTTTTCTCAGCTGCCAGCTGACATCCCTAGAAGAGAAGCAGAGGCAAATACAAAGGGATCCTTGTGAGTAGCCCCTTTTATTAAAAAAAAAACGGCTTTTCGTGGTTTTAATAAGAAAGATACAAAAACAGCACTGAAATTCAAAACCAACAAAACGCTGCCCAAGCAGACCTTCGGGCAGAAGAAGGCATGGTATGGAGTGGAGAATAGCATCGTAGCTAAAACATGGCCCACTCCTCCTTGCCATTTTGCAAGTCCATGACCTTGAGCATGTAACATGACCTCTGTATACTTCATTAATTGCACCAATAAAAATAAGGTTAATTACAGTATCTACCTAAGAAAATCAACGTGGAGATTAAATGAGTTTCACAAATACAAAGCACCTAGTGCCCCACACAAAGTAAGTGTTACATACATGCTGGCTACTGGAATTAGTATTTACGAGCTTAGGATCTGGAATAGGCTGCCTGAATTCCAGCCCTGAATCTGCCACTTATTACCTGCATGACCTTGAGCAGGTTACCTAACCCTTTAAAATGTGCTCCCGCATATGTTAAGTGGGAATGATAATGGTATGTCAGGGAATTCTTTGAGAAGCAATGGGTAAGCTATACAGTGTTTGGCATTTAGAAGGTGCTCTGATATTAAATATGATATGCACTGATATTTAATATGATATATTTATAATATAATAAGTGCATATTATATTTAATGTAATAGATAATGCTAGATGATATTAAATATACATTGTATTTAATATAAACATAAATAAATATATGTATTATACTTTAAAATATATTTATATATAAATATAATATCAGTGCATATTATTTTTGGTAAACTATATTGCAAGATATTTGTGCCATGTCTATAACAAACTCTTCTGGTGTGAGCTGACATGGATTCCTGCACTCTTTTTTTCTGCCTTTTGGTTTCTTACAGAGTTTGGTTTTAAACAAATGAAGTCCCACAGAGGACTATGTAGCAGCAAAGAATGCCATTCCTTATTAATACATCATTATTGTATGGATGAGGCAACGTGCAACCAGGGGAACTTGGGCCTCAGCCAGAGCAGTCATCTCAAGTAACAAATGGACCTAATTATAAGGTGGTTTACCTAAAAGGTTAGCCTCAGCCCTGTCACGGGAGGCTGGTGTCATAGGAAGCTTCTACTATATTATATTGCACATCAATATTAACATGTGTTCTATGACTGTTATGTGAATGTTATTTAGAGGCCTTAGTTTTCTGCTCTGTGCGCACAATCACACACACACACATACACACACATGCTTTTAGTGGATACAGTAGACCCTCTAAGTGCCATAATTCTGAAAGCTGACTTTGTTTGTTGCTTGGGGACTCTGATTTTGCAGGCTAGTTGCACTGTTGAAATGAGTCCCTGCTGCTTGTAAGTCTTGTTCCATAATTTCATTTGGCTGAAGCAGGAGACAAGTATCTCATTTTAATTAGAATTTCAAGCAAACTGCATTATGTTGTTACGTGTTATTCTACAAAAAGATACCACATCAAGGACAGCTGTTGATGGAGTAAAGCATCCTGTTAACTCTGCCTGAGAAACAAAAACGCTTTCATTCACTTCATCAGTTTTGTCACGATGCTGCTTCTGACACATCCCATGGAACAGAAAGATGTGCCCTGGAGCTCTCCAAGACAGCAAATGTTTGAAACAAGGTGCTAGGTAGTAATCCCAGGGCCCATGAAAATGTGACATCACCATGTCATTAGAGAGCAAATTGCAGGTCCTATCCTGCCGTCTGTCTCTGCTGGCTTGCTGCAAATCACAGTACTCTCTAAGGAATCCACTCTCTGCCTGTTGCTCTGAGGAAAGCTGTAGACTGTGTTGAAGAAAAAAGGAGGCTGTGCTGCCTTAGACCTGCAATTAAGTCCCTGCTGCTCTCCAAACCAATGAGTCCTTCCAAGTAGTAATCTAATTTATTTTTCCCATTTTCTAAGTAATGCTAGGGTAAGCGTGTTCATCATTTTAGACTCACTGATTCTAATTCCTAATTCAGACTTGTTTGTTCAGTAGAAGGTAAACAACCCCCAAGCTATCACCCACCCTCATTTATTTGGAAAGAGAGAGTTTCAGTGGGAGAAGATAAATAGCATGTCAAACATGGTTTGGAGGGGCTGCCACTGAATAATTTCTAGTTTCCTGTGTCTGTCTCCAGCTGTTGTGGCCCAGTGTGACTCTGGCAGCTGTGTGCTGGCTTGGCTGAGCTGCTATTCAGTCAAAGCAGATCAATACTTGTAAGCATTTGTTTGATATAACAATCTCAGGCCAGTCCAAGAATTCACACATTGAACCACATGGATGGAAAGGACTGGTTTCCAGTTATCTGTCTGTGCATACAAGATCAACTGGTTGATGCCTGTAATCCTAAAATCCCCTAGAAAATAAAAGGAAGACCACATTTAGAGGATTGGTGGACTCGAGTAGCCCTGGGGATGAATCAATTCAATTCCATGAACATTTATTGGGTGCTACTATAGACAAGGAAACATAGGATATATAAAGATCAGCAAAACACAGTCCCAATTCTTGAGTATAATTTAATACCAGGTTATAAAAACATCAGTAGTTAATTAATTATTATTTAGACTTGGCCTTGTTCCAAAAGGACTTAAGATGTAAGAATACTCTTGAAAATATATACAGTGGGTCAAAATGAAATAAAATAAGATTACATGAGAAGAGTTTAGGGAAAATTGAGGTGGGGAAGTTCAATGAAGCTGGAAGTTTAGAAAATGTAGACCGTGAGAAATAATGCTTACTTACCAGTGATGGATCATAAATTTGTCTCAGAGCTTCTTAGAAGCCTGAATAAAACTGGAAACAAAATGGATTTATTATATGATGGACAAGGTCTATGTTGATCTTACTCATGAAGGAGGAGGGCTATGCCAGGTATGGAAATGACACAGATCTTTCTCACGTAAAGATGACTTTGATTTGTTCTAGTCAGCAACTACAAGATACTTATGTAGAATGCAATGATTTTCATAGGCTGATAGCAAGGACTGTTTGTTGCTTATGTAACAGCCATTCCTTGTTACCTTCACCCTTACTGCAAATAACTCCTTCTACCATCACGTGCACACAAACTGAAAATGCTAGATAATAACTCTTGCAGACTCCCCTGGACATATGGCTTAATCATGGCCAATGGAACCGCAAAAGAAGGATGCTGGGAAGCTCCTGGTTAAGATTTCCCCCTCTGATAAAAAGACACAGTAAGGGAGAAGCTGCCTTTCCTACCTTTGGATTGGTTGTAAGAAGACATACCCTGAAAAGTGTCATCATCTTGTGACCAGGAGGGGATGAGCTTTTGAACTAAGCCTATATGATGAGTTAGGAAGTAGGGCAAGTGTTTCATGAAGTTACAGAAAAAATAAAAGCTCAGATTTCTGCTTCAAAAGTAAGATGGGCAAGAAAACTCATGCCAGAATCTAGAAAAAATTTGATGTAAATTTTAAGCAAATAGATCTGGATGAGAAACATCTACTCAGGTTTCATAGAGACGATTTTTTAAAAAGAAAGATGTTTTTTATGGCCCAATTAGAAAAGCTAAGTAGTTTTTCCACCCTTACTATATGACGTTATTCTATGAAATGAGCAGAGGCCTGTTGGCCTTGCCCTTCCTTCCCACCTTATCCTTCTACATCCATGTTGAGAATGAAAACCCCTGTAAACAACTGCATTTGTGAGATAGAGTGGACTGTAGGAGGGAGAAGAGGCAGCAGCATAGATAAGCTGGGTGAGGAAGGTCTTAAAATCCTCATAGGTAAAGTCTATGGGAGAAAATAGGCAGATAACGATCATTGCAGCAACACAATCTCTTGTTTTTCAAGCAGTAAGCCGACTTGGGTACCAAATAACCAGGCAGTAGGTGATGGAGGAAATGACACCCTGATAGAGCAGTGACACCCTAAAAACTCTGATAGAGACAGAAAATTAGATTAGAAGATGTTTGTGTCAACCTTCCCTCCAGCTCAAGATCCGAGAAGGGAGTTCAGCCACCAAACAGCTAGGCAAAGAGAATAATTCACTCACCCTGTCTTGATAAACATGAAGTCTGGATACATTTATCCATGTTCTAGCATAAGTAAAGATACTAGAAGCATGAATGAGACTGGTGAAAACATATTATAGCAGAAAGAAATGGAAATATTTGACTCAAGGGGGTTCATCTCTGAAAATGATCTATGACGCGATTAAGAAGACTGTCAAGAAACCATTGGGAATCCTTGAAAGAACGCCAAAAGACAGGCCACTAGAAATCAGGAGCTTAAGGAGAAAGATAGCTCAGATAAAAGGTGAAATTAAAATTTAGATTAGTGAAATTAACAAGGAGCCCTGAACATCTAAAAAGATCTAAATGGGACTTCCAGGTAAAGATGGAGCTTTGAACAAACACATCTAATTTTGTTCCCTCCCCAAACCCTTATAACACTATAATAGAGAGATTTTTGTTTGGTCTTGTTTTCATATAGCAGTCCACATGGGTACAGAAAATGGAAGCAAAGAAAATAGTGGCAAAATTTTGATGCTGTGAAATAGACGGCCGTATGGAAACAGACTTAACAGATCTGAGAAAGCGGAATCCTCAACTATAGGTAGGGAAAGCTGGGAACCAACACAGTTTACACCACAGTCCCCCTCCACAGACTCAGAAATTAGCAGCACTAGTCCTTCTGGAAGCCAGGATGAAAGAGGGCAGGACAAAAACTTAGGAGGATTGAGAAAATTAGGAAGAAACTAGATCTCTGTGCCTTCCCTCTCCCTTAGATTGCCATTGGATGCCGTCTCTTCTCCCCAGCAGAAGCCTGGAGGTTTATATTATAGACAGGGCAAAATAGAAACTCTCAGCTTGAAGACAACAATGGAGATCTCTCAGGTTTTGTACCAAAAATAGGAAGATTAAGTACCTGTTTGCATACTGACTGCTGAGCACTAGTTTCTTCTTCCACTGGCTCCCAGAAGGGAACTTTATTTCCCATGAAAGAGATGGATGAGTCTTCTCTAGGGGACATGATCATCCCATGGTGCTGAAAGCCCACACCATATAGTTGGCTCTCCTTTTCTGTGGCTCCTCATCCACAGATTCAATGAACTGCAGATTGCAAATATTCAGGAAAAAAAAAAAAGGTGCACATAAAAAACCCAATAAAATATAACAAATATTTGCATAGCATTTCAATTGTATTAGGTATTATAAGTAACCTAAAGATGAGTTAAAGTAAATAAGAGGGTGTGCACAGGTTATATGCAAATACTACACTCCATTTTATACAAAGGATTTGAGCATCCGTGGATTTTGGTTCCACAGGAGTTTTGGACCAATCCCTGCTTATACTAAGCGATCACTGTATTGACAATGGGAATAGTAAGCACTCAGCGGTGATTCACAGAGGACAGTCTGCATCTAGGCACGCAGAGTTTCAGGCAGCCGTTTAGTACTCTGCTCTTTAATATAAGCAAACAATCAAGGTTTTCCATAAATCCAAGAAAAGCAGGTAGTATGGTGGGGGATGGGGGAGGAGAAAACAAGAGAAAAAATGAAACTGGATGAAAAAGGCAATGTGCAGGGAAAAGAAAATATTAAAAAGTAAACTGTAATGAGTATCTTTCAAAATATAAAAGATTTGTATACATGAAACAAGAACAGGGTGCCCTAAAAATGGAACAAAGAAAGAAAGAAACAAAAAAATAACAAAGCTTTGGGTATAAAATGCAATGGAAAAATGTAATTTACACAAGTGTTAGAAAAAATCTGAATGACACTGTGAAACTCTGAATCAGTCATATGAAAGTTAAACTTGAAAAATGTTCCTGGATTGCAGAAGCAAAATCAAAGAGATTTAAATGGCAAACAGAGGATAGATATGGAAGATATGTAATGGAGAGCAAACACAGATCACTGGTGTTCTCAGATCAGTATAAATAGAAGAGAAACCAAAGCGAAGATGAGAAAAACATTTCTGAGCTGAAAAAACGATCTGTATTTACTGATTGAAAGCACACACTACATCAAAGCAAAATGATTTTTGAAAGACTCAAATGAAAGTACATCCTGGCCAAACTTGAAAACTTAGAAGAATGAAGGGGATTTATGAGCCCCTTGTCAAAACAAATGAATAGATTAAAAGAAATACAAATAAGACTGACCTCAAATACCTTTTCTGCAACTCGACATACCAGAAGACAGTGGACTCATGTCTATAGAATTTTAAAAATAAACAATGGCCAGGCACTGTGGCTCACGCCTGTAACCCCAGCATTTTGGGAGGCCAAGGCAGGCGGATCACCTGAGGTCGGAAGTTCGAGACCAGCCTGACCAACACGGAGAAACCCCATCTCTACTAAAAATACAAAATTAGCCATGCGTGGTGGTGCATGCCTATAATCCCAGCTACTTGGGAGACTGAGTCAGGAGAATCACTTGAACCCGGTGGGGCGGAGGTTGCAGTGAGCTGAGATTGTGCCATTGCACTCCAGCCTGGGCAACAGAGTGAAACCCCATTAAAAAAAAAAAAAAAAAAAAAAAGAAACAATTATCATGTAAGAAATTTGTACCTAGTCAAATTTTGTGTGTGAAGGCAACAGAAGAAAGTACTCACAAATATGCAATGTATCATTCATGTGAAAAAAAATTATTTGAAGCTGTAATTGAAATGCCTGAGAGAAAGAACAAAATTTTCAAAGTTTCAAAATATGAAGATAATTGTATAAACCATCTGGCTGCAAACATTGAACCGTTTAGAATTGAGAGATATCCAAATTAATTTTTGTAAATGTTATTATAAAAGTGGATGCCAATTTCAAAATGCATTTTTAAATTAGAAGATATATAATGGTTGGAAGAAAAAAAGAAGTGGGTGGAAGATAGAAGTGAAAGAAGAAAAGGGAGAGGGAGAGCAAAAAAGTTCACTTAACGTTTTGATTACATGAATGATGACAGAGAGGTGGTAGGATAAGTCTTAAACTACTAAGTTTAAGCACAACCTAAAATTGTTCTTAAACTCAATAGTTGTCAAATGTTGTTGTGCATTGGAATCAGCCAGGGATCTTTACGAACCACTGATGCCTGGCTTTCACCCTGGCATGGTTTCATTTAATCGGTATGGGGTGCCGGAAAGCTCCTCTGCCACTTCCAATGTGCAGCAACATTTGGGATCAACCGGCTTAACTCAATAAATAGAAAAAAAGTAAGAATGGCAAGTAGATTTCAGCTTGTGTTTCAGCCCTTCTTAATTGGCAATGACTGTCCTAGGGCTTTGCTGGGGTCATATCAGGCTCAATGGGAAACTGCTCTGATTCATTTATACTGTCATCACTGGAAAAGGAGAGAATGACATCACACACTGGCCATCCCTGGGTTGAAGTAGATTTCTAAATTAAAGTAACAATTAATAGATTTAAAATAGGCTGGGTGCGGTGACTCACGCTTGTAATCCCAGCACTTTGGGAGGCCGAGGCGGGCGGATCACGAGGTCAGGAGACCGAGACCATCCTGGCTAACGCGGTGAAACCCCGTCTCTACTAAAAATACAAAAAACTAGCCGGGCGAGGTGGTGGGCGTCTGTAGTCCCAGCTACTCAGGAGGCTGAGGCAGAAGAATGGCGTGAACCCGGGAGGCGAAGGTTGCAGTGAGCCGAGATTGTGCCACTGCACTCCAGCCTGGGCGACAGAGCGAGACTCCCTCTCAAAAAAAAAAAAAAATTTTTTTAAAATAATGATAGATTCCTTCAAAAATATTGGAGAAGGTAAAAGTAAAAATCGTATAGTCATATAAAAGGCATTAAAAAGGAAGAAAGGAAGGAAGGAAGGAAGGAAGGAAGGAAGGAAGGAAGGAAGGAAGGAAGGAAGGAAGGAAGGAAGGGGAAGGAAATATAAGGAGAAATTTTTTAGACAGTGGTGAAATATGATCAAATATGTTCATGAAGTCTATAAATGCAATTGGGGGAATCCCCTTCTTTAAAAGAGAATATCTTTAGATTGTATAAGAGAAGGGAAATCCATCTATGTGACATTTTCCAAAGACCCACAAAATTACTAAATAAAAAATACATTAAAAATTACATTAAAAAATTAAAATGTGGCAAACATATCAGGCAAATACAATATGAAAGAATTCCAATACTAACAACAAATATAATAGAAATTAAAGTAGAAATATTAAATGAGGTAAAGATGTCCTGTCAGAAAGGATATTTTACAATGAATATAAAACTGTCATGAAATTTTATTCATCAGATAACATTATATCAAAATACAAAAAGTAAAATCTGCTATAAATTAGAAATGGACAGAAGTACAATATCAATGGGACATTTTAACATACCTCTTTCTCTTTTTGACAGGCTAATAAAAATATAAATCAGTTTATACACATAATTATAAAATACACCTTTATTTTTAACACAAATATAACACCTACTAAAAAATAAAAAGATCATGCATCAATACAATTACAAAAAGGCAAAAGTATATAGTTCCTGTTCTCATTTATTGAATCAAGGAGAAAATTAACGCTACAATTAAAAAAACCCAGAAATTAACAATGATGAGAATAGTACATATCACAAATGCCCTACGACAGAGGTGACTATGAGAAGAATGTCATTTCAAGAGGAAAGTTTAGGTTGATGCTGAGGGCGATGGTGACTTCAGTGTATAATAAAATCTACCCATGCCTCTTATGTTCCTTCTTCCGAAGAAAAAGTCTTGGATTCCAATTCTACCCCTAGAGCTACAGTGCTAGTCTTCTCCTTTCTTCTTCATTTTGGATTTTTTGAAAATTTTAAAATTCTGCTCTGTGAAACCAATGTGAACAGAATGACACACAAAAAAGCTACAGACTGGGAGAAAAATATTTTGTAAAACATATGTCTGATAAAGGACTTGTATCTAAAATACACGAAAACCTCTTAAAACTCAACATTAAGAAAGCAAACAACCTACTTAACAAATGGGCAAAAGATCTGAAACAGATACTTCACTACAGAAGTATACAGATGGCCAATAAGCATATGAAAAAGATGCTCGACATCATTTATCATTAGGGAAATGCAAATTAAAACAAGAAAGCAACACCAGTGCATACCTATGGCTAAATGACTAAAATCCAAAAAAACTAACAATTCCAACTGCTGGTGAGGATGCAGAGCAACAAGAACTCTCATCCATTGCTGGTAGAAATGCAAAATTTACAGCCACTTTGGGAAGACAGTTTGGCTGTTTCTTACAAAGCTGAACAGAGTATTACCATACCAAACAGCAACTGTGCTCTTAGATATTTACTAACTGATTTGAAAACATATGTCCATGTAAAAACCTGCATACAAATGTTTATGAGACCTTTATTCATAATTGCCAAAAACTAAAATAACCAAGATGTCCTTCAATAGGTCAGTTGATAAACTGTGGAACACCCACACAACTAGATATTACTGAGTAATGAAAAGGAATGAGCTGGCGAGTCATGCAAAATATGGATGAATTTTAAATGCAAGTTCTAAATGAAAGAAGCCAACCTGAAAAAGGCTATGTATTACATGATTCAATTTACATGACATTTTGGAAAAGGTAAAACTATAGATATGGTAAGCAGATCAGTGGTTGCCAGTGTTGCAGGGAGCCAGTAGGGAAGGGCTGGATAGGTAAAGCACAGGAGATTTTTTTAGGATGGTAAAATTATTCTGAATGATACTGTTACAGTAGGTAGCTAGTCAGGCATAAGCAGGGTGGGAGAGGGCTCCTCCTCCCTACCCCCAACCAGGAGTGTCAGGTGACTGTCAGCTGATGGTCAGGTGGTTATTAACTGTCTCTCTAAAATAATAATTGGTCATAGCTGGTGCCAGGGCAAGGCAGTCTCCCAGTAGAGGAAACCTGAAACTGGTGATCAACAGTTTCTTAATAAGATCTCAGGAGCTGGGTGAGTGGGCTCAAGCATGCACATTAAGAGGCAGAATGGCAGAGTTTAACTGGTATATGATCTTCTAGGAAGATTCAGCTGGTAAGGGAAGAATGTCTCAAGTGAGCACGTGTACAAGTCCAGTAAACACACTGCACAGGCTCCCCTCCCAAATGCTAGCAGACTACTGTGCATGTGGACAGCTCACCCCAAGGGAAGAACCAGGGAAGAAGAGATGCAAGACCCCAGAGGCATGCTAACAGATCAAACCCCAAGTCAAAGATTAAACCGGGCACTCCATTTTGCAAGTCACCTGCTTGGCCCTCTTCCAAGTGTGCTTTACTTCCTTTCATTTCTGTTCTAAAGCTTTTTAATAAATGTTCACTCCTGCTCTAAAGCTTGCCTTGGTCTCTCTTTCTGCCTTATGTCCCCTCAGTTGAATTCTTTTTTCTGAGGAGGCAAGAATTGAGGTCGCTGCAGACCCATACAGACTTGCTGCTGGTAACAATACTGTAAGGGTGGTTCCATTGCATGATGCATTTGTCAATACCCATAGAACTTTATCACAAAAAGAGTGAACCTTAATATATGTGGATTTAACAACAACAACACAAATCACTAGGCAGATGGGGCATCCTAGGATGGAATGACAAAATAACTGCATCTCAAAAGCATATAACAGCATTACCAATGTGTCAAACATCATGGAAGAGGGTAGGGGGAAAGATACTGACCCAAGTAACTCTGGAAATGATTGGGGTCTGTAAGGTCAAATGAGAGTGCGCAAAACCACTATACTCTAATTGATAAAGTTGTTCCACATAGAAGTGTGGAGGTTTCCAGATGAGCAAGGGGAGAAGGCTAGAATGAGCCATGTGGAAATGGATTAGAGTTGGAGACATCAGTATGAACTCATGCTGACATGAGAGACAAAGAGAGAAATATTTATAGATATTTGTCTATATATGAGCTAGTATACACACATCTATTTCCTTCCTCTGTTAGTTGAGAGGGAGTAGAAAGAAAGACACCCCAGTAGCAACAAGCATACCTAACCCAGATTTAGTTTATAATTCCATTCTTCAATAAAAGGAACCAGGACTCCTGGGAGAAATGACTATTGCAAGCCTGAGGAAAGAAATATACAAGATGGGTCTGGAGTATCTTGTAGTGACAGAAATTAAAGTGGAAAAAAAAAAAAAAAAAAAAAAAAAAAAACGCCACAATAACAGTGGTATGTCAGAGAAACAGAAGGGCTAATTGAAAGAACTTTCAGTGGCCACAGCCAGAACAATTTCAGAGGAACAAAATAAATAAAGTAGCATTGTTTATAATCAACAAGAAAAGAGACAAATCTCCCAAACAGCATTCCAAATAATTTCTGCACATATTCTGCCTTCAAGTAGGTGAGTATAAATCCCATTTCTTAAGGGTGGATTGTGCCTAGTGACTTTCCCACAAAGTGTACATTATGGACGGGGAGGGGAAGAGAGGAACTTTACAGTGGAAGAACCTGCCAAACGCAGTCTTAGTAAAGTCATTAAGGTTAACATCAGCAGTGATAAGTTATGCTGATAGAATGTGTCCTTGATATGATGCAATGAGAATGGCACCTTATCTCTGTGGTCTTCCTCCCTAAAACCCAAACCCCAATGTGAATCATGACAAAAACATCAGATAATTCTATGTGAGGGACATTTACAAAATAGCTCATCAGTACTCCTTAAAATTGTCAAGGTCAACAAAAATAAGGGAAGTCTGAGAAACTGTCATAGTCACCAGGAGCCTAGGGAGATATGATGACTAACTTTAATGTAGTACCTTGCTTGGGATCCTAGAACCATAAAAGAACATTAGGTAAAAATGGAAGAAATCTGAATAAATAAACTATGGGCTCAAGTTAATAACATATCGATATTAATCATCACAAATGTACCACACTAACGTAAGATGCTCGTAGGGGTGAGTGGGTGAGAGGTATATGGGAACTCTCATATTCAAAACTTTTCCATGAATCTAGATCTATTCAGAAACCTACTATAAAATAAAAAATGTATTTTACAATCTTTAATAAGAACTAAAATCTAAATATCTGTAGTGAAAAATCTATAGATTGCATTACACTGATGTTACTTTGTACCTGCTATCTCCAGGGTCACCTATCCACCGATAAGAATGAACCAACTGAGAGCCAGTGCCAAGTGCCAGACTCTGAATCTGGGCCAAATAGGCTGAAACCCTTCCTCCACATCTGTCTAATGTTTTTGACATTTCTTGCATCCTCCTTGCTGAATCTCCATAAACTAAAACCAAAAACTGCTGCTGTCCTAAAGCACCTGCAACTCCTCCTCACCCCATTCCCTCCAATCAGACCCCTCAGATGTAGACAACAGCATCAATCAGACTCAATGGGACGTGATGATCAGTTAATTTCCCCTATTGCTAGCTCACTCCTTCTTCCCTGCTGGGAGCTTACAGCATGCTGAGTGGCCAAGGCCAGGCTACTTATGATAGAGTTGATTAACCAAATTAACCAAGTGTTTTGCTTGTGCATATTTACTTCCCACTGTTTACTCTTTGGCCATTTTAGTACTTGTAAACATATACCAAAGGCAGCAATAGCAACCAACCCTGAGCCTTCGACATGGCATCATACATTGAGGGGCACAAAATATATACGTGTATATGTGTTAAAAAGAATCTTCAAGAAATCACATTAAACTGTTAATAGTGGCTACTTCTGGGAGGAAGAAAGGGAAGGGATAAGAAAATAAATGTTGCTGCATTCTTTTATTTGCTTTTTATTTACATCTGTAAGGATTTATTTTTACACATTTCTACACTGGATTTTTTTTCTACAGTGAACACACTAGTACTTTGGTAATTAAAAACCTACTTTGACTAGGGGATACACACTGTTAGTTAAAATTGTTGGTGCTGACTCTCAAGAAATAATTTCTGTTGTACAATGTGGATAGAATTCAAAGAATTTCAGGGGTGTCTTACATCATTATGGCTAAGGGTAAAGGTTAATGGAAAACTGGTATAACCCACAAATAGGCTCTCTTAGGACTCAGAACTATACCAAGCAAAGAAACTAGGCAAGATAAGGTTTTGAGTAAAGGTAAGACGATGATGGAGTAGATAATGAAGAAGGAAGGTCATAAGTTGCACCAACAGCATTAAGAACCATAGCTTCCGTTTCTGTGCCCTTGCTGCTAGAGTGTTCAAAGACTTAATAATTTCATCCATCATTTTCCCTTTTCTCTTTTCCCTTTGGATTAGGAACTATCACTGTTCTTTGTATCTTTTCTCTTCCTTTTCTTCATACTACTGTATATCAAGTATGATGGTAAAATTATTTGATTCATTCACTGGTTGAAGAAAAGAGTGAAGAAGGAATCACAACAGAAGTGCAGAAGAAATGCACATGTGAGGGAGATCATGGTTTGAAGGGAGTGGTCCATTGACATCCTGTACCTACATATTGCCCTTGGTGTGTCCTTGGGTTACTTCTTTTTGGAAAGTGTTTACTACTGCCTAGAGGAGCTTCTTTAGAATTATGTGTGTTGACAAAATTATGTGTGCTCTGAGCAATCAAAGGGTAAAACAGCAGAAAATGTGGGTGTTTCTTCCCAGATACATGTACAATTCTAGATAAGTCATATATCAAAAGTCAAAGAAGTCATATATCTCCTTTAAGGGAATTCCCCAACTTATAGGGATAGGATTCCTTAGTGGTCATGGTTCTATTCTGTGATCCCGTCCTTTTGGCCATGACAAATTGAAACAATTCTAAGTCAGAACTGATTAGTGATAGTCAGGAGGGTGGTGTCGTGTGATTTACAAAATGGCTGCTGAGGACTCACTCATGCCTTTAAGGAAAGGAGAAGACTTGCTCACTGACTGGTCAGACATCTCCTGAATTATCCTTATTAATTTTGGTAAAGGGTATTCAATGGTATATGGTAAGATCAATACAGAAGTTTTCTTTCAGAAAAATACAAGAAAATACAGCAGTAATATAAATAATGATTTAAAGTTCTCCCAGAAAGGTATGTCCCTATTAATGTATACCTATGTGTAATGTATATATAATGTATATAAGATTTTTCATAGCACAGATATATTAGCTATACATAAAATAATTGACTTCATACACAAATCAAAACAGAAAAGGAGTGAGTTTGAGAGAGTAACAGGATAAGGATATTTTATTTTTTAGATATTTCAACTTTAGTGAGATCTAATTTACATACAACAAAATGTACATACATATAACCCATGTTAGATGTACTTTTTGATGCATTTTAACAAATAAATATGCACACTTAGTAACCCAATACAATCAAGACAAAGCATTTCCATCACTCTCTAAGATTTGTGTCTCACACTTATCATTTTTTTGAAAATTATTTTTTTAAAGCTGCTATGAACACATGTTTACAAGTCTTTGTATGGATATTTAAAAAAAATTTTCTCAGGTCAAATCTTAGAAGTAGAATTTCTGGGTTGTATGGTAAATGTATAGAAACTGCCAAGATGTTTTCCAAAGTGACTGCACATCATTCTACATTCTCACCAGGATTTTATGAGTTCAGTTGCTCCACATCTGTATTAGTTCATTCTCATGCTGCTAATAAAGACATACCTGAGACTGGGTAATTTATAAAGGAAAGAAGTTTAATTGACTCACAGTTCCACATGGCTGGGGAGACCTCACAATCATGGTGGATGGTGAAGGAGGAGCAAAAGCTTGTCTTAAATGGTGGCAGGAAAGATAGCGTGTGCAGGGGAACTGCTCTTTATAAAACCATCAGATCTTGTGAGACTTCTTCACTATTACAAGAACAGCATGGGAAAAACCTGTCCCCATGATTCAATTACCTCCCACCAGGTCCCTGCCGTGACACGTGGGGATTATGGCAGCTATAATTTAAGATGAGATTTGGGTGGGGATACAGCCAAACCATATCAACATTCTTGTTAACACTTAGTATGTCAGTCTTTTCCATTTTAGTTGCTTTAATGAGGGTGTAGTAGCATCATGTTACACTTTTAATTTACATTTCTCCGATGACTAATGAAATAGATTTTTTTATGTGCTTATTTTCCATTCACATGTCTTCTTTTATATAATATAGGTTCAAATCTTTTGCCCAGTTTTTATTGCATTGTCTTCTAATGATTGAATTATATGTGTTCTTTATATATTATGGTTACAAATCCTTTGTTAGATATACGTATTATGAATATCAGCAATCAGTCTGTGGCTTACCCTTCTATTTTGAGAATGCTTTCTTATACAGAGAAAAAATGTTAATATTAAGACCAATTTATCAATATTTTTCTTTTATAATTAGTGCTTTTTGTGTCTAAGGAATCTTTGCTGATTCTAAGGTCACAAATTTTTTGCCTATATTTTTTCTAAGGGTATAATTTTTAGCTTTTATTCTTAAAAACATGATCCATTTAGATTAACTCTAAAGGGTCAAAGTACAAGCAAGGAAGGGGTCAAAATTTGTTTCCTTTGTCAACATCCTGTTTCCAATATTCAATCATTGGTTAAAATGACAACTTTTTTCATTGAATTACTTGGGCATGTTTGTTGGAAATCATGTGTGGGTCTACATCTGTACTCTTCATTCTGTTTTAATGATTTATATGTTAATTCTCACAAAAATATTACCATGTCTTTCTTGATTACTTTAGGTTTATAATAAGCCTTGAAATCAGACAGTATAAGTCATCCAAATGTGCTCTTCTTTTGCAAAATTGTCTTGGGTATTCTAGATGTTTTAAATTTTAGAATTAGCTTGCAATTCTACATAAAACCCAGCTGGGGTTTTTATAGGGGTTGCATTAGATGTAAAGATCAATTTAGAGGAAAATTCTTATTTGATCTTTGATATACTTCCTTATCTGTTTACGTCTTCTTTAATTTCTCTTAGCAATGTTTGGCTTTCACTGTACAGATTTTGCATATAACTTGTTAAATTTATGTCTAAATATTTCATGTCCTTTGATATGTCTAATGGTACATTTTAAATTATTTTTTCAGTTGTTTATTGATAGTATATAGAAATATGTTTGATTTTTAATATTGTATACTGTGACCTTGATAAATTTGACTTATTAGTTCCAGTTTCTTTTTTAACCTACGTTAGAATTTTCTACATACATGGTCTGCAAATCAAAATGTCTTTTTCAAATCTGTATATATCAGACTGCTTTTCAATTCTGTATGGCTTTTATTTAGTTTTCTCCTCTTATTGTATTGGCTAGCTCTTGCAGTACAACCTTAAATATAAGTGGTGATAGACAATCCTGCCTTCCTCTTCATATAAGGGAAAAACTTTTTTTATCACTAAGAGTGATATTTGCTCCTTTTTTTTTTTTAAATAGATGCCCTTTGCCATATTGAAAAAGTTCTCTTCTATTCCCAACTTGCTGAGAGATTTTATCAAGAAGAGGTATTAAATTTTGTCAAAATGGGTTTTTTTCTGCTTCCGTTGAGAGATTCTTATGTGTTCCCGCCCTTATTATGTTAATGGAGATTTGCATTAATAGATTTTCAAATGTTATAACAACCTTGTTTCTTGAGAACAACCCTTTTTGGTCATTATATATTATGCTTTTTATATACTGCTTTGCCCTATATCAAGAATAAGTCAAGGATACATATTGTAGGCCTTAGAACAATCACTGAAAATATAGAACAAAGAGGCTTAGAGAATAAGACAATAGTGGAGTTGGAATTCATTATTGGAGTTGTTTCTCTTCATATCTTTCTCTTCTCCAGTACTTTTTCTTATAAGACAAATCCCAGCTACCTCATCCTGCCCAAATTCCAAACTCCATCTTTTACATTTAGTAAGACCACTGTATTCCACTTGGGTTTCCCCTCCCTGGGAAAGGAAAGCAGAAAGCTTAGGGGTGAGTATTCTGTGTTTAAAAGAGCAAAGAGTTAAATTGATGATTGTTTTACATTCATGCACTAATTAATTTTTTTCAACAAACATTTTTAGAGTTAGGCCTCAAATATCTAGGCAAAGATACTTAATTTTTATTATAGCATTTAACATTTAAATTCTTCTGCCATTCAAAAAATATAAATGCACTACCCATTGTGTAGTACATTTATATATTTGGGACATGTACTAATGGAGACATATAAATGTAGTTGGACTAGAGATACCTTTTTAATGCCAGAAAATGCCCTCAGATAGAAAGCCAGTGTGAGTTACAGTGGCTCACCCCTGTAATCCCAGCACTTTGGGAGGCCATGGCAGGCTGATCACCTGAGGCCAGGAGTTGGAGACCAGCCTGGCCAGTGTGGTGAAACCCAGTTTCTACTAAACATTAAAAAATTAGCTGGGCATGGTGGCATGCGCCTGTAATCCCAGCTACTGGGGAGGCTGAGGCAGGAGAATTGCTTGCATCCGGGAGGTGGAGGTTTTAGTGAGCCAAGATCGTGTCACTGCACTCCAGCCTGGGCGACAGAGTGACTCCATCTAACAAAAAAAAAAAAAAAAAAAAAAAAAAAAAGTCAGTGTGAGTCTAGGGCTCCACTTGTTTTTGGCCTCCTACTATGGATCATAGTATTGTATTGCCTATTGTCTAAAAATGGCTGGAAAAGTGTCTTGCTCTCTAGTTATTTTCATTGGGAGGGAAATTCTAATACCAGTAATTACAATAATGGCCAAAAATGAAAATCACCTAATAGTGACTTTTAACAACATAGTCATTCTACGAATATTCATGTACAAGTAGGTAATATTAATACATAAGCCTGTGATGTTACTGTCACCTGGAATACACAGCATCAGAGATTTGAACTTTTTTTAACAGAAGTAATTTTTTAAATGGCATAAAAATAAACTGTCTGTGTCCAGATACTTGAGGCCTAACTATAAAAATACTGTAGGTGAAATGATGGCTTGACAAGGAAAGTTCAACTCAAGATTGGGTAGCTATCCTTTAAAAACCAGTGAAAAGAAAAATCCAGTTGAGAGAGGGAACATGACTAAGCCAGTTAAAAACGTACTTGTTAATTACTGAAAAACAGTGACCAAAGTTGGGGGTTTTTAAGAGATAAAAGTGAAATTAACTACTTTGAAGCAAGTCACTGAGGGGAAGAAATGATGATCATTAGTCTGAGAATGTTTAAGTTAAGGCAGAGGGCTAGAGCCTCAGACCCCTTGAGAACTTTTCTGATTTAAAGATTCTATGATTAAAAACAAAAATTTTAAAAGCCATTGCATTAACAGGCCTCATTTATAAGCCATTAACTAAAGTATCACCTATCGACATCCTATTTCTAGTTTTTAAGAAAAGGAAAAGGAAAGTCTTTTCTTCACTGTGTAGTGCATTTATATATTTGGGACATGAACTAATGGAGGGATGTAAATGTAGATTGGACTGGAGATACCTTTTGTAAGATATTATAAAATCATACCATTATTATAAATACCACTCCACTTACTTTCATATTTCTCATCTCATCAATTCTTCTCTACTTTCCTGTATTTGAGGAAAAATAAGAAAGTAACTTTCT
This sequence comes from Piliocolobus tephrosceles, assembly GCF_002776525.5. NCBI lineage: Eukaryota > Metazoa > Chordata > Mammalia > Primates > Cercopithecidae > Piliocolobus > Piliocolobus tephrosceles. Next base: position 90,824,233 of record NC_045444.1, read on the forward strand.
GCATAATTTTCTATGCCTTTATTTTTTACTTTTTTTTTTTTTTTTTTTTGAGACGGAGTCTCGCTCTGTCTCGCAGGCTGGAGTGCAGTGGCTGGATCTCGGCTCACTGCAAGCTCCGCCTCCCAGGTTCACGCCATTCTCCTGCCTCAGCCTCCCAAGTAGCTGGGACTACAGGCGCCCGCCACCTCGCCTGGCTAGTTTTTTGTATTTTTTAGTAGAGACGGGGTTTCACCGTGTTAGCCAGAATGGTCTCGATCTCCTGACCTCGTGATCCACCCGTCTCGGCCTCCCAAAGTGCTGGGATTACAGGCTTGAGCCACCGCGCCCGGCCTACTTTTTCTTAACTTCTAAACAGCAACCACAGCTATCAGCAGTAAGCTAAGAGATGAGTGTTCTGTGTTTAAAAGAGCAAAGAGCTAAGTTAATGGTTGTTTTACATTAATGCATTAAAACATTCTTTCAACAAACTTTTTCTTCTGCTTCGTCAGGAATGACAAATAGATTTCATATTTAATGTCATCTCCTAGTGACTGATAGTAGCTGATTGGAACCCTGTACTGAGAATGAAAACATCTTTCTGGCTCAGCCAGATTGATTTTCAATTGAATCCTGCCCTAGACAAAGAAGGAGGAAGTAGCACAAAGGTGTATTGCCATCTCTTCACAAGTCACCATACTTGGTTTAAGGGATATTTGGTGTATAAGACAAAATCCTGTTCCTAAAACCAATGGGGAATAATTCTTGGAATAATGAGAACTATAAAAGCAATAATAGTGTATCAATGAGGGCTAGGTCAGACAAACAGAAATCAGAGCCAGGCATTTCAAGTAGGAAGGGGCTTAATAAAAGAGATTGGGTAGTTATAAAACTATTGGAAAGGTTGGAGGAAAGCAAACCAGAGAAAGCTACCACCTAATCTCAGCTTTGCTTCCAGCTTTCAGAGAGTGAGGAAATTGCAAGATCATTTGAGAAATGCTGGCACTGATTATAGTTGCCTACTGCATTGAAGTATGTGAAACTGAGCTTCAGGGAAGTCAAGCAATTTATTCAGCCACTCATTTGAAAATGGAGCCAGGAATAGAACTCAGGTCTTCCTCTCAGTTCACCAATCTTTCTATAATACAGCTTCGTTTCTTCTCATTCAACTTGCACTGTCATTGTTCTGATGTACATACCTATGTCTTGATCATTGTTTTGCTATGTCATTTCCTCTCAAGTCCCAGGCTTACTTTTTAACACACACACACTTTCCTGTACTATTAAAACTTATATAGGCTCTTAGAAGTCTTACTTCTGGAAGTTCCACCCTACACCAAAGCAAAAGTATGAATGTGCATCTACTTTTTGGATAGAAAAAGTGTGATTTTGCTTTTGAAATAATTTGGCTACAGATAACTAATTTAATTTGAGATTGGCTATGATTTCTTGGCAATTACTTTGTATAGTTGGAAATTCTTGCAAAGTGAGAAAAATGTAACCTTCAAATTGTTTTAAGTGTAATGAAATATTTAGGAGTAGTAAACATGACAATTAATGAAGTTGGCCCAATGTTACATTTTGTAGATGTTTAAACATTTGTTAAATTCAATTTTGCAGTTTTCCTCTTGGAACCAATGCTTTTTTTTTTAGGTCCATAATGCTAAACTCCAGTTTTTCTAGTGCTAGTTGGCAAAATGGCCCAGGGCTGTCTCTTGTGGATATCACCAAAGATAGCTTTCTGTGAGCCTCTATGCACGCTGCTCCCACTGAATGGAATTTCATGGAATTTCAGTCTCATGAGTGGTGCAAGGTCAGAGATAACGAGCTCCACACACATTTGTGTCTGTGTCTTTCCACAGTGGCAGACTTCCACTGATGCTATTCAATCACAAAAGCCATGGACTACGTGGTTCCCAAGGAGGCAGTTCTCCTTAGTACTTTCCGTTCACTCAGTGGTCAGAGCCTTGGACACACAGGCTCAAGTCACTCCACAATGCAGTCAATATTGCAAACCCTACATAATAGTATACTTAATCAACATATAAATGCTATAGATTAAACATTCCACAACCAAAAAAAGTAACATTTAACATCTCCTGGTTTGAGCCAAGAGGTCCTTCAGTCTTACAAGGAAGAGTCTTTGATGTGGGCAGAGTCTTCAGCAGGAGATGCTGGGTTCACCACGAGCGACAGGAAGATGGTGTCAGTTAAGACAGCCATATTGAACTCCTGAAGTCCTGCTCTGTTTATGGCCACAGAGTCCTCTGGTGAAAACTGATAGTGGAAGGGTGTGCTTGCTTATATCCTTATCTGGTTGAATGCAGTCTTTATAAATCAGGCAAAACATCTTATCCCTGTTGGTAAAGTGCCCTATGAAATGTAAGATGGAGTCTTTTTCTAAGATGGAGTTACTTATATCAAGGGTGCACTCTATACTTGTTACCCCCAAACCCTCCCAATCATGGTGCACACTCTTCAGGGTTTACCTTCTCATCAGCTCTTTCTTAAATCCACCCACACCACCACCTTCCTGTAGGGCTGATGCCTTCTTCTTCTATCACGAAAAATGTGAAGTTTGATTGAGAGTTATTTATTTACATGTCAGCATCCCTTTTCAAGACAGGAATATTTTGAATGTTGTAAGAGTTTATTATCTCAGCACAGGTCCTCATGCATGTGCAACACACTACTAAAACATTGTATGTTAATGTAAATTCATTAAAGACACATTCAAGGACCTTCCATGTGCAAGATACTAAAGAGAGTTTATCAAAGAAGGGTTGACTACCATTCTTATCTTCAAGACACCTCCAATTTTTCTAAAGAGTTGTAATATATGAGATAAGAATAATATCATTTCTTAGATTTTAATTTCTTGATGAATTTAGTCACTAGATTCACAATTCTGTGGTCAGTGTTGTAAGCGTAAACATTTGTAGTTTATTTTCATATGGCTTCTTTTTGAAATTCAACATACAAGAAATGTGTGGACAAAAGAATGTGGCGAAGGGGTTAAATTGTGTTATTCTGGCATATTGACTATTTAAGTTAAAGGCACTTGAAAAATGCAGGTGCAAAAAGGTCACTTTGACCTTCATAAGTAAGATGAAATTCTTGCATGAAAAATGCCCTCCCCATACTAGAAAGATACAACATTTTCCCCAGGATGAGAAATCAAAACCAAGAGAATACTGTATAGACCTTGTTAGAATAACACTTATCTTTTAAGCTTTCTTGCATAGTTTAGCTGCTTCTTTGCCCAATTCACTATATAAGTAACTGACTCTAACTACTTCTTCAGGTCTTCATTTCCTTCTGAGGACTCCCATGCATGTATAATTTGTATCATGCTTTTCTTCTATTAATGTATGTTATGTCATTAATAGAAACCATGTCATTTTATGGTTTACTTCTTAAACCCAGCTGGGAACCTAAGAGAATGGAGGTGGAATTTTTCTGCCTCTACAGTGGTATAACAATAATGTGTTACTTTACAGTAGGTTTTAGGATACCAAAACATGTTTAGGTACATAATTTTATTTGATCCATACAACTCTGTGGCAAAAGTAGAGCTGGTTATATCATTCCCACTTTACAGATAAATAAATAGAGGTTCAGAAGGCTGACAAAAGGCACAGTCAGAACTTAGGTTGACATCCAAGCCTAGCTTCACACTGTCACTACACACTTTGCCCCAGGTTCTAGAATGTTAAATTTAAGGCAGAATGGTTATAAATTAGCAAGTTGGATAATTCAGCAGTGAATGTAAATGAGAGTTATAAGATAAATGACATTTAGTGACATTAATTAACTGATTAAATTAAAACTGATATTTTAATCAGAATTTGTTTGTGCAGCGCTAGATAAAATGAAATGTAGTCTAACCTAGTTACTTTAAAAAATTCCAGTTACCATAACAACTTCTTGTGATTTCAATTAAAGGTGGTCTTTTCTTTATATTATTTTTAGAACTTTAGTTACCATAACAACCAGATGCCGTGTATTTGATCAGTTAAATCATTCCCAAAGAGTTAAAATATGATGTTCTCTTGGAAACAATCAAAATATGATAAGTGGTGTGTCAGGAATTAATGCCCAAATGGCAACGCAGATGCAATTTTTCAAGGAGCTCACATGTGAAATAAAAGACCAATGAATCTTCCTTTGTATGTGGGCTTATGATGTTTCTCAGTTACAGAAATCAAAAAGAGATTATTTATCAATTGGAGGAAAGTGGAGATGTCAGGTTCTGGGGTAATATGAATTGTCAGAGCTACAAAGAGAAATGATGTAAATGATAAATTCATTTTCACTGGGTTTGGGGGCTTTGCTGGAAACAGTATTACCAGAGCTTTGCTCAAGCTGGGAGTGGGGAGAGGAGTTTGGCTTTATACAATAGAAAACAGCTCTGCCTTTCGCGTGTTCATTTCCTCCCCCATGCCTCGCCTGTAAAGGAGAATTTCTAAAGGAGTCTCTTCCTATCTTAAGAAACTGGTTTCCTAATATCAATGAGAGGAGCCACCACTCCTATACTAATAGGCTCTGCAGTTATTGAAATAGAAATTGGGAGCAAGATGACCACAGGGGAGGTCTAAAGAAAAAAAATGAAAGCAAGAGAGTTCAGAAACAGGAGAATGGCAAACCAAGAAGATGAAGGAAAGAACGCAGGCAAGGGGTAAAGTACAGGATAAGACAGCCCAGGTGAGGAAGGTAGAACAGAGCAAGGGGCAAAGCAGAAACCAGCCTCACCTGCAGCCACGTGTCCCTGGAAAGCAATGAGGAGGCACAATCAGTTAAACGTGCTGACGGCTATCTACCTCCAATCATGTGAAAATACTTCTGACATATTGGGCCCAAATGCATGGCAAAAGAACATCAGGAAAATTCCCTTGCTCTCCGAATCAAAGTCCTCACCTGTTTGAGGTAAATTGGCCCTTCCAGGCAGATGTCTTGCTTTATTTGATGGGCAGCCATCCACGTGGAGGTGGTTAAGGACAAAAGATGCATCTGGTTGCCCTGAAGCAAGGGCCAGGTTGCCCATTAAGTGACAAATAAAGATGGCCTCTCCCTGTTATCACCCTCTGCCCGTGAAACGAGGAGAGAGCCGCTTTTCTTGCCCACAGCCTGTGCAGAAGCAGTAGACGGATGGTGGGAGTGTCAACTGTGGATTCCGGGCTTAATTGTAGTCCTCTTGCTTAATGAGGTTTCGTGAGGAGGAGGAGGTGGAGGATTGGTGTGTGCTCCTGTGGCTGGGGGTTATTTAATTAAAAAACAATAAAGCTGCCAGCTGCCGCTGGTTAACAATCTGGAACCCTCCCTTTCTTCCTCCCAGACGTGAACACAACACAGATAAAGCCTCTCTAACCAGCTTGTGAGCTGAGGCGCTGTTAGCACCCCCAGATCAAACCACCCCATTTTCTTCCTAAGCTCTCTTTGGTTGCCAAAACATTGCTAGCAGATCTATGGAGAGTTAAAGATCCCCCTCATAGCCAAATTACGAAAAAGAAAACAAACAAAACTCCTATCTACCCTTTTTCCTTGGTGCTTGTTTTGAGACAAAAAATATACCCTGGAGGCCGGGCACGGTGGCTCACACCTGTAATCCCAGCACTTTGGGAGGCTGAGGTGGGCGGATCACAAGGTCAGGAGATTGAGACTATCCTGGCTAACAAGGTGAAACCCCATCTCTACTCAAAATACAAAAAAAAAAAAAAAAAAAAAAAAAAAAAATTTAGCCAGATGTGGTGGCGGGTGCCTGTAGTCCCAGCTACTTGGGAGGCTGAGGCAGGAGAATGGCGTGAGCCCGGGAGGTGGAGCTTGCAGTGAGCTGAGATCGTGCCACTGCACTCCAGCCTGGGTGACAGAGTGAGACTCCATCTCAAAAAAAAAAAATCTATATATGTGTGTGTGTGTGTGTATACATATGTGTGTATATATATGTGTGTATATGTGTGTATATATATAAAATATATTAATATATATTATATATACCCTGGAATGGACACGGGGGAGGTGATGCAGAAAGGGGGTATCTCCCCGCTCCTGTCTCTTGTGTCTTATCCTGATATGAACACATGGACGGGGAGGCTGTCCCAGGAAGAACGCATAGTCTCCTACCAACAGGGTTTCTGTCCTCTGTCCTCTGTGTCCAGGACTTCAGCACTTCCAACAATCACCTGGGAATTTGCTTTAAAAAAACACTGCTTCTCCTAGCACTTTGGGAGGCCGAGCAGATGGATTACAAGATCAGGAGTTCAAGATCAACCTGGCCAAGATGGTGAAACCCCGTCTCTACTAAAAATACAAAAATTAGCGGGCGTGGTGGCAGGTGCCTGTAATCCTAGCTACTCGGGAGGCTGAGGCAGAGAATTGCTTGAACCTGGGAGGCGGAGGTTGCAGTGAGCCGAGATCGTGCCATTGCGCTTCAACAAGAACAGGACTCCGTCTCAAAAAATTAAAAAATAAAAAAACCTCAGGCTCTTCCCTGGAGATTCTGAATAAATTAGTGTCTGAATCTGTGTTTTTACCAAGGGCTTTCGTTGTTTGAAAAATTCTCTTCTCATTACCTGTTTACCCGAGGGACCTGAGTGGAGCCGGGAGAGAAGGGAGTGAAAGGGAAAGTTCCTTCAATGGGAAGGGTTTAGCCTTGCATATATTTCTCAGTTACCAACAAAGGCCCAAAGCCTGTCTGTGATTTTTTTGTTTAAAGAGATACCCCATCTCCTAACACCTCCAGCTCAGCTAGGGAAAAGCAATATAACACAACTGCAGGGTGGGTTTCTAGGGGGTAACAACTAGGTACTGATTAGCTGTGGTATCTTAACAGCATTCTTGTTTGAAGCATCCCTGTGGCAAATTATTAACACACCATAGTGAGGCTTAAACCAGGAGACCCCCACCTCCTTACTAATTAATCAAACTTCAAAAGTTCAATCACTAGTAGGTGACAACCATGTCTTTTTGCCTGACGCTGTATAGGTTTTAGCACTGAAAATCCTCTTCTGGGAAACCTCTCAGTCCCAGGCAGACCGGGGCATGGATCACCTCTAGTAACCAGCTCACACTACTGGTGTCTTTCTTGGGATTATTCAGCTTTTCTTTCCCCCCTAGCCTAGGTGCATCATGAATTTCACAGGGGAATTGTGAATCTGGGGATACTCAGGCCTCACATGTGCATTCTCTGCACCCCACTTAGCACCCTCCTCAATTTTCTCTTCTTCAGCACCTATCAATTGGCTAAAGAGCCAGCTTATTCTCTTCCAATTGGCTACAGAGCCAGCTTATTCTCCTTCCAGCTTCCAATTATCTTTTCCGCTGCCTAGTAAAAAAAAAAGTCCTATATTCTCCAAATCGAGGTCTCTGATGACTTTTGAAGTCCTTTTAAGTCCACGAAATAGGCTGGCCTAGGATTAAATAATCTTTGTAATCACATTTTATTTGCATTTCAAATGTACAATTTGCATGACATTTGCTTATGCCTCAGTCAGATTGGTTCAGATCTCATCCATATTTATTTAGGGGGAAGGAAACTGTAAGAGCAAAATATTGTGGACTCCTGGTCAGAAAAGCTGACTCCAAATCCTGGCCTTGACATTTATTTGATCAGCAACCTTAGATCAATCAGTTTTGCTTTATGAAAAATTGAGATAGTTGAATTATTTTCCTTCCTAAAAATTATATGCTGAAGTCCTAACCCCAGGACCTCAGATTGTGACCTTATTTGGAAATAAGGTCATTATAGATACAATTACTTAGGATGAAGTCATACTCATCTAACTCACACTCATCATTCTGGAGTAGGGTAGGTCCCTAACCCAAAATGACTGGTGTCCTTATAGAAAAGCAAAATTTGAAGACAGACACGCATGCAGGGAGAGCAGCATGTGAAGCGAGGGGTTACACTGCCACAGGTCAAGCAATTCTCAGAAGGCAGGACCAGAAGGTAGGAGGAGAGAAATCTGGAAGGAACAGACTTTTTCCTTGCACTTGTAGAGGGAGCATGACATGCCAACGCCTTGATCTTGGACCTGTACACCTTGGAGTCTCCAGACTGTGAGGTTTCTGTTTAGAAATAAATTTCTGTTGTTTAAGCTACTCAGTTTTGGGTTCCTTTTAATGGCAGCCCTACTAAACTAATGCAAATGGTAACACCTACTTCATAGGATTTTTCTGAGAATTAAATATATAAGAATATTTATGTGAAAGTACTTGGTACATAGGAGTCATTAATGAGTAGGAGGAAAAAATAATAAAGCAGTGAGTTAACAGAAAATGACACCCTTGCAGTTACAGCATCAAGGTTCAAACTCCATTTCCTTCTCTGTTATACCTTATATGGCAACTGCAAACCACTTCAACCTTTCATCTCTTTGATCCTTATTTCCTCATCTGTAAAATGGATATAATAGTACAAACTTCCTAGGGTAGTTGGGATGATTATGTAAGAGAACATGTGAAACTACATCAACCAGCTTTGTAACGAGAGGCCACGTGGCTTTTGTCCTTGCAATGTAGAAGGCACAAAAATGTAAACCTCTCTTCTTTCAGCAACTGCCCCTACCTTTGCCCCTTAGCCCTCCACTGAGGCCAAGAGCTAAGAGCTGACAGATGGATGGAGCTTGAGATCCTGCCAACCCTTTGTGTGTTGGGGATGATGGCACCACAGGGACTTCCCCTTTCCTTTCTTCCTCCCTGCCCACCCCCAATTCAAGAGCAAATTTCATGCTTCTTTCCTGAGGATCCAAAGAGCTATGACTCTGATAGTTAATGGTTTAAATCCCCTTTCCTTTCTTTTTTGGAAGAAACAATTTGATAGCTATAATTATTGCTGCAGACCCCCTTTTTTTTTCACAGAAATTAAATATGTCTGTGGTGGTACTTCAATAGCTCAATATGTTTGCTACACTATCAAAACCATGTTTTTTCCTACTCTGTTGAGGAAATGAACAATTGAGTGCCAGATTGCAGAACTGAGATTTTGTTTAATATTTACTGCTGGCAGCCACATTCGCTTCTGCAAAGGTATACTTACACCCAACAAAACCCATGACGGCAATTCACACACAACTTTCCTCCAGGAGTAAGCATATGCATACTGAAAGGTTTGTCCCAATCTTAAACTATGATGCCTTTTTACCAAGTGACTCCGTTTATGGAAATTTATCTTAGAGAAATAAATATTCAAGTGCACAGCAATGCACAGCTTTGTGTAACCAGCATATTCAATGGAGATTATTTATAATTTTTAAAACAGAATCCTAAATTCTAATAATAGGGAATGGATTTCATGAAGTATGGTTCCTCCTATTAGTTACATAGGATTGGCAATCATTGAGCTGAGACTTTCCTGCTACATTATGAAGGTATCAGTTAGTTTCAGCATCAGATCCATAAGCAATTTGCCATCTATCAGTGTCTCTTCCCATTTTTTTCTATTTCCTACTGCTTCCTGGGCTGTCACAGAATCCATGCCATGGAATTCTCTGAAAGTGCCAACAATCTAATAGAAAATGGAAGCTTTGAAGGGACACACTACCCTTCTTGGCTTAGATTTTTCTCCAACAACTTCCATCTCATCAGTCAAGTGACATCTGCCTCAAATGTTGCCATTAAATCACCAGGAAGAATTTTGCTGAGAATTTAATTGGAAATATCAATACTGGCATTCCAATTTCTTTTTCAACATGATAAAAGTCCTCCCAGAAAAGCACCCATGTTGTACCTGTAAACCATGTCTCAAGAGGCCCAAGATTCCATCTGCTGGTGCAATGTATAATTTCTAGCTACAAATAGATCTTGTGTATACATCAGCATGGTTGGATGTGAAGGGCCGGTTGAGCCTGTCTGCCTTGGCAAAAGCAGGCAAGAAACAACAGGTATCAACCTGGATACAAGTTACGATGTGGGTTGGGAGAGCGGGTCAACAAACACAAGGGATTATCTACATTCTTTATGGACATGCAAACAAATTTGGGGATAAAAGGTATGCTATAATATACCTTATATATATATATTATATATAATATACCATATATATATATATATAAAAAACACACACACTCTCTCAATAGATAGAGAGATGATAGATAGATAGATTTTAAGCAAGCGTCTTCTATTAGCTATGTGTACAGATGCCATATGTCCTGGGCATGTGCTATATCCTCAAATGTAGACGTATGCTACTAGTTCCCACTACTAAATAAACCTAAGCAGTGGTTTCTCCCTGCTCTATGAGCTTGAAATGGAGACAAAGTTTGAATAAGGCTTGTTTCCAGTTGGCAGTCACTCCAGCTCAGGGTTTTTCAACCTTGGCACTGCTGACATTTTGGACCAGATAATTCTTTGTTGTGACAGGCTGTTCCGTACATTGTAGGATGTTTAGCAGTATCCCCGGCTTCTGCCTACCAGATGCCAGTATCTGTCTCCTAGTCATAGCAACCAAAAAAAAAAAAATGTCTCAAGACATTGCCAAATGTTCTCTGGGAGGTAAAATCACCCCTGGTTGGGAATCATCGCACTGGATTATTCTTATTGTGGTTGTGTTGTGCGTTAGCAACTTAGTTAAACTGGAGCTCGTTCTCTCCAGAATGTCCTCCCTTGTATGGTTCCAGATTGGCATTGACCATGAGAGACATTTTGCATGAGATTTGGGAGTTAGAGGGAAGCCTCAGCTGTTTGGGTATGCTCTGAAGTTCAGTGCAGAGCCCTAGGCACTGTGGCAGCCCATGCATACTGTCGCTGGTTTACTGGCTCACCTTGTTGGCATAGGTGGCATTCAGACAAACAGCTCCTCCAGATCTACTCCTTTATTTTCTGAGTCCTGTGTCAAAGGGTACCAGCTTTCTTTCCCAACTGCTAGTCTAGTTCACTATAGTGACTTCAGGCTCAACACTAGATATAGAGGCAGCAGCCTGCACAGAGACTTCACCAGTGCCTTCCATTGAAAAAAATCAAATCACTATAATAAATCCTTTATTCTTTGTCACTCACAGCAGTTTTTCCTTTCTGATTGAACCTTGACAGATAGACGAGGTGGAGATTTCAGGTTGTAGTGACGATTTGGAGGAGACCTGGAAAACTTCCCAACATTTATTCTACCCCAGAAAATTAGTTTATGCCAAACTTCTTGCCGGGGATTGGTTCAGAGCTGAACTAATTCAATTTAAGCCAATGAGATGCAAAAAGAAGCTTGTTTGGGGTTTCTGGAAATAAAAAGTCAGTCTGTCCCTATCCAACTAGAAATAAACACAAAAGTATGCTGTACCAGTTGCTGCTGGCAGCCACCATGTGACCATGTGGGGAACCAGCTTTAGGATAAAGCTGATACCACTGACAGCAAAGCGAAAGCCAAAAAGAACCTAGGTCTGAAAATATCTCCGAGCTGTGGAATCAATAAACCCTGAAGCCTTCTCTACTTCTGAACTTCCTTTTGCGTGAGATGATAAATTGCCCTATGGTTTAACCAAATCTGGCTGGAATTGTTGTATTCTTAAATTAGCTTTATAGTCTAGTTTAAACCTTGGATACAAATTATTCTCATTTATTAAAAATGATTTGACCTGATCACCCTGAGATGAAGCCTCTATTTCTTTTGAAAATATCCTATACTGCTCCTCATCATCTCAGAACTAGCAGTCTGGATGATCTTGCTTTGCTGCTTCTACCAGTTTTGTTGGAGTCCTCAATATGTAGGAAGAAGAGTCGAGCCTTGCTGCCAACTCTTTTAGCCCCAGATTCTTCCTAACACTTCTGAGCTAAAAGCAAAGGATGAAGAAAACTGAACAAATACATTTTCCAGGAAGTTCAGGCATGTGTGGACTTGTTTCCATCGGAACCAAGATTCATCCGAACAGCCTGGGTCTTCTCCAACTGCAATCAACAACATTCCTGGGCCATCCACAACCAACAGGAAACCAACATGCAATAATAGCGGCAGCAAAGTAAAACTCTCCTTGTATATCAGGGCATCCTCATACCTGGGGCAATCTTTGTCTCCTTGTCGACTGTAAGCTCTTGGATACAGAGTAGATTCCCCACTCTTTGGCTACTCGGTCCATGGACATACTGGGATGAAGTGAAAGAGTCACAAAGAGGCTGCTGCTAAAAAAAGCTGCCTTTGTCTCCAAATAAATAGTGTGGTGAGTCCTGGCGGGATTTCATCTCTCATTTACTCCCTATGCCTGGCATCTCTGCACCAGGGCACAACTGGTACAGCCCTCAGTGATGCCCCTGGTCAAGAGTGTTGGGATTAGATGAACTAAAACTCAAAGCCTTGTACTCTTACCAGAAAGTGAGCATGTCATGCATCTTCCCAAAGCCTCATTGTCTCATCAATAAAATGAGAATAAGAAAACCTCTCGTCATGGGCAGCACATGGTAGAAACACAATAAATATCATTTTCTTTGTCTTCTCCTTCGCCTCCTCACTGCTGCAGCTGACCTCCCTGGCCCACACCTCCTCCTCCCCCTGGGTATTCATCAGAGTCTTCAGCTTAGCTGGGTGCTGGTCCTGCCTGCAGCTACCCACACCCTGACAGCTGGAGAAGCTCATATTAGGAAAAGCCTACTGTCCAGGTTCAAAGAAAGCCCCACACTTCCTAGCTCTGTAAGTAAAGGGAGGCACACAGCGCAGAGGGCTAGAGTGTCACACTTCTCAGGGAAGAAATGAAGTTGTCAGAAAACTTTCTGCCATGTACCAGTGGTGCCTTCACCATGTATTCATGTCATGCCTGACTCTGGGCACCTAAGCCTGATGTTTCAACCCTGGCCACACCAATGATTGTCAAGTTCGCTCATAGACTAATGGCTTGAAAGAAGTATAATATGCTCATGGCTGTGATCCAGCAACCCTGAGCTTAATCCTGCTCTTGTGTTGATTAACTGTGTGACTTCAGATAAGCCATTTCAGCCCAGTTTCCCCCAGAACCTAATTGGGGGATTATCTCACACCATCTCAGATCCTGTATCATTTGGGGGCAGAGGTGGAATGAACACATTATGAAAAGTGCCCTCCTCTGGCCTGTTTTAAGGATTCAGTGTGTTTTAGACCAGATAATCCCATGAAAGTCTTGGTTTTCCCAAGAGTCAAACAGAGTGTTTGTACTAACCCACACCACTGAGGTGTAGCCCATATTTGGTTAATTGAATATCATTATGTGCTTTGAAACTGTCACTGCATTTCAAAATGCCTGTTTCTTATTAAGAAAAAAAAATATGCAATCACTCAAAAATGTACTATAAGAAAGAAGCTGCCTTAAGAATATTTCTGCAGAGAAGCCAATTGTTTGGGAATTGGGATGCATTCTGCCACTTGTGAAAAGAAGCAAAAAGAGAAAAGAAAGGAGAGCGATGAGAGGTGCAAATATATTGACAGATGAGAAGAATAAATGTTTTTGTTGCATGTGCTGTACAGAGGTGTTCCACACACCAAATTATGACATAACTGTTGGAGTAATGGCTGCAGCTGTTGCCTTTGTAAAGTGATCCACAATACCCCACTCTAATAACCACAGCAACGTGTCCAAGTCACTTCACACAATGAAGACAGCCTAATCCCATGCCACGTGAGCTCTGTGCCAGCCACAGCCATATCACAGCAGCAGGATCAAGCCGGGAATAATCACATCCTTAGGAAAAAAATCCCCTGTGTAACACACTGAAATCCCTCTTAAACAAAGCAAGCGTGTGAATCTGCTAGTGAACAGAAAAATTCTGTGATGAATTGCCAAGTAAGAGTAAAGGGTAAACATTCCATATGTTGCCCCCATTTCCATGGGATAATAATTTCTAGAGGGAAAAATTGGCTTTGATGAACTAGTAAGATGCTGCTGGGCCATATTCATTCATTCATTTGCTCAACAAATATTTCTTAAGCATTTACTGTGTCTTGAGCATTTTCTGGTGTATACCAGAAATTCAGTGATGATCTCAGCAAGGGAGGTCCACATTGAACAAATAACAAGTAATTCACTGCAGTTGTGATACTGCTCTGAGAAAGAACCCGGTACTGAGTGTGAATTACAGACCGTATTTTCTCTCTGAGTGCAGGTTGAAATGTACGAGTTTGCAATCACAACAAGCCTACTTAGCATAATAAAGGACTTGGGAATTGGTACCTGGGGAATAAGAAGTTCTATTGAAGATTTAAAAAATCATCTTTTAATGTTTTATTTGATAACATGTTCCTGTTGCTGAATATTTGAAATTTGGCAGTAAATGAGTCAGAACCAGCTTCTCAATTCAGGAAGCGATAAGCACTGAAGGTAATTGTAGATATGGAAAAATCCCCTTTAATAAAGACAGGAAAACACATTCCTATATATCTGAGTAGGTTCATGCAGCAGCCAATATCATAGGCTCTGGAATCAGCCTGTCTGAGTTCAAGTCTGTCTCCACCACTCGCTTGCTATAGAAGCCAACTTGCTTAAACTCTCCAAGCCACAGTTGCCTCATCAGTAAGACGGGAATAACTCTATAACCTCCCTGATAGGGCCATTGTGAGAATTAGGTAATTAATACACATAAAATACTTTAAATAGCACCTGGGGCATACTAAATACTATGTTATCATTGCAAGTACTTGAGCCAAAATCTAGGATCCGACACTGTAGCTAAATTATTATGTCATCTCTAAATATTTTCTTTTTTATTTTTTGGGAATCGCTTGGATTTAAGTTTTTCCTTGATCTCAGCCCTGGATTTCTGTTTCTTCCCAGACGTGAAAACCTCTTGACCCTTAGACCATCCTTAATTGTTTTCATTTAATCAGTCAAAAATATGAATGCACATATATAGTCCATCCTTGAGTGATCATTTTCCTATTTTCTCAGGTTTTGTCAAGAATGGTTTTGCTAAAAACACCATCTTCTGCATGGGCCAGAAATCACACAGTGGAGATGCCACCGGATAGCTCCATAACTGCTATGTCACTGTTTATTAGTTAAAATTAAGCAGCAGACTGCACTACCTCACTCCTCTAAACCTCACCCCATTTCCTAGCCATATGGCCACTTACAAAGAATATAGACAATTTAGAGGAACCATGGAAAGGTCAATCATAAATATGTACATCTTTTGTTCTTGAAGAGTGCAGCCAAATATATGAAGCCCTCCAAAATAAAAGAAAAAGTCTTATGAAGTCAGATAAATAATTAGTTTTTTAACCTTTAGCATTCATTATTTATGAAGGGTCAAGGACATCTTTGACATCTTGAAAGGCTGTTGGGACAGCAGATTGAATTTTTGGCATAGATGATAGAGTAAATTCTGCTGAGTTTTGATCATTTGTGTATTCCAAATTCCTCCATACAAGCTGACTGTGAACGAAAGCAACACTAAAGATGTGCGAGCACTATGGTTAATTGTGTATGCAGTAAATACAATTTACTCCTGAAGAAACAGTTTGCTGTTTTATTCATTGGGGGAAAAAAATAACTTGATAACACTGACAGAACAGGAATATTGTGGATTAGGTTGCAGGAAAGGTCTCTTTAAAATGCTTTTGAAAGGACAAATAAAAGCAATTTTACTTTTTCTTCCTTTTGTAAATCTTCTCTCCATTCCCTCATCTGTTCTTTCCTTTCTCTTTTCCTATTTTCTTTCAGCTTATTCTTCTGCACTTTTCCCAAACAGAGTTTTCTGAGAGCATGTCAGCTAATTAATTATTTCTTCAACACTATTTCTATGCCTGACTCCCAACCTCCCGGCAGCCCTACAAAGTACCTTTCTGCATCCTTCATTTACCCAAAAAAGATTCTAGGAAGAGGTGATTAATTGAAAAATGGGGAAAACTATGTTGTGTTGAGAGAGACAGAGCGCATGTCAGTATCATTCAGACCCAAGTTCTTGAGCCTGGTGCCATTTCCCTTCCATGTACGGAGGCCCCATGGAAACCTGCTACATCTTCTGACTCCGAAGGAAGCCTCATCTGGGTCAAGGCAGCAAGTGAAGACTGTTTTGCCCCTACCCTACAGGCTGCATTCTCAAATCTCCCCCATTTTCATCACTCTTACTCTTGAGTTCCCAAAACAAAGGCATGGATTGCCTGACAGGTACCACTTATCTTTGGCCAAGCAGGCTAGCGATGCCTGCAGATGATTCTTGCTCATTGCTGACACTGTAAATTAGTTCCAAATGGTGTTCTGAAGGTGCTACCTTTGGTGATCAGAGGCCTGTCTTCCAAAACGTACTGCCTTCCCTCTTGTCTTCTACCCATCAGAAACACATTTTCTTTTGATTTTGGGGGGCTCTCTGATGCAGTGTGTTGTTGGGCATTTTACTATCCCAGTTTTCCATTTGATAAAATAATTGAAGTGATATAGATGCTACTTGGCATCCGGGAGGGTGGATAATTTCCTTTACAGGGGTTAAAAATACAGCCTCGACCCCTCCAACTCACTACAAGTTATAGAAAAACGAAGTCTTTTTCAGTGAAATGACGTTCTACCCACACTGGGGAAGAATTGTGAGCAGCCACCAGCAATGGAAAATAAGGAAGCTATGACCAACTTCAGGTGTGCAAAGCCACATGCTATTAACTATAACAGTCCCCCTTTTTGTGGTAGGCCTGATATCATGACCAAAACTCATCACATGGGTAAGAAACTGAGACCATATTTGTGGTGGACAAAATTCCATAATAACCGCATCACTTGCATATCCAGTGTATACTGACTCTATACATATGCCCAGTCAGCCCAAATTAATTTGTACACACACGACATTCAGTGTTGCAACAAAGTGAACACGCTAGTTTAAGCCATAAGGAATTTACCCTTCCAAAATTTTGCTTTTTTTGTCCACCCAGAGCAAGATGTTTTACATTACAGAGTTGTGAGATAGGAACCTTTCCTTCCTTGTGAAAAATAAATAGAATCATGAAAACTAAAAAGAATCTGATGGAATCTTACAAGTGAAGCTAAGCTGACATTTAGTTAGCAGAAGTAAAATTATTTCTTCAAAAAGTCAATATGCTTTGTGAAACTTTCCATATTTGTCATTCACTTGCAACAGATAATTAGCTCGTATATTTAACTAAGCCTGCTAAATTTCATTCAGCATTTTTTAAAAGGAAATCACGTACTATTTTATTCTTGCACTAGTTCAGCCACTAATACAGTACACAGGGACAGCCTCCACTCCTCTAACCCCCGCCTCTCCTTAAAAGGCTATTTAGGGCTCCGTTTTCAGCCAAATGATCTGAATAGTATTTTCTAAATGCCATACATCATTTTTCCAGTGAATCTTTAACTTATCCCGGGGAGGGGGCAGAAGATGAGAGGAGGAAGGGGCAGAAAGACAAGGGGCTAAGGGAGCATTTGGAATGAGAAATTTCCATTTGGCTTCATTCTGATTGACGGTGGGTGACTCTTGGTGAGTGCCCATGGCCTCTTTTCTTCCTTGTCAAATGGGAGTACCATGTGTGATGGAAACACCTTGCCAAGCAGGAAGGCTTTCAGGAATGGAGGGGGCATAGGAGACATAGCATTTCCCCCTTAAGAACCAAACATAGACCACCTTTTAGGGTTTGGGAGGTTGGGGTAAATTTTCTATATTTTGTTTGATTTGTATCAGCGCATTCTCTCAGAGGGCTTGTAAGTTGCAGAGAAACTAATTATGCATAGTTACAAATACCACGCAACATTTTATTCATGTCTAAAGTGTTCTTCCTTCCTATTTGTTCTCCTTTCTTGCCAGGGAATCTCAGGTCCTTCTCTCTTCTTACCACCTTTCTTTATTTTCAGTACTTCTCTGTTCCCCATTACAGAACTTGCCTTCTTTCCTTTTCTGTTTCTGGTCAATCCTTCAGGAACCACCTCTCCTTCCTCCCCACAGCCCCATCTCAGATGAGAAGGATCTTGCCCACACATTTTCAGCAGGCAGGGCACATCATGAATGTGTCTATGTTAAGGGGAGGGAGGCCCAGATTGTTTACTTTCTCAGAAGGCTAAACATTTCGGCGGGGAGTCCTTGACTATGTGCTTAAGGACACAGACAGAAAGGACAAAGGGCAGCAGAAAGTGCTCCTGCCACTGTGATTTGCATCTGAGTTCAATTCTACTTTGCTTTAAAGAGTCTCATTTGAATACACAGTACATTAGCTCCATTCCTGCTTCCTATCCAATATGGGAAATACATTCATAGCTCAGTAACCTCTCCCCCGTCTAGTCCAGACAGTTGGAGAGAGGGTGGGGAGGGGGATCCAGCAACTGCAGAGAAATTGTATTTCAAATGAATGTCTTTTCGACAATTGCTTATGTATCCCTCAGCTGCACTCCACGATGAGATTTGCATATTTTTTCTTCCTAATGGAAATAAATATAGGACGAAGATTTTGTTTTGTCCATTTAAAAAGACTGCTTTGCCCTGTGTGCTTGGGGCCTTCTAAATACGTGAGGGGAAGAGATGACTTGCTAGACTAAGGGAAATCAGAAGAATTTTAGATGACATGTCTACCATTATCATCCGTGTGAAGAACCCTGACTGGAAATTGTCTCCAGAATACTTTCGGCAAAAATTAATAAGTAGATTTATAATGTAAGGCTATGTGAATATAGTCATGTGAAGGACCAGTGAGCTAAACCAAATCAGTCTGCAGAGAGCCCTAAATTATGCACGAGGCTGAAATGACATTAATGCATATTGTCTATTCCCTTTCTTTCCCATTTTCATGGGAATTAATATATGCCTCAGGATCTTTGTGTTTATCTTCTTAACCCCTTGTCTTCTTTTAGGCTGAGAAAGCAGGAAAGTAACTAAAGATTAAGTGTGTTTATGAGTATAAGGGTGATATTGTCAAATGTTGAACATCATAATAGTCATTTTTTTAAAAAAAAAAAATCAAGTTAGGACCTATATATTTGAAGTGTAGTATTAATAAGGGAATAGTGCTTTTTAAAAAAAAAAAAAAAAAAGAAAGAAACATGCCAGAGCTTGTATATATAGCCCAGACTTTTACATACCTATACCTTAAAAGTGGACAACTTAGAAGGCTAAGTTTTTGCATTTTAGCTTTTCATTTTCAACCATGGTTTTGTTTTGTTTTGTTGTAACACCATCATCAGAATTGCTACTAAAACTTATAGTAGTTTTGATTAAATATCATCAATGGAGGAAATTTTTTGTCATGTGAGGGTAGATTCGATTTTGGCAAATAGTCAAATATATCTGGACCCAAGATAACTAGTGAATGAGCAGCTATGTGTTAGTTTAAGTAACATCTTAGGTCTACTGAGCTCAGTTAATTTCCTGCTGAAAATTGCAAGATATGTGGAAATTCACTCACTGTGCCTGACAATCCCTCATGCCTTTAATCAAAGAATTGTAGCATTATAAGAAAACTTAGGGGTTACAGAATTCAACTCCTTAGTTGAGGGAAAGAAAAAAGCTATCACAAGGGTAAAATTTTACTTAAAGCAATACAATATGTTTTTCTTGACTGTGGAAGTGCAAGTAATTATAATTTTGTTTAACTAGTTATTAAATAGTGGTAACATTCGGCTGCTGTTCACTTATTAGGGAATGCATGTATGTGTGCATGTTTCTTTATTAAGTTAAATCAGTGTGATTGTGCTTGTATTTATAGGACATTTCAGGGCATCTGCCCAGCTCTCAACTTACAATGCTTTACTTTGGGACTTTCCTTTTCTGTTTCTGGTCAATCCTTCAGGAACTACTTCCCCCTCCTCCCCACAGCCCCATCTTCTTCCACCCCACATCTGATCCTTAAAGTCACAGGTGTGGGGCCCTGTCAGCCATCTTGGGAGTGTGACACTTATTCTTAGAGATGGCTGATTGGACCAGCAGTAAAACCTGACCCAGGGCAGGCCAATCAAATCCTCTCTTGAGAATCTGGAATTCTCACTTAGGCAGCTTTTCAATATGACTGCATCTAAAACAGACACTTGGAAATTAAAGTTTTCTACATAATTCCATAAGAAATAGGGAGCAAAGAAAGCTTGTTTATGGGTTTAATAAAAAGTACAGAAGATATAAAGAGACTTTTAAAATGAGGTAAAGGGAGAGTACTGGCCGTGTATCTGAAGGTTCCAGTTCCCACTTAGAGTTCTTCTTGAAGTCTGATTACATCACTGCACTTAGGTTCTTTGAGCTACCATTGCATTATTAAATAATATTTTTAAAAATGTTTATTTTTCTTTATTAAATTAAGTTGACTTTGCTACTTTCAGCCAACTAGATTATACCTAAGGGATTATGCGTATAATATATTGGCCCTCAAGAGGAAGCTGAACAAGTGAACCTCTCTCAGGAACCAAAGTCCTTTTCATGAAGACCTGAAGGGTTCTCTGAGAGGAATTTGAAACGGGACAAAAGGTCAGGCCCTGGGCCATAAGGTTTGAGTCACTTGCTGAGGACAGCTTTTCAGAGAATGATTCCCTCTGAGGTATGGGAGACTTGAAGCATCTGGACCATGGCACACTGATTGATGATTGTGGGAAAGGAACAATTTTGGGTGTGATCTGCATGGTCCTATGAACAGGTTCTTACCTGACACAGTCGTAGGGAAACTGGGAAAAGCAAATGTAACATTGTCATTCTCCTTTATTCAACTGATTTAGCAACGGCCCCTGCATTGCCCGGAGTAGAAGATAAAAATCCAAACTCTAAAGAGACACATAGGCCAGGCATGGTGGCTTACACCTGTAATCTGAGCATTTTGAGAAGTTAAGGCAGGAGGATTGTTTGAGGCCAGAAGTTCAAGACCAGCCTAAGCAACACAGTGAGACCATGTCTCTATTTTTTAAAATAAATAAATCAACAAATAAATAAACAGACACATAAGGATCATCATCCTATCTACAGCCTCACCCTCATCTTCCAGCTCACTTTATGCTCCAAAAACACAAACTACTAATGTCTTCTCCTTCACTGCAGACCTCCATGCCTTTTGCACGTGTTGTTCCCTCTGCTTGCAATGCCCTTACCACTCTACTAGTCCTCCCTCCATCTTAGCTTCCTATTCCCTTAGCCTAGAAAATTCCTGTCCAGCTTTCTAAACCCTCTCCTAAAACATTCTACTCTGGGAGGTCTTCCCTGGCCAGGATAGAATTAATCCCTCATTTCTCTGCCCTGCTTCAGTACCTCATCAAATACTATCATCATTGCCCTGTATTGCCCTCTATTGTAATGATTTCTGTGTTTTCTTCCCAGCTACACTGCAAACAACGTGAACTATATCTCATCACTCTCTGTAACTATGCCTCAATCACTTTGGAACGTCCAACAACGAGTGATAGTGTGTGCTCCATTATTAATCTGTAGCACGTGCTCTGGTAGGTAACACCAGGTATGTGTTTAATAAATGCGGAAGTAAATGAACTTAAATGGCATAAAATAATCTTTTGAGGAAGCTCTAAAGTAGTGGTCCCCAACCTTTTTGGCATCAGGGACCAGTTTTGTGGAAGACAATTTTTTCATAGGCAGCAGGTAGGGAAGGTTTTAGGATGATTTGAGCACTTTATTTCTATTATTATTATATTGTAATATATAATAAAATAATTATACAACTCACCAAATGTAGAATCAGTGGGAGCCCTGAGCTTGTGTTTTCTGCAACTAGATGTTCCCATGTAGGGGTGATGGGAGACATTGACAGATCATCAGGCATTAGATTCTCATAAGAAGCCCACAGTCTAGATCCCTTGCAGGTGCAGTTCACAATAGGGTTTGTACTCCTATGAGAATCTAATGCTGCTGCTGATCTGAGAGGAGACGGAGCTCCGATGGTAATGCAAGAATGGGGAGTGGCTGTAAATACAGAGGAAACTTCGCTTGCTCACCCACTGCTCACCTCTTGCTGTGCGGTCTAGTTTTTAACAGGTCACAGGTCACTTCCTGGGGGTGGGGAACCCTGCTTTAAAGTATTTGTTCTAGAGTCATGCCCTACCTTAGTGAAAGTAACTCTTGAAACTTCTTACATTATTAACTATGTTGCCTGTTGCTTCTCTAGGAGATGAAGTAGATGTCACATATAGAAGAACTATTCAGGGCTATATTGCTCGACAGGGAAGTTTCTGTACAAGGATTTCTTACCAGTCTGGGGACTCATAATAGTGAATGAAATGTCAGTTATTTTCCCCTGGTTTATCTAGCCCTCCTTCATATGACTGGAAGAGGTTATGCATTGGCCCCAAAGCCCCAAAACTCTATGAAGCAGGAACAATGTCTGTTTTTTGTTCACCATTGTATACACAGCATCTGAATACCAACTAGGTAGCCAATAAATATATGTTAAGAGAGAAAGTGGGGGAAGGGGTGAGATGGAGGGAGAGCTAAAGAGGAGAAGCAAGGAGGGACTTTAGAAGGAAATTTAAAAATTACTTGAAAAAAGCTAAATTCATTCTCTAAAGTGAATCACACACGACAAAATCACAGTTAAGTGTGAACAGAAAGCACAACAATAGATATTGTAAAGTGCGATTCTACTGTTTGCTATGCATCATCCCTTGCCAAGGCTTTGGTGAAGGTCTTGGGTTAAGTGGTATTATCAGGCCATAATCAAGATCACTGTGCCGTTCTGTATCTTCAACCCAACTCCCTTCCTTGGAGATCCTGCACTGGCACTGGTGCTTTGGTGTGAATTTCAAAAATCTTTCAGTTACTCTGTCTGAGTAAATGAACACTCAGCCCCTAAGCTTCAATCTTTCTTTCTCAAGGGTAAAGAGTTCAGTAATGTTACTTCTCTACACATACAATGTCTGGTTTCTTCTTAACTGTTCTTACCCAAAACCATGTTAACATTGGAGCACTGGGAGTCCCGCAGAGCAATATATTTGTAAAAGGCCTCTCTTCTTCTCAAAATATCTTCTGCCCTTGTATCAAAGGAGTGGCATAGATATTCTTGGCTTTTGGAGCACACATACTCACAAAGAGTGTCTTTGAGGCTGAATGCATCCCCTTCACTGAAATTCTCTTTCTTCTATAATTGTTCCCTACCTCACTTTTAAATCTTACCTTGGCTTTGGAGCAATGGTTTAAAAGTGGTGGCAACTGTTCAATGAAATGTTGCCATACGACTTTTCCAATTAAGAGTTTTGTGGCAACTACAGATGCATTAAATCATGAAATGGAATAATGGAAAACTTGAGCTAGAAAGATTATATGAAAGATAATCTAATATAAAACTTTTATTTTACAATAGACTTAACTTAGTCCTTAAGAAACTGGGGAACCTGTCTAAAATTACAAATGAAGCCAGTGACAGAAAAAAGAGAAAATTTTAGTGAGCTATACTCCAGGCCAGGTATTTTTTTTCTATATAATATATGGAGAAAAGGCAGGTAAGGCCCGATAGTACATGGCATGACAGCAAATGAGGCTAAGGTCAAGTTTTTCTGATCTTTTAGACTGGAGAGACCTGAAAGCAAAAGTTGACAGGGTTGTAGAGTGATGAAGCGAAAGGTCTTTGAATATCTGTTTGAATTCCCCATTCAAGATTAGTTACGTGACCTTGAGAACAACGGACTTTTCCAATCCTCAGTGTTCTTATCTGTTAAAGGAGCATAATAAGGGTGGCTATGTCATACAGTTGTGAAAACTAAATAGTAATGCGTACAAGCAAATAGCACAATATCTGCACATAGCAAGTACTCAAGATAGTAGAGTCCTATCTTAACACATTCAACCTGGGCTAATTCAGCCTGACATACGTCCTCAACAGAACAAGAAAAAAGAGAAATAAATATCTATTGATTTGTGTGTGTGACTTGAAGTAAGCATGAGAAGGGATCTGTGAGTTTGTGGGTCTCTCAGTCAGTGTCAGCCTCCGCATGCCTCTCATACCATGAGCATCTCTATGCCCCCGAGAAGGTCTTTATAAAGTATATGTTTGTTATACATCAAGTCCTTTAAATGGAAGCCAGAGACTTCATCTGGTGCACACATGAAGAAACACCAATCTGCTTTAATAATGGAAGAACAACTAAAGTTAGGCTTATGCAGAATTGTGGTTTGGTCTCCAGCATGACTCTCTAAGATATCAAGGGAAAAAACTAATAAAATGTCATTTTTGCCTTAGGCTTTGACTTAATATCTGAATTCCTTCATAAGATACATTGGCTTTTTAAATGCCATCATTGTCAACATCGTCATCATCATCACCATCAAACATCATCTCTACTAATAGTCTATCAAAACTTTATATTGTCACTTGGAAAACCCCTCTTTTGGCATTCTGCTCAGATTTCCCCTTAAAAGATTATACTTAAAGCATCAGCTTTTTTCACACATTGTATAATCAGAAGCATTTTGAGAACATCTTGGAAAGAGATGCAGCAGGTCTTCCAGGCCATCTCAGCACATATTTAGTGACCAATTCTAGGGCTCTTTGCTTCTCTTTCAGGGTCAAGACTAGGGGAGGCCAGTGAGGCACTTGCCTCAGGCACAAAATTTAAGGCAGCACAAAGAACTCAGTAATCACGTAAATGGTATCTTACAATATTTTGAAAAATAAAAATTATGCAAAAAAATGGTGAATAAGATATCAACATGTTAAAGACAAGACCAATGCTACTGCCTTTTTCTTTCATATCTGGCCCCAAATGGCTTGACCCAGCATTTACTTTGTGTTCCTGGGCCCCAAGCACTCCTCCTAGTATATCCCTAAAATGTGTCGACCCTTCAGAGACCCCAATGTGACTGCAGAATCACAAGCTCAGCTCAAGTTAGTTACTGATTTCACAAAGTGTATTCTATAAGCCAGACACTATTCTAAGTGCTAGAGATAGCACAGTGAATAACCAGACAAAAACCCTGTCTCCATGGGGCTTGCACCTAAGTGGGAGAGGAAAGAGAAAATAAAGAAATAAATAAATGAAATACACAGTAATTCAGATGCATTAGACAAAGATGATATGGAATTCTATGGGTGGAGTTAGGAACTGAAATTTTAAATAGGGTGGTCAGAGAAGGCCTCACTGAGAAAGTGACATTGAGCAAAAACCTAAGAGTGAGGAAGCAAGTTATGGGTTATCCAGAGGGAAATTACCCCATGCAGAGGGACAAGCAAGGGCAAAGGGCCCGATGATGGGTGACATGGTTTGGCTGTGTCCCCACCCAAATCTTATCTTGAATTGTAACTCCCATAATCCCCATGTGTCACAGGAGGGATCCAGTGGGAGGAAACTGAATCACGGGAGTGGGATTTCCTGTGCTGTTCTTGTGATAGTAAGTCTCACAAGATCTGATGGTTTTATAAAGGGCAGTTCCCCTGCACATGCTCCCTTGCCTGCTGCCATGTAAGGCATGCCTTTGCTCCTCCTTTGCCTTCCACCATGATTGTGAGGCCTCCCCAGCCATGTGGAACTGTGAGTCCATTAAACCTCTTTATCTTTATTCATTACCCAGTCTCAGCTATGTCTTTAGAAGCAGCATGAGAACAGACTAATACAATGGGTTTTCCAGGATGGGGCCATGAAAAATAGTAGCTTCACTGTCAGAAAGGAGGGCTTTATGTGGGTGGAGGGTAAAATTCCATGCCTGACAGAAATTGGCAATAATGAAGTAGATTTCTGGAAGAAGGAGCAGCCATATGGAGGTGATAATATTGACAGGAAAGTGGGAAAGAAAACAAAACAACACTGAGTTTTATGCTCTTTCTGATTGCTATAGTTTGGATATTTGTTCCCTGAAACCTCATGTTGGAGTTTGATCACCAATGTTAGAGGTGGTGCCCCATGGGAGGGGTTTGGCTCATGGAGGTGAATCCCTCGGAAATAGATTATACCCTCCCCGGGTAGTGAGTGAGTTCTCACTCTGCCAGTTCCCAAAAGAGCTTGTTGTTAGAAAGATCCTGCCCCTCTGGCTCTTGCGCTCCCTTGCATACACTCTCACCGTGTGATCTCTGCACACACAGGCTCCCCTTCATCTTCTGCCATGAGTCTGTGGTTGTCACCAAATGCAGATGCTCAATATCTTTGAACTTTTCGAGACATCAGAATTGTGAGCCAAATAAATCCCTTTTAAAAATAATCAATTGCTCAGCCTCAGGTTTTTCTTTCTTTTTCCTTTTTTTCCTTTCTTTTCTTTTTTTTATAGAATCTCCCTCTGTTGCCTGGGCTGGAGTGCAGTGGTACAATCTTGGCTCACTGCAACCTCTGCCTTCTGGGATCAAGCGATTCTCCTGCCTCAGCCTCCCTGAGTGGCTGGACTACAGTGCCACCATGTCCAGTTAACTTTTTTAAAAAAATTTTAGTAGAGACAAGGTTTCACCATGTTGGCCAGGCTGGTCTTGAACCGTTGACCTCAGGTGATCTGCCTGCCTCGGCCTCCCAAAGTGCTGGGATTACAGACATGAGCCACCATGCCCTGCCTCAGGTTCTCCTTTTTAGCAACACTAAACAGATCAATACACTGGTGATTAGAAAGAAATGTCAGACCAAGTTCTCTAGCAAGTAATTTCTGATCTGTACTTCAATTTCATAACCAGAAAATCATTATTTCAATGACTAACAGAGCTTTCTGTTGTCCATATAATGTTGACCATAAGATAATAGTATAGAGTAACGGGACACAGAGTCCAAATTGAACATCTCAAGTTTATATCAGAAAACTGGTTAATATGGGCACAGCTGTGGTTGTCTTCAAGCTTTATTAAGCTAACAAATGCCAAATTCCAAATATATGGGCAATATGAAATTCAGCAATGTATACACAGTCATTGCTTCAGACTTTTCTCTGGGATCAGAACTGTAGCATCCTATAATGACTAGTCTTTCTTTTAGTTTTCAATCAAGAGATGCCAAAAAGATTGATTATAAAATCTAATATAATATCTGAAACAGGACTGTTATACCCAGATGGTTGGTGTTGGATTCTGCCGTGGTATAGTTACTTTTTATCATTTGATAATAAAATATCCAGAGTTTCAGGTAGTAGTGTCAGTCTACAGCATTGTCAAAGATTTTGAAGATGTTTACAGTTTAAGGAACCCCACATTGTTCATTTTTTGCTAAACATGATGCTGTAATTCTTGAACAAATCTCTTCCCTGACCCAGAGATGAAAGAACACTGCTAAAAATTTTCTCAGGCAAATTCATGGATTTGTGCATCAGAAGAGAAAAGACTGTAAGTGTGAAGACAAACCTTATGCTGAGGAGGCAAGATAAATCTAACAGAGCGGCTGAACTAATACTTACGGCAATGGCAGAGTGCAATTGTTTTCAAAATAGCGTTTTTTCCAAAAATTGTTTGGATTTAATTTTCAGTTTATGTAAACTATCATCTCACAAAATCCTAAAATCTTATTTTACTTTGTATATAATTTCTACTATGAAATTAAAAAATGAACTCTGCCTACCCTCATTCCAAATTTGCTTACAGTCAACTGTCAGTATAGTCTCAACCTTAAATAGGAACAGGTATGCTTCAAAACCACCCATTTTCTTGGCCTTAAAAAGTATCTCCAAGTTCTCCATATTATTAATATTCTCTGATAGAATAGGAGAGGATATTATTCAGAATAGGCTAAGCTTGATATAGTTACCAATAAACCTTAAAATCTCAGTGACTTAATTGAATATACATTTCTTTCTAGCTCACACAAAGCCCAGTAAGTGTGAGGTAGTCTCTTTTGTCTTGTCAACACACCATCAGGAACTTGAGCCCTCCAAGGTCACCATGATAGAGGAAGAGGAAGCTGGTAAATCACAGGGAGGGATTCTACTTACATCCAATAGTCACGACCCAGTCACATGACCTCAACCTAACTACTAGAAAGGCTGGAAAATCCGCAGGAGCATAGGCATAGGGCACCAGCAGCTCTGCCTCAATCTGCTTTATGGTAACTGTTAAAAGAAGAACTTTACATACATTTAACACAGTTTAATCAAGCAAAGAACTATTGGCAAATCAGGCAACCCTCTGAACCAAAAGAGGTGAAGAGAATTCTGCCTTGCAATGTGGGCAGGCAGCATTTAGGAACAGAAAATTTAGGAACAGAAAATGGAAGTGAGATACAGAAACAGTTTAATTGGCCACACTCTGCATTTGCCTTATTTGAACATAGTCTGATCAATTGGCCACCTGTGACTGACTGAAGCTCAGCTGCTATGATTGGTTGAGATTCAGCTATCTGTTACAGGAGTACACTCCTAAGTTAGGCTTTCAGTTAGTTCATGTAGTAAGTTAGGTTGTGGTTTGTTCTGTAGGGACCAGAAGTATGGAGGCAGCTTCAGGCCAAATTGGTTTAATCCAACATTTCTGAGTACCCCTCTGCCCCTTTATCCTACACATAGATGTTAGTTATACCTCCCCTCCCCCTATATGAACTAATCCTTAATTCAGTGCATTTAGCTTAATGTCCAGGATCTCTGGGTAATACACATTATTCTCTATCAAATCTAGATGTGGCTTCAGAGACTTATGAACTTTAAAAAGATGAATTCTCTGTCCCATCCAACATACAGTGGTGGAATGGGCACCACCCTAACCACCCCTTTAATAAATACTCCTATTAAGAAAAGAAAGGGAGACACAAAGCAGTCACAGATCTGGAGTTCTGAAATGCCGCCGAACACATTTTGAAGATTCCTATCCTAGGAGAGGGACATTCCTGGATTAGCACTAATTCTGTCCTCCAGGAGGGTCTTCCCTTACTTATTATCTTCTTTGTCCTCATCTGAAATTTGTGAGGAATCATCTCCTCCTCCGGGCTGCATAGCTTCAACACCTGCTTCTGCTCATGGAAGGTTGAGGAACCAAGAATTGCTGTATATCTCAAACCATCAAAGGCCTTTTTATACTCCATACTAATAGATTTTTAAAAATATTTATCTTATTTTAAGTTCTAGCATACATGTCCAGGATGTGCAGGTTTGTTACATAGGTAAACATGTGCCATGGTGGTTTGCTGCACAGGTCAACCCATCACCACCTAGGTATTAAGCCCCATACGCATTAGCTATTTATCCAGACACTGTACCTCCCACCTTGTCCCCCTCCCTCCCCTGATAGGCCCCAGTGTGTGTTGTTCCCCTCCCTGTGTCCATGTGTTCTTATTTTTCAGCTCCCACTTATAAGTGAGAACATGCGGTATTTGGTTTCCTGTTCTTGTGTTAGTTTGCTGAGGATAATGGCTTCCAGCTCCATCCATGTCCCTGCAAAGGACATGATCTTGTTCCTTTTTATGGCTGCATAGTATTCCATGGTGTATATGTACTACATTTTCTTTATCCCATCTATCCGGGTTGATTCCATGTCTTTGTTATTGTGAATAGTGCTGCGGTGAACATACATGTGCATGTATCTTTACAATAGAATGATTTATATGCCTTTGGGTGTATACCCAGTAATGGGATTGCTAGGTCAAATGGTATTTCTAGTTCTAGGTCTTTGAGGAATTGCTACACTGTCTTCCACAATGGTTGAACTAAATACATTCCGACCAACAGTGTAAAAGTGTTGCTATTTCTCCACAGCCTTGCCTGCATCTGTTGCTTCGTGACTTTTTAATAATTGTCATTCTGACTGGTGTGAGATGGTATCTCATTGTGATTTTGAGTTGCATTTCTCTAATAATCAGTTATGTTGAGCTTTTTTCCTTATGTTTGTTGGCTGCATAAATGTCTTCTTTTGAGAAGTGTTTGTTCATGTCCTTTGCCTACTTTTTAATGGGGTTGTTGGTATTTTTCTTGTAAATGGTTTAAGTTCCTTGTAGATTCTGGATATTAGACCTTTGTCAGATGGATAGACTGCAAAAATTTTCTCCCATTCTGTAGGTTGTCTATTTACTCTGATGATAGTTTCTTTTGCTGTGTAGAAGTTCTTTTAATTAGATCCCATTTGTCAATTCTTGCTTTTGTTGCAATTGCTTTTGATGTTTTCATCATGAAATTTTGCCCATGCCTATGCCTTGAATGGTATTGCCTAGATTTTCTTCTAGGGTTTTAATAGTTTTGGGTTTTACATTTAAGCTTTTTGATGTGGGCATTTAGTGCTATAGATTTCCCTCCTAACATTGCTTTAACAGTATTCCAGAGATTCTGGTATGTTGTCCCTTTTTCTCATTGGTTTCAAAGAAGTTCTTGATTTCTGCCTCAATTTCATTATTTTCCCAGGAGTCATTCAGGAGCAGGTTGTTCAATTTCCATGTAGTTGTGTGGTTTTATTTGAGTTTCTCAATAGTGAGTTCTAATTTGATTGCACTGTGGTCTGAGAGACTGTTATGATTTCAGTTCTTTCGCACTTGCTCAGGAGTGTTTTACTTCCACTTATGTGATTTATTTTAGAGTAAGTGGCATGTGCTGCCCAGAAGAACATACATTCTGTTGTTTTGGGGTGGAGAGTTCTGAAGATATCTATCAGGTCCGCTTGATCCAGAGCTGAGTTCAAGTCCTGAATATCCTTGTTAATCTTCTGTCTTGATGATCTGTCTAATGTTGACAGTGGGGTGTTAAAGTCTCCCAGTATTAAGTCTCCCACTATTATTGTGCAGGAGTCTAAGTCTCTTTGTAGGCCTCTAAGAACTTGTTTTATGAATCTGGGTGCTCCTATATTGGGTGCATACATATTTAGCATAGTTAGCTCTTTTTGTTGAATTGATCCCTTTATCATTATGTAATGCCCTTCTTTTTTATTTTCATTTTTTATTTTTTCGAGATGGAATTTCACTCTTGTTGCCCAGGCTGGAGTGCAGTGGTGCGATTTCAGTTCACTGCAACCTCTGCCTACCGGGTTCAAGAAGTTCTCCTGACTCAGCCTCCCAACTAGCTGGATTACAGGTGCCTGCCACCATACCCGGCTAATTTTTGTATTTTTAATAGAGACTGGGTTTCACCATCTTGGCCAGGCTGGTCTTGAACTCCTCACCTCATAATCCACCTGCCTTGACCTCCCAAAGTGCTGGGATTACAGGGGTGATGTAATGCCCTTCTTTGTCTTTTTTGATCTTTGTTGGTTTAAAGTCTGTTTTGTCAGAAACTAGGATTGCAGCCTATGCTTTTTTCTGCTTTCCATTTGCTTGTTAACTTTTCCTGCATCCCTTTATTTTGAATGTATGTGTGTCTTTGCACATGAGGTGGATTTCTCTTGACTGCTTTTCCAGCCTGCCATTCTGTGTCTTTTAATTGGAACATTTAACTTGTTTCCGGTTAAGGTTAATATTGTTATATGTGAATTTGATCCTGTCATCATGATGCTAGCTGGTTATTTTAGAGACTTGTTAATGTAGTTGCTTCACAGAGTCATTGGTCTTTGTACTTCAGTATGTTTTTCCAGTGGTTGGTAATGGTTTTTCCCTTCCATATTTAATGCTTCCTTCAGGACCCCTTGCGAGGCAGGCCTGGTGGTAACAAATTCCCTCAATATTAGTTTGTCTGAAAGGATTTTCTTTCTCCCTCGCTTATGAAGCTTTAGTTTGGCCAGATATGAAATTCTGGGTTAGAAATTCTTTTAAGAATGTTGAATACTGGTCCCTAATCTCTTCTGGCTTGTAGGGTTTCTGCTGAGAGGCCTGCTGTTCGTCTGGTGGGGTTCCCTTTGTAGCTGACATGGTCTTTCTCTCTGGCCGCCCTTAATATTTGTTCCTTCATTTTGACCTTGGAGAATCTGATGATATGTCTTGGGGTTGATCTTTTCATGGAGTATCTTACTGGGGTTCTCTGGATTTCCTGAATTTGAATGTTGATCTGTCTTGCTAGGTTGGGGGAGTTACTTTGAATGATATTTTGAAGTATGTTTTCTAACTTGATTCCATTTCCCAATCAGTCGTAGGTTTGATCTTTTTACATAATCCCATAGGTCTCAGAGGTTTTGTTCATTCCTTTTCATTTCTTTCCCTCTAGTCTTGTCTGCCTGTCTTATTTCAGCAAGATAGTTTGCAAGCTCTGAAATTCTTTCCCTGCTTGGTCTATTCGGTTATTGATACTCGTGGTTGCTTTGTGAAGTTCTCGTGTTGTGTTTTTCAGTTCCATCAGGTAATTTATCTTCCTCTCCAAACTGGTTATTCTGGTTAATGGCTCATCAGTTGCCGGTGCCGGATTCACTCGCTGTTTTTGTCCTACTTGATGGGAGCCTCTGACCACAGCTGTTTCAAGTCAGCCATCTTGGCCCCTCCCTTTTGCTCATAAAGTTTTGTGGGGAAAATAACATCCTTCAAAAATTCAGCAGACCTTTGATCTAGTTGATTCTAATCAGTTGCATGTGCTAATAAACACATCTAAAGTTATCTTCCAGATATAGTCCTCAAATCTACTCTTTTCTTATCTCTATTTTTTATTTTATTTTATTTATTTTTTTATTTTTATTATACTTTAAGTTCTAGGGTACATGTGCATAACGTGCAGGTTTGTTACATATGTATACCTGTGCCATGTTGGTGTGCTGCACCCATCAACTCGTCAGCACCCATCA
>NC_045444.1:90871576-90904108 GCF_002776525.5 Piliocolobus tephrosceles
TGATGGGTGCTGACGAGTTGATGGGTGCAGCACACCAACATGGCACAAGTATACATATGTAACAAACCTGCACGTTATGCACATGTACCCTAGAACTTAAAGTATAATTTAAAAAATAAAAAAAAATAAAATAAATAAATAAATAAATAAGAAAGTCATTGCAAAAACCACAATTACTTTTGCATTGGCCTAACAGATAATTTGCACATTTTTCCATTTATGGTGATGATGATGATGATGATGATGATGATGATTTTGCTGTTAAGTTCCTTGTATATTCTGGATATTAATCCTTTGTCAGATAAATAGGTTGCAAATATTTTCTCCAATTCTACAGGTTGTTTCTTTCCTCTGTTTATTGTTTCCTTCACTGTGCAGAAGCTTTTTAGCTTGATATAGTCCCATTTGTCCATTTTTTCTTTTGTTGTCTATGCTTTTGAGGTCCTGTTCATAAAATCTTTGCTCAGACCAATGTCCTGAATAATTTCCCCTATTTTTTTCCTAGTGTTTTTATAGTTTTGGGACTTACATTGAAGTCTTTAATCTGTTTTAAGGTGCTTTTTATATATAGTGAGAGACAGGGGTCTAATTTTATTCTTCTGCAAATGGTTGTCCAGTTTTCCTAGCCACCATTCATTGAAGATTGTGGTCTGAGTATGTTCTTGGTGCCTTTGTCAGAAATCTGTTGGCTGTAAATAGGTTGATTTATTTCATAAGTCTCAGTCTGTTCTATTCTATTTGTCTTTGGGTCTATTTTTATGCCAGTAGCATGCAGTTTTCATTATTCTAGCTTTGTAGTATACTTTGAAGTTAGGTAGTGTGATGTTTCCAGCTTTGTTCTTTATGCTGAAGACTGCTTTGTCTAGTTTGGGTCCTTTCTGGTTCTATAAAAAATGTTAGGATTGTTTTTTCTACTTCTGAGAATAATGTCATTAGTATTTTGAAACGGAGTGTATTGAATCTGTAGATTGCTTTGGATGGTATGGTCATTTTAATGACATTAATTTTTCCAATTCACGAACATGGGATGTCTTTCCATTTGTGTGTGTTTGTGTTTATGTTTATGTGTGTTTGTGTTTGTGTGTGTCCTCTACAATTTCTCTCATTAGTGTTTTATAGTATTCTTTATAGAAATCTTTAATATCCTTGGTTAGATTTAATCCAAGGTGTTTTATTTTTGTATCTATTGTAAATGAGAATTTTTTATTTCTTTTTCAGCTAGTTTGTTATTAATGTATCAAAATGCTACTGATTTTTGTGTATTGATTTTGTATCCTGCAACCTTATTGAACTTTACTAGTTCTGGCAGAGGCTTTAGGTTTTTCTAAATATAAAATTATGCTATCTGCAAACAGGAAAAATTTGACTTTCTCCTTTAAATCTGGCTGTACTTTATTTCTTCCACTTGCCTAATTGCTCTGACTAGGACCTCCAGTACCATGTTGAATATGAGTGGTGAAAGTGGACATCCTTGTCTTGTTCCAGTTCTTAGAGGAAAAGTATGATGTTAGCTGTGGGTGTGTCTTATATGGCCTTTATTGTGTTGAGGTATGTACCTTCTACACCTAATTTATTGAGAGTTTCTTTTTAATCATGAAAGCATGTTGAATTTTATCAAATGCTTTGTCTGCATCTACTGAAATGATCATATGGTATTTGTCCTTCATTCAGTTGATGTGATGTATTACGTTTATTGATTGTGTATGTTGAACCATCTTTGCAGCCCTGGGTTAAATTCCACTTGATCATTGTGTATAATCTTTTTGATGTGCTATTGGATTTGCTTTGCTAGTATTTTGTTGAGGATTTTTGCACTTATGTTTATCATGAATATTGGTTTACTGTTTTATTTTCTGTTGTGTCCTTGTCTGATTTTGGTATCAGGGTGATGTTTGCTTAGTAGAATGCATTAGATAGAATTCCCTCCTCTTTAATTTTTTGGAATAATTTGAGAACTGGCATTCATTATTCTTCCAATGTTTGGCACAATTCAGCAGTGAAGCGGGTACATCCAAATCCCCATTGATTTTTCTTGCGCCAACTCAGTGCTAAGAATGTTGGCACAAGAAGGAAAATAATGATCACATCACCATCATCTGACATTTATTGAACTCTGTGTGTTGAGACAGCATTTTACATCAGCTATTTCATGGGATCTTCATTATATACTGATGTGTCGTGATATCCCCAATAAGTGTATGAGAAAACTGAGGCAAAAAAAGGTTAATGATTTGATCTAGTAAGTGGTGGAAACAGGATTCAGAAACAGGCAGTCTGGCTGCAGAAAAACTTCTCCACCCACTTCATCACACCCCCAAGACCTCACTGCCCATCATATCAGCCAATCCTTTGCTCTGCTGCCTTCACTTACCAGAGATCTGAAGCTCCTCTCATGTCATTCTCAGAGAGGCCTGAGGCTCAAACCATGACTTGGAAGCCTCTTCTGAGGATCCCGCTTGAACAACTATTTCAAAGTTACTTCTAGGAGTACCTTAGCAAGAAATACTATTTCCTGGCTCCTATATTTCTACACTGGTTATTGTTTTCTATGTTGCTTTTCCTTGCTCCCTCCCTCCTTGTGGCAAAGGTACATGGAGGGTTCAGTTTTTCCATTTGCTAATTGTAAAGTCATCTTATTTTCCCCCTTAATTTGTGCCAACAATTTCTGCCAGACATGTACCTACATCATAACCTTAAATTATACATTAGTAACCATCCTTCTATCCCAAATCCTTGGTATAATTATCTTGATGATGTTTTAATTTTAGGTAGCTTAGACCTCAAGTGTCAATTACTATTAAGGTGGAAAGCAGAGGCCAGTAGGTGTCAGAGTACAGCTCTTTAGGCAGTTTTGAACTTGCAGCTAGGGGAACTCCAAGCTGAATTAAACTGGGTATGGAGATTACATGGGATAGAGTGCTTCCTTCAAAGAGGCCCAACCTGCAGGCCAGTGCTTACATTGTCAATGACAGGAAGTATTAGGCCAGTGAGTGGGGTGGTAATAGAACATCACACAGGAACCACAGCAATACTTTATATATGATAAAACCAGTCTACTGAGGACTGAGGAAGAGCAAGAATGTCACAATGAGGCATAGAAAGCCCCAGACAAAAAGCAGAATAGTCAGTCACTGTCAGCAGAGTAGGAAGCTCGGCTGTGGAGGGGGTTTTCATTCACTCACCCATCAAGTAGGTGCCAACCAAACTACAGAGGTTGGAGGTGCTAAAGTCAACTTGTGCTTGCCCCTGAGTGTCTTCAGGTTAAGAGGGAAGGCCAGAAGTCAACACACAATTAAAATAAAGCACAATGAATCACGTAGCAGGATAGGAGGGAAGCACAAAAAAGAAACATTCTAATTAGCAGGAAGAAGAAATGGCACAGGATACATTTCTTAGGTAAGGGGGAGTTTGTCTCACTTAGGAAAATGAAAATGGGAGTCATAAGAAATGGCATTAGAGATTCATGCCCCCTGAATGGTTTTGACACCATGTTATGAGATGTGTTTTCTTTCCCCCCAAAGCCAGTGGGATGCTGTTGAAGGGTTTTCAGTTGTGGGGGGCACATGAACAAATGTGGCTTTAGAAAGATTGTTCTAACAGCGTGACAGATGATGGATTGGAGAGAAATCAGGCTAGTGGCAGGAAAAAAGCTAAGGGATTGTTTCAAAAAGCAGGCAAGAAATGAGAAAGATCTGGAACAAGATATTAGCAGGGGGAATGAACAGAAAGAATATATATAAGAGACTAATTAATCCTGTTTGAAAGTAGTAGTAGGAGGGATTTAGGCTTATGTCCAATTTTCAGGCTTGAGAGAACTTTTCAGGTAGTTCTATTCCCTAAAGTGGACAACATAAAATATGGAGTCAGTTTTAGTTAGGTTGGGTTTGGGCTGCTGTTGGATAGGCATAATTCAAGGGGGATCCTGCTATGCTATTAGGAAAAATATCTAAGCTGGTAGTAAATATTTAGGGAACTCTTAGCTTTGGCTTGGGCCACTGGCATGAAGAAATGTCATTACTCAGGGAAGACATAAATGAGAGGAATGCGGAAAATGAAACTGGAATACCGACAACTCAGGAGATGAGCGATGAGGAAAAGGGGCCAGAAAGAAAAGAGAAACAATTCAGTGTCATAGGAGTTAAAAGAGAGGATTTTCAAGAACATTGCCAAAATGTTGCCAGTGAGATAAGAGCTGAAGTATTTTCATCGATTTTGGCAAATAGGAGGTCACTTGGGGTTTTTTCCATTTACTCTATACTGGTGGGAATTAGGCTATGTGACCTTGAACGAGTAATTTAATAATAATCTCTACTTCATGGAGCTGTTGTGAAGAGTAAATGAAATCTCTGCCCATCTAGGAAAGGCCTGTTGCTTTCTGTAATTTACTTCCTATAGACTTCTTTGCACCCACAGTGTTTTAATATGTTTTCAAACATTATAATCTTGGAGAAAGATGGTCTTTTTAAAAAATGGTGCTGGTGCAACTGGGCATCCACATGCAAAAAAAAAGAACCAAGATGCAGACCTCATACTTTTCACAAAAACTAACTCAAAAAGATTATAAGTGTAAAACAGAAAACTATGAAACTCTTAGAAGATAATCTAGGAGAAAACCCAGGTGACCTTGAGTATGAAGGTGACTTTTTCGATACAACATTGAAGACACAATCCAGGAAAGAAATAATCGATATGCTGGACTTTATTTAAAATTAAATATTTCTGCCCTACTTAAAAACACTGTTAAGAAAATGAAAAGCCAAGCCACAGACTGAAAGAAAATATTTGCAAAAGACATCTGATAAAGGACTACTATCTAAAATATACAGAGAACTCTTAAAATTCAATGGTAAATAACTTAGTCTGGTCAGGTTGGTATCACAGAATTTTATCATAGACTATCTATCTTACAAACAAGAGACATTTATTTCTCACAGTTCTGGAGGCTTGAAGTTCAAGATCAAGGTGCCAGCAGATTCAGTGTCTGATAAAGGCCTGCTTCCTGGCTCATAGACAGCCATATTTTTGTTGTGTTCTTACATGGTGGAAGGAATGAGGGAGCTTTCTGGGGTCTCTTTTGTAAGAGGATGAATACTATCCATGAAGGCTTTATCCTCATGACCCAATCACCTCCCAAATACCTTACCTTCAAATACAATCACACTGGGGATTAGGTTTCAGAATATGAATTATAGCGGGGCACAAATATTCAGTCTTCAGCAAAGAGAAAATGAACAACGTGTGTTAAAAATGGGCAAAAATCCTGAAAAGATCTCTCATCAAATAAGATGTACAGATGGCAAATGAAAGTATGAAAAGAGCTCAACATCATATGTCATTAGATAACTGCAAATTAAAACAATAACATACCGCTACATATCTGTTAGAATGGCCAAAATTCAAAATGCTGACAACACCAAAATGTTGGTGAGGATGTGGAGCAATGGGAACAATCATTAATTGTTGGTGAGAATACAAAACAGGATAGCCACTTTGGAAGACAGTTTGGCAGTTTCTTACAAAACTAAACATACCCTTACCATACAATCCAGCAATCAAACTGCTCGGTGTTTACTCACTGAGTTGAAAACTTATATCCACATGAAACTTGCCTACAGATGTTTACAACAGCTTTATTCATGTTTGCCCAAACTTGAAAGCAACCAAGGTATCCCTCAGTAGGATAAATTGTGGTATGTACTGTCAAAGGAATATTATCCAGTGCTAACAAGAAATAAGCTATCAACCACGAAAACACATGGAGAAAACTTAAATGGATATTACTGAGTGAAAGAAGCCAACCTGAAAAGGCTGCATACTGTATGATTCCAACTGTGACATTCTAGAAAAAGAAAAACCATGGGGTCAAGAAAAAGATCAGTGGTTGCCAGGGCTTAAGGGAAGAGGGGGTAAATTGGCAGAGCACAGGAAATTTTTAGGGCAGTGAAACTGTTCACTACTACAGTGATGGGTGCATGTTATTACATGTTTGTCAAAACCCTTAGGATGTAAGACACCAAAAGTGAGCTCTAATGTTAACTATGAACTCTGGTTGATAATGGTATTCCAATGTAGGTTCATCATTTATAACATATGTACTACTCTGGCATGAGATGTTAGTGGGAGAAGCCACTTGTGTGTATGTGTGTGTGTAGGGAGTGGGGAGGCTATTTGGGAACTCTGTACTTTTTGTTCAATTTTTCTGTGAACATAAAAGTGCTCTAAAAATAAATCTATTAGAAATATGACTTTATTAAATTTAATATTTCATTGTTCACCCTAGGAACAATAATCTGTTAAAGTCTGCATACTAACTGGAAATGGAAATCCAGACAGCACATCTCACAGTTTAGAATATTGCTCCAAACCATTTACTAGATGATTCAGAAGGCTGAGAGCTGTGAGGGGGGATCAGCATACTTTCTCCAAAGTTTGGGAAAGTACTTTATATTTTAACTTTAAATATGACATTAGTGGGAGATCTTTTTACAAATTAGTAAATCTGATAAAATTGGGAACAAGGCAATGATTTTCACTATCTCCAGTTTTATTCAACTCTTCTACTTGTGGTCTTAGCTAGTATTAAACAGTGAGAAAAAGAAATTAATAGACATAGATTAGAAAGACATAAAACTGTCTTTGTTTGCACATGATATGATTGTATCCTTAAAGAATCAAAAGGAATCTCTAACCTATTAAAATGAGTAGGCTAAGAACATGAATAGACAATTCTCAAAAGAAGATATACAAATGGCCAAGAAATATATGAAAAAATGTTCAAAATCACTAATGATCAGGGAAATGCAAATTAATATCACAATACCACCTTACTCCTACAAGAATGGCTATGCTCAAAAAATCAAAAAACAGTTGATGTTGGTATGCATGCGGTAAACAGGGAACACTTCTGTACTGTTGGTGGGAGTGTAAACTAGCACAGCCACTATGGAAAACCGTGTGGAGATTCCTCAAAGAATGAAAAGTAGAGCTACCATTTGATCCAGCAATCCCACTACTGCGTATCTGGGTACCCAGTGGAAAAGAAGTCATTATTCAAAAAAGATTCAAAAAAGACACTTATACATGCATATTTATAGCAGCACAATTCACAATTGCAAAATCATGGAACCAATCCAAATGCCCATCAATCAACGAGTGGGTAAAAAAACCGTTATATATATATAAATACATATATAATGAAATATATATGTGTACATAAAATGGAATACTATGCAGTCATAAAAAGGAATGAATTAACAGCACTTACAGTGACCTAGATGAAATTAGAGACTATTATTACAACTGATGTAACTCAGGAATGGAAAACCAAACATCATATGTTCTCACTGGTATGTGGGAGCTAAGCTATGAGGATGTAAAGGCATAAGAATGATACAGTGGACTCCGGGGATTTATGGGGAAGAGTGGGAGGTGGCGAAGGATAAAAGACTACAAATACGGTGCAGTGTATACTGCTCAGGTGATGGGTGCACCAAAATCTCACAAGTCACCACTAAAGAATTTACTCATGTAACCAAATACCACCTGTACCCCAATAATTTATGGAAAAATAAAATTTAAAAATAAATAAAATAAAATAAAACAGAGTAGAAGCAAGGTGATTAAAAAACCCCACCAAACTGACCTAAAGATTTAATATAATTCCAGTCAAAATCTAGCAATATTTACTTGTAAATTGGCAAGATGACATTAAAATTTATATGGAAATACAAAGGACTTAGAATGGCCTAGACAATCTTGAAGATAAATTTACTGTATGTACACTGTCAGAGTCTGAGACTTCTAATAAAGCTATGTAATTAAGACAGTGTGGTGTTTGGATATGAATATATAGATCCATGGAAAAGAATAAAAAATCCAGAAATAGACCCACATCCATTTAATTACTTGATTTCAACAAAGGCCCCAATGCATTTCTTTTTTTAAAATTTTTGATTTTTTTTTTTTTTTTTTTTTTTTTTTTTTTTTGCTTTAGAGTGAGGTCTTTTTTTTTTTTTTTAATTATATTTTAAGTTCTAGGGTACATGTGTACAACAGGCAGGTTTGTTACATATGTACACATGTGCCATGTTGTTGTGCTGCACCCATTAACTCGTCATTTACATTAGGCATATCTCCTAATGCTATCCCTCCCCTCTTCCCCACCTCATGACAGGCCCTAGTGTGTGATGTTCCCCACCCTGTGTCCAAGTGTTCTCATTGTTCAGTTCCCACCTATGAGTGAGAACATGTGGTATTTGGTTTTCTGTTCTTGCGATAGTTTGCTCAGAATGATGGTGTCCAGCTGCATCCATGTCCCTACAAAGGACATGAACTCATCCTTTTTTATGGTTGCATAGTATTCCATGGTGTATATGTGCCACATTTTCTTAATCCAGTCTATCACTGATGGAAATTTGGGTTGGTTCCAAGTCTTTGCTATTGTGAATAGTGTCTCAGTAAACATACATGTGCATGTGTCTTTATAGCAGCATGATTTATAATCCTTTGGGTATCTACCCAGTAATGGGATGGCTGGGTCAAATGGTATTTCTAGTTCTAGATCCTTGAGGAATCGCCACACTGTCTTCCACAATGGTTGAACTTGATCTAGTTTACAGTCCCACCAACAGTGTGAAAGTGTTCCTGTTTCTCCACATCCTCTCCAGCACCTATTATTTCCTGACTTATTAATGATCACCATTCTAACTGGTGTGAGATGGTATCTCATCGTGATTTTGATTTGCATTTCTCTGATGGCCAGTGATGATGAGCATTTTTTTATGTGTCTGTTGGCTGCATAAATGTCTTCTTTTGAGAAGTGTCTGTTCATATCCTTTGCCCACTTTTTGATGGGGTTGTTTGATTTTTTCTTGTAAATCTGTTTAATTTCCTTGTAGATTCTAGATATTAGCCCTTTGTCAGATGGGTAGATTGTAAAACTTTTCTCCCATTCTGTAGGTTGCCTGTTCACTCTGATGGTAGTTTATCTTGCTGTGCAGAAGTTCTTTAGTTTAATTAGATCCCATTTGTCACTTTTGGCTTTTGTTGCCATTGCTTTTGGTGTTTTAGTCATGAAGTCCTTGCCCATGCCTATGGCAAAGGCCCCAGTGCATTTCAGTGAAGAAAGGGATCTCTTTTTAATAAACAATGCTGAAACAACAGGATGTCCCTATAGGGACAAAGTAAATTTTGACCCCTAATTCAACTATACATATAAATTAATTTGAAATTTATCACAGACCTAAATGGAAGGACATAAACCATAAAGTTTCTAGAAGAAAACATCAGTGACCTTGGGGTGAAGAAAGATTTCTTGGGTGGAATGCAAAAAGTACTAACCACAAAAGAAAATATAATAATAGTAGGACTTCATAAAAACTTAAAACTTCTCATCAAAAGATGTGTCTAAAAAAGTAAGAACGGAAGCACTAGCCTGTGAGATAGTATTTTAAACACACATATTTGACAAAGGATTCATATCTAGAATATATAGTGAACTGCAAACCAATAAGAAAATGACAAATATTCCATAAAACAAACAGCAAAAGACTTACTAGGCACTTCACAAAAGAATATATCCAAATGGCCAATAAGCATACAAAAAGACATTCAATATTAGCAATCATTAGAAAACTGAAAATTAAATGAGATGCTATTATAGTACACAAAATAGCTAATACTTTAAGAAGATTGACAAAACCAGTGTTGAAAAGGATGCAGAGCAAGTGAAACTCTCATACATTACTGGTAAAAGTATAAAAGGGTAAAACCACTGCGGAAAATTGTTTTATAGTTCCTAATAAAAGTTAAATATATGCTCACTTTTTGACTAGCAATTTTACCCCTGGCTGTATTCCCCAAATAAGTGAGTGCATATGTCCACAAAACAGTGTTCAAGAATGTTCATAGAAGCTTTATTCATAATATCCCAAAACTGAAAGCAGCACACACATCCATCAACAAGACACTTGATAAATATAGTTTTGTACATCCATACAATAGAATATTATGCCTCAATAAAAAAGAACAAATCACTGTCACAAAAAACAACATAGATAAATATCAGAAACATATTGTACAAAATAAGTAAAATATATAAGTTATGCACACTATGATTTCATTTAGAGGAGATGAAAAATAGGTCTAGTTAACATAAGGTGATAGAAGTCAGAATAATTTTTACCTTTGGGGGACACTATTGACTGAGCAGAGCATGAGAAAACTTTCTGGGACAATAGGAATGTTCTTGATATGCATCATAAATATTTGGGTTGTCTCTCTCTCTCTCTATATATATATATATGTAAAATTCATCTAGTTGTACACTTAAGAGTCAGATTTCTTACTATATGAAAAAATTAAACAAATAAATAATTCTAAAAGGCCTATCTCTTTCTTGGTGATAGAATGTTCAAGATGCAATAACTTGTGTTTTAGTTGGAGGGAATGTCATGGCACACTGCAAACAACTGGACCCCTAAAGACATCACCAATATGGTGTTCATAAGACTTCCTTGATAAGATTTCCTTCTCACCCTGGTATACACATGAGTTTCAGAGCATTCAGAGTA
This sequence comes from Piliocolobus tephrosceles, assembly GCF_002776525.5. Taxonomy (NCBI): domain Eukaryota; kingdom Metazoa; phylum Chordata; class Mammalia; order Primates; family Cercopithecidae; genus Piliocolobus; species Piliocolobus tephrosceles. Next base: position 90,882,148 of record NC_045444.1, read on the forward strand.
CTTGACATTTCCTGCTCACCAGGTCTGGTTAACATAATATCATCAATACATTGGACCAACATAACGTTCTTTGCAATATAAAGACTACCATGACTAGCAAAGTAGCATCACCCTGACACAACTGTAAATGAATGTGTATTGCTGTCATTCCCAAGAATGTCTTTTGATTCTCCTTCATGACAGGAATGGAAAAGAATGTGTCTCCTAGCTCAACAGCTGCATTCTGTATGCCAGATACTGTTTTGATCTATTTTAGTAAAGATAACACATTGGCATAGCAGCTGAAACTGCAGGTCCTACTTGTTTAAGTTTATGGTAGTTCACCACGCTCTGCCATAAACGATTTGATTTTCAGGGGGTTCCATTTTAACTCATTTCAGTGAGTTAAAATAGCATATGACATCCCACCTCAACATCTTTTAAGTCCTTGAGAGTGGTGCTCATCTCTGCTATTCATCTGGGGCATGTTATTTCTTAAGTTCTAATTTCTTGCAGGGATGGAGGTTATTGGTACAAATTTAAGAGCTTCCTATATTAGTTTTCTATTACTGCTGTAGCAAATTACCACAAATTTAGTGCTTAAAACAGCATAATTTGTTATCTTACAGTTCTGGATATTAGAAGTCCAGAATGGGTCTCAATGAAATAAAATCAAGTTTTCAGCAGAGCTGTATTTATTCTTGAGGTCTAGAGAATTTGTTTCCTAGACTTTTCCAGCTTCTAGAGACTGCTTGCATTCCTTGGCAGGCAGGGAAGAACTCTCACGTACCCTTCCTCCACCTTCAAAGCCAGAGGCGTAGCATGTTTAAATCTCTGACTGACTTCTTTTTCTGCCTCCTTCTTCTATTTATAAGGACTCAGGATTGTTTGGGGCCACCTAGATAATCCAGAATAATCTCTTCAACTGAAAGTCAGCTGATTAGCAACTTTAGTTTCATTTGCAACTTTAATTACCCCTTACAATGTAAACTAATATATTCATAGGTTCCAGAGATTAGGACATGGACATATATAAGGGGCCATTATTCTGCCTACAATACTTCCACTAACTTCCCTTATCATACCACTCTTACTTCACACAATCAAGTCATAAGTATGAGGGTTCTACCAAGTTCTAGGTAAATTCATCCTGATGATGCATTTGGGGGCTGGAAAAACATCATCATAGGGTGGGACAATAGAGTCATTGTATTCACTGTGAGATAGACCTGGGATAAGACTCTATTTATCACATGGCTTCCATAGCCCATGGGCATTTTGATTCTCTTCATTTATCGGTATTACCTACAATTCAGTACCCTCAGCCCTTGAAAAATCTCCTCTCCCCCAGTGTACAATTATTTGGTAAATGAACATTAATCCATTGGGAATGGATTGGGAAAATAGCTATGGTAGCATCATAGCATATTTCCTCAAAGGGAAATAGCCTTCCCTTCAATTAACTCTGGGCCTGAGGACGGTGTGAGAGATCATGATTTTCCAATATGGCAGCTTTCTGATCACCCACAACTGATGATCAGCTGCCCAACTTCCTTGACCCTAAAAATACCATGGTCTATTGAACATCTTCACAGATTCCTATGGATCAAGGGCTCCTCATTGTCATTCCAGCTGCACTGCCTGTTATGGAAATTATGTTCACTTTGCTTCTGATGGTTAAGTGTTACCACCTGGCCTCTCTTATGCCAGAAGTTTATCATCTCCAGTGATACTAAGTAAGCCAGGTCTGTAACAACGTCCCCTGCCACCTCCTGGCCCACAGATGACTATATTAACTCCTTCCATTCCTCATTGCTTTAGGGAAGGGATATCCTCTGGGCCCTCCTGGGGAACATAGATAGCTGGAGTTCGTTGTTGTTACTTTTGTTTTTGTTTGGCACGTCTCTGATCCTTTTCATCCTTTCCCTAGTACTCTGCCAAGGCAGTTCTGGAATCTCCATTTCATTTACTCTAAGACTCCAGAAAATGGTAGACTTGAGAGTTAAGAAGCCATTTGTTATGCTTGGCACCAGAAGTCCTTTCTGGGATGTTAAATCTTGCCTGCACTCATATCAGTACACTCTTTCCCACTAACCTTGTAATCATCTCCTCTGAGCAGCTGCAAGATGCATTCCCGGGCATGTTGTCCTGAAACACATTGGTACACGTAAGCCCTTCAGTGAATAATTCCTTTTCTTTCTGTAGTGTGGACAATACTGCTTTCTTGCACCATACTAAGAGATGACCCTAGTTTTTGGTGTAGACCAGAGATGGGCAAACTAAGGCCCTTTGGCCTGACACTTAAAACTGTTGTAACATTAAGGAACACAGCCACACTAATTTATTTATATATGCGTTAGGGCTGCTTTCATGCTACGATGGCAGAGTTTAGTAGTAGTGACAGGAACCATATAGCCTACAAACACTCTAGTACTTACTATCTGATTCTTTCAAATAAGTTTGCCAATTTCTGGTCTGGATCAGTGCTGTCCCATAGAACTTTCTGCAATGATGGAAATGTTCTATCATCTGTCCTCCATCCAATGTGGTAGCCACTAGCCACATGTGGTTATTGACTTACTTTAAATGTGGCTACTGTGAATAAGACCCCAAAAAATTGATTGTATTTTGCCTTAATTGGTTTATAGTTGTATGTGGCTAGTGGCTATTGGATTTGACAAAACAGATCTAAATGCAATGAAAGGAGTCAGGAAGGAGTAGAGATTTTAAAGAGAAGAAACATCATCTTGAAGGGAATCCATCTCAAGTAAGTATTCTGTGTGGCCGCCAAAAAATGGAAGGTTGCTTCCCACAAGTCAGCAGAAGGAGATCACCCCACCTGGACCAGAGGGCTCAGAGGAATCTCTGGGCTTTGGCAGCGGTCAAGCACATCCACCCAGAGGTTCTCATTATAGGTCTTAGGGTCTGTCCTAATTTTAGAGTAGGAGACACTGTAGCATAGGAGCTGTGGACTTAGCCTTTTTTCAGTTCAGCCACTGGGTACAAGAGATAGTGGTCTCTGTAAACATAGCACCCAGATTTTTTGCACAGCCTTCTGGATGCAGTAGATGGTGGCCTCTATAAACACTATTATTAAAGCATTCTAACTTTCATATCATGTCCTGAATTAATAGACTACTGATCTCAGTCTGCTGTTTTCTTTTCTCCTGTGGCTGTTAGTAACAACTAATTCCCCAATCCTCATAATTTCTCTTGCCCTGTATCTTTCAACCATTAGACACATTGCATAAGCCAGTATATTCACTTCTTCATGTTCCCCATCTCAATTCACTGTAGGTATAATCTAAGAAATTGTAATGGTATGCCACGCCAGAGGTAATCATTGCCCCATTTACCAGTTGTAGGGGCTATTCCATCTCTCCAATCAGCTTCCTATAACTCTTGGATCAACTTTCTTAGACTGGGTTCCCCAAGAAGCAGACCCCAAGACAAGGATTTGAGTGCATGTGGTTTACTGGGGAATGACTGCAGGAGACAAGAATAAAGCAAGACAGGAAAATGTAGGAAGCAAATATAAGGTGTATTAATAAGCAGGTTACTGTGCAGGACAACAGGGGCTCAATCCTGCCGGGACTCCTGGGAAATAGTGTGGAATACACCTCAGACTTGTCCTCTTACATTACTGATGGAGGTAATGCTCAAAATATGTTAATTCTCTGTCTCTTCCATCTGCCTTGTGCATTGGAGGATATAAAACCCTCAGGTGGGGAGTTGCAGGTGCTTTCCTTCTTTCTATTCGGGAATGGTGAGTGTTGGGATAACTTGGGCAGGGAATTGACAACATCTGCCACAAAACTGAATATCTGAAAAAATCCATGCATCTGCTATGGTGCTCAAACAAAGAGAGGGTAGTCAAAGCAATAAAAACAAAATCAAAATGAAACATACACACACACACACACACATACACACACACACACACACCCCTCCTTGGTCAGGTTGGAGGTAACTTGCATCTAATACTGCATTCTCACAATTGACAATTTGGGGGAAATTAAACATTTAACCTAACTTTCCTATATTAACTATTTGCTTTAACATGCTTCAGAACAAACAGGGGGGAATAAATGAAATAAGTGAAGGAAAATCTTGATAAATATTGAATCTGGATTGAATCTGCTACGTGGAGTTTCACTATACTATTGTGTCTTTTTGTTGTTTGAAATTTTTTACTGAAAGAGAAAGTCTTTTTCTTTGCCAATCCCCTCTAGAGCTATCATTAACCTTGGGTTGCATTCTTATAATCCTGATGACCTATTATTGAGATAAAGCACAAAATAATGCAGATAAACTGCAAGTGACAGCTTTTTTCCAATGACCCAAGTTCCAAATTGTGGTTCCAGTTCCTGCTTTGATCACACTACAATCTTAAAGTTTCCCTAATGAACTGATCCACTTATATATCGCCAGTGCTGGTTATGAAATCTTGCACCTGTACGTACCTCATATAGATTTAAAATGCAATGCATATGGAGTTCCCATTAGAGTGCACATAAGGCACTAAGTGTAGACATGCTTTCCAGCTTCTCTTCTCCTTCCCTAACCCAACTAGGAAAAGCTCCTTTTAGTTTCTTCCTATTGTAAATGTATTACCTGAAATGGCCATTAAGTTAGCTCATTAGCACCCCCAACATATAAGCAGTATTTAGTTTATCAGATTAACTACTGGAAACAAAGTCCTGAGGCAACGGGGCTTCAGTTGCCTAAATGTTGACAAGTTGGTATAGAAAGTAAACACATAATACTTCACCTTACACTTGTAGGTGGATATGCACTTCCTGGATTGCTTTTGTTATGAATCTCATTTAACTCTCAGAGAACTTTAGCAGAGGCGGCCCAATAAGCTTAAAGCATGGATCCAACCTCAAACTGCTAGAAAATGGCGGACCTAGAATTGGTGCTTGAGGAGTCCCGAAAGAGAACACTAAAGAACAAGAGAACAGCAGAGTGAGGACATCTTGAGTAAGGTACAGGAGGTGTAGGTGCTTGTGCCCTTCATAATGGGGCCTCCTTAAGCTGCCCCGTTGGCCTGGGGTTTCCATTTTTATATTTGTCCTCATCTTCTTTATGTTGAACCACAGAACAATCCTGTTGGTGTCCTGAAATCGCCTAATGTTCCATTCTCAAACAGGTTCCTCAAAATAATCACAATTGTGTTGTTTTTACACACTGAGCTAAATGCACAAGATATCATTTCAAATTTTCTCAAAAGCAACTTTAAGATTATATCTATGGAATATGATACGATTCTGGAAAAGTCTAGCTTTAGTTTTCCTCCTCTGTGCTATGTATGTGATGTTTGAGTTTTTTCTCCTTGAAAATCTATTGATAATTACCCCTGTTTTAGTCATCTGAAATCCAGGACACAGTAAGTTTTAAAGATAAAAGGTAGCCTACTGTTACATCCCTTCGTGTGTAAAACAGGAAAAAAGGGAAAGATTCTTTTCCATTTTCCTGATTTTATGAGAAAGACACATTTGTAACTTTAAATTTTTATACATTAGAGAAGGGTACAAGTGAGACAGTGAAGTTTCCCCCACAATCTCACTTTTCAGCATGAACCACAGTGAATGGTTATGCAGCTCTTCTTTTAGACTTTTTACTTTACAGAGTTTACAAAACACTTTCACATACTTTATCTCATTGAAACTTCACAACAGCAGTATTCAATTATAAATGTGAGATTGGGGAAATTGTTTTCCAGTGAACTTTAATAACCTTCTCACAAAAGGGAGCTACCATGACTGACTACCTTCTGGTCACATTTTTGCAAAGCCAGGCTGGCATTGATTCACTGTGACCTTTCGTGCTCAATTCATACAGCAAAGAGCCGACTGGGCTGTGGAGAGCAGAATCAATCCAAAATCTGCTAAGTATTTTGGTTCTATCAGCTACAGCCTTAGCTAAATACAAAACATTTGCATGGCTAATAGATAAAGATGGAGCAATCTTCCAGAACACTATAAGGGAGGCTTCTTCAGCGTCACTAACAAAGAAAAATGTGGGGCTAGCCAGTCTAAACTGTAGAATATTTAATTCAAATTGAGTAAATTGTGGTATTTCCTCTCTTGTAAGTAGACAGAGATAGTCCTGCACCAATTACCACTGGATATAAAGTAGCCGCTCTCAAATTAATGGAATAAAACAAGTCCCCCCAGGCTAACAGCATAGTCTTGGGGTTAGCTGCTTAATTAGTGGGCTCTTTGTTCTAATAGATCTTATAGACAAGATCTTGAAATCAAATCTGGGAGGGGGAGGAGAGAGTCAGTGTCTTGGGTGAATCTGGTTACCATATTTCTAGACTAAACTAATGGAAAGATAAGGACCTTGATTCCAAAGAGCCAAATCAACCTTATCTCTTGAATTTGTATATAATAAACTGTTTAGTTTGGTCCAGGAAGCTGCTTCAAAGAACCCATTATGATGGCCAAGGACTAACCGTAATTACATTTCTCTCCAGGACAAACGGAAGGGTCCTTCCTTTTTTTCAGTTTTCATTCATTTTCCAAATCGTGAACAAAAATGTTTACTAGGTACACTGGCAATCTTTATTATTGTGGCTTTAATGTTTGACACTAGTGTGTTTCTCTTAATCTCTTTGGTCTCAACCTGAAACAGGAGGAAATGGTGACACAAGTGGATTTCATTTCCACTGAAAGAAAAAGGCAGCAACAAGTCTCTAAGCTCCCTCTCCCTGAGCAAAATGCACACTGACTTGGAGTCCTGTGACCTAGCTTGCAATGTTGTTATGGTCCTGATAGTGATTCATGTCCTTACAAAACAAACAGCTATCTTTCTAACCCTTCACAGCTTAGGCGGGGCCTCTACCACAGAGCTGCCTCTGGTTGGCTCTGCAGACTTCGATGATGAGACTCTAGCAGTCAGTCTAAGAGAGAAAAGGACATTCAGGGAATTTTAAGTGGCTTGGATCAGCATTTGTCACATACAATTGATGTTCATTTATATTTCACTAGGTAAAATCTAATGCTGTCCAAAATTGGGAAAGAAATATTTCAAATACTAATCAGGCCCAATCTTGCTTTAATGTAAAAAATGAGCCTTGTCCTACCTTTTTTCAATCCTAGTCTCAGAAGGGAGATTTAATATTTCCTGACAGTGCTTTAAATACATTGCTGTTCAGACTTCAATGAATCCACAATAATTATGTGAGTTAAGCCAGCTTGGTTTTTCCATAGGTGTTTTAGGTTTAGGGTGCTTTTTGAACTCCGTATCATGGCATTCATTCTTTGATATTAGGTTTATTAGAGAAAGAGCCAATACTCAGATGGATTACCACTTAACCATTTAACCCATTTACCTGTAGTTGTTGTTGTTTTTAATCTATTGATTTAGTGGTCTACAGCTTCCCAGCCCGCTCCTTTCCAGGAAGTTTAATTACACAGAATCTAGGAGCCATTGCTATTCCCAGCGGAGCGTTTCGGGGAAGGCCAAGTGGTTTTTAATTCTCAGAAGATCAAGCCATAAAGACTCCGGTAGATTATCATTAAGCACTGACTTAACATTTAGTGTCTTACTGAGCTTTTTATAGGAGTCTTTGCCATTTTGATGAATGAGACTGAAAAAGTATCTTTGTTTTACAGATGGAGAAAATATTTCAATATACCATTGTTTAGGGGTGGGGAGAGAAGTACCAGTTTCTTCAGGTGGAAATTAATTCTACCCATCCTTTGGCACCCTCTCAAAAATATCCAACAACTTCATCATAGTTTTGGCTTCAATCAGTGTGTTCATTCTTCCTGAATCATACTCTCCAGTAAAACAAGATCTTCTTGATAGGCTCTGTTGGCAATATCCAGCCTTCACCTTGACAACAATTAAACAAACCAGGGAGCACAACTGAGAATGAGTTTTCTTCAGAAGAACAGCCAAAAGGCACTAAACACATTTACACAAAGCCGTCAAGCAAGTGCAGGAATTAGAAGGCATCCCCTCTGTGTGGGTGGGGTGGTGAGCCTAGTCCAGGGAGGAACATGGTTTGCTAAGTAGAGGCCTGGGATGGTAGATATAGACCTTCCTTATTTCTTCAGAACACCATGTCAGAATCCCCCATGGGAATCCCCACATTGGAATCTCTTAGCTTCTTAGAAAGTGTAAGCAAAGCCGCTAGAAACCATTTATCACATTTAGGAATTCTTTCATTGCTTTCTCATAATTTGCCATGTAAAAATAAATTAGAAGTCATGGAGTGGATGCTTACTAATAAAAGAGAAATTATCAAAGAGATGAACATAAATAGTAATGAAATCAGCATGGGCCTGCAAAGTATGGACACTGCAGAGTCAAAATAAAGGAGGGATGATAACAAGACAAGATTTGCTTTGAACTTCTTAGTCAACACTTATTTTGTTTTCTTTTAGTTTTCTAGGAACCAGCTTTGTTATTTTACATTTGACCACTTCTTATAAATCCAAACTTTTACTATTTGATGCTGTTTTTTAACCCTGCCTTATTCTATGTGCAGACTGCTCCAAGAAAAATATCAGCAACTAAATTTGCTATTTTCACTCTTAAGTGGGGACATTTTTTATGATATCAACAGTCTAACTTAGAAAAGGCTACTTCTTAAGGCAATGAGTGTGGACAGTTTGTTGGATTAACACTGAGCTGGGATGCTACAATGGTAAGACTTTGAAATTTGGGAGTCAGAAAATACAAGGGCTACTTCTGATTTTGCCTTTTACTAATTACATGGACTACTTAACAGAATGTCTGTAATTTAAACCTCCCCTTAATTTATAGACAGTAGAAATTAAGTAAATGTCAGTCAGCTTAAGCCATTCCTGAGGGGCAGTCATTTGCCCAAACCGAAAGTTCATACCCTAGGTGTCATCACCTAGACTTCTAGTTAGAAGCCCATCTTCCAGAGGTGATTCAGCTATCTTCAACTCCCAACACCACCAAGTTATTCTTAATTAGCAGAATGCATGTTAAAAATGGGTTTTCATTGGTTAAATTAATAGCTCATCAATTAGCATTTGAATGCTAGAAATGGGATTTCACTGGTGAAAATAGTGATGTTTAAGATGTGTAAAATATTTTACACTCTCCCTGCTTGCATAAATAGAATAAAAATGTAGAAAACTCCATACCTTTAGGGATATTTTCTGGAGACTGATTTCTGCACTGTCCTGAGTCTGACCATTGACTCAATCCTCAGTTCTCGAGTTGCCCAATGTCTACTATAAGACGAATTGAACCCAGCCTCTAGAATATGATCATATCTGCTTCAAGTGAACATTGTATGCACCAGTGCAGTTAGGATACCTAAAAGGCCAACAGTTGGAATTTCATCAAATTTATAGAATAGGTTACCTGAGCTGTTTTGTGACTGCTTCCTAATAAATGTTTAGTATACATTTTCATATGTGGCCAAATTTGGTCGGAGATTTGCTTTCAAGATAAACTAGTGAAGGGTCGTGGGGGAGACAGTTATTCATCACCCATGTCTACTTATCAGTAGTCACTGTTATTGACAAAATAATCTGCAACATTACCCTCCACTCAGCATTTGATCTCACTTTAGCTCCTCCCAGATGTTCTTAATGTTACCCAGGTGCCTATGGGCAATTAGAGGGTAGAAAACTCACAGATCTCCAGACTACAGATCCAGAGGGATTCAGTGGGATTCAGTGTAGGCACAGGGCTATCCTAGATTAGCAGTCACTTTAGGACCCTATGACTTGGTCTGACTGCTGCCTGGTCCTTGCCCCCAAGTTCCAGAGGCTGTTAGAATTTTTCCTGTCCTCTCCAGAAAAATGAAGACCCTAGATGAGTTCTCACCAATATTTCCTGCTAAGTTTCCTTCACAAAGCCATGATCAAACCCTTTTGGTAAGTGCTATAAGAACGGAATACAGATATGGATATCCTGGGGTTGTGTCATAGATACAGGTGGTGATGATGATGATGTTTACTATTAGTGTAATTTCCACCTGACAGAAAAACCTGTATTAAAAACCCATTCTGTTTGGCTGCACATAAAATAAAACTCAAGGAATATTGGCCTAAGGCAGTTAGGTTTGTTTTCTTCATATTATAAATCTAGAGTTGGGAAATGGGAAGATCAATGATGCTGTCAAAGACCCAAGGTCTACATTCCTGCTCTGCCATCATTTGTTCATGGCTCTTGTCCTCATGCTTTGAAGATGGCGGCAGCATCTCCAGGTGTACAAAGAGGAAGGAGAGAGGTGAAAGGGTTTTCACAAGGTAAGTTTTTGCCATTTTATTAAGGAAAGAAATCTCTCTTGAAAATTCCACTTACATTACATTGGCCAGAACTTTGTCATCCCCTAGCTGCAAATAGGGGTGAAGTTATTTTAGCAGAACATATCACTATTCTGAACAAAATGAAATTCTGACAGGGAGAAAAAGAATGGATATTGCCAGCTAACTAGTAGGGTTTACCATTCCTACTATTCATCAGCCACTTTGTTGGGTACTTTCCATATCTACAATCTATAACCTTGTGAACTAATGATTTTCTATATGATCCTCTGAGGAACAAAGACTTTCAGTAGCTTGTCCAAGAAAATGGCAGATAACTTGACTGACAGAAATTATTATAGTAGCAGTTAACATTGCTCAAATGCTTACCATAGGTCAGGTATTTCTCTGGATGCTTTATGTACATTGACTTGTTTCCTCCTCATAGAAACCCTCTGAGGAAGGTATTTTCATTGTCCTCATTTACAAGGTGAGGAAATCAAAGTTTAGAAAAGTTAAGGAACTTGCTTAGAATCACACAGATTATAAGAGGTGAAGCTCAAGTTTGAACCTAATTCTGTGTGACTCCTTAGCTCTTGACCACTGATTTGGTTTGGCTGTGTCCCCACCAAAATCTCATCTTGAATTCCCACGTGTTGTGAAAGGAACCTGGTGGCAGGTAATTGAATCATGGGCAGGTCTTTCCCATGCTGTTCTTGTGATAGTGAATAAGTCTCATGAGATCTAATGGTATGTAAGGGGGAGTTTCCCGACCCAAGCTCTCTCTTTCTGCCTGCTGCCATTCATGTAAGATGTAACTTGCTCCTCCTTGCCTTCCCTTCTGCCATGATTGTGAGGCCTCTGCAGCCATGTGGAACTGTAAGCTTCTTCTAAGAAGCTAAGAGATTCCAATGTGGGGATTCCCATGGGGGATTCTGACATGGTGTTCCGAAGAAATAAGGAAGGTCTATATCTACCATCCCAGGCCTCTACTTAGCAAACCATGTTCCTCCCTGGACTAGGCTCACCACCCCACCCACACAGAGGGGATGCCTTCTAATTCCTGCACTTGCTTGACGGCTTTGTGTAAATGTGTTTAGTGCCTTTTGGCTGTTCTTCTGAAGAAAACTCATTCTCAGTTGTGCTCCCTGGTTTGTTTAATTGTTGTCAAGGTGAAGGCTGGATATTGCCAACAGAGCCTATCAAGAAGATCTTGTTTTACTGGAGAGTATGATTCAGGAAGAATGAACACACTGATTGAAGCCAAAACTATGATGAAGTTGTTGGATATTTTTGAGAGGGTGCCAAAGGATGGGTAGAATTAATTTCCACCTGAAGAAACTGGTACTTCTCTCCCCACCCCTAAACAATGGTATATTGAAATATTTTCTCCATCTGTAAAACAAAGATACTTTTTCAGTCTCATTCATCAAAATGGCAAAGGCTCCTATAAAAAGCTCAGTAAGACACTAAATGTTAAGTCAGTGCTTAAGCCCATTAAACCTCTTTCTTTTATAAATTGCCCAGTCTTGGGTATGTCTTTATGAACAGCATGGGAATAGACTAATACAGTAAATTTGTACCAGTAGAGTGGGGCATTGCTGAAAAGATACCTCACAATGTGGAAGTGACTTTGGAACTGGGTAACAGGCAGAGGTTGGAACAGTTTGGAGGGCTCAGAAGAAGACAGGATAATGTGGGAAATTTTGGAACCTCCTAGAGACTTGTTGAATGACTTTGATAAAAAAGCTGATAGTGATATGAACAATAAGGTCCAGGCTGAGGTAGTCTCAGATGGAGATGAGAAACTTGTTGGGAACTGGAGCAAAGAGACTGGCAGCATTTTGCTCCTGCCCTAGAGATTTGTGGAACTTTGAACTTGAGAGAGACGATTTAGGGTATCTGGTCGAAGAAATTTCAAAAGCAGCAAAGCATTCAAAAGGTGATTTGGGTGCTGTTAAAGGCATTCAGTTTTATAAGGAAAGCAGAGCATAACAGTTTGGAAAATTTGCAGCCTGATAATGCAATAGAAAAGAAAATCCCATTTTCTGAGGACAAATTCAAGCCTGTTACACACATTTGCATAAGTAACCAGGAGCTGAATGTTAATTACCAAGACAGTGGGGAAAATGTCTCCAGGGCATGTCAAAGGTCTTCATGGCAGCTCCTCCCATCACAGACCTGGAGGCCTAGGAAGAAAAAATGGTTTTATGGGCTGGCCCAGGGTCCCCATGCTGTGTACAATCTAGGGACTTGGTGCCCTGCATCCGAGCCACTCCAGCTGTGACTAAAATGGGCCAAGACGCAGCTCAGGCTGTGGCTTCAGAGGGTACAAGCCCCAAGTCTTGGCAGCTTCCAAATGATGTTGAACCTGTGGGTGCACAGAAGTCAAGAATTGAGGTTTGGGAACCTCTGCCTAGATTTCAGAGAATATGTAGAAATACTTGGATGTCCAGGCAGAAGTTTGCTGCAGGAGCAGGGCTCTCATGGAGAACCTCTGCTAGGACAGTGAGGATGGAAAATGTGGGATTGGAGCCCCCACACAGAGTTACTACTGGTGCACTGCATAGTGGAGCTGTGAGAAGTAGGCCACTATCTTCCAGACCCCAGGATGGTAGATCCACTGACAGCTTGCCCCATGTGCCTGGAAAAGCCACAGACAGTCAATGTCAGCCCATGAAAGCAGCTGGGAGGGAGGCTGTACCCTGCAAAGCCACAGGGGCAGAACTGCCCAAGACCACGGAAACCCACCTCTTGTATCAGCATGACCCGGATGTGAGACATGGAATCAAAGGACATCATTTTGGAGCTTTAAGATTTGACTGCCCTGCTGGATTTCAGACTTGCATGGGGCCTGCAGCCCCTTTGTTTTGGCCAGTCTCTCCCATTTGGAATGGATGTACTTACCCAATGCCTGTACTCCCATTGTATCTAGGAAGTAATTAACTTGCTTTTGATTTCACAGGCTCATATGTGGAAGGGTCCTGCCTTGTCTCAGATGAGACACGGGACTGTGGACTTTTGAGTTACTGCTGAAATGAGTTAAGACTTTGGGGGTACTGTTGGGAAGGCATGCATGATTGGTTTTGAAATGTGAGGACATGAGATTTGGGAGAGTCCAGGCACAAAATGATATGGTTTGGCTGTGTCCCCACCCAAATCTCATGTTGCATTCCCATGTGTTGTGGGAAGGACCTGGTGGGAGGTAATTGAATCATGGGAGCAGATCTTTCCTATGCTGTTTTCATGCTAGCAAATAAGTCTCACAAGACCTGACAGTATTATAAGGGGGAGTTTCCCTGCACAAGCTCTCTCTTTTTGCCTGCTGCCATCCATGTAAGATGTGACTTGCTTCTCCTTGCCTTCTGCCATGATTGTGAGACCTCCCCAGCAATATGGAATGGAGTCCATTAAACCTCTTTCTTTTGTAAATTGCCCACTCTCAGATATGTCTTTATCAGCTGGATGAAAACAGACTAATACAACCACTCTGTTGCACAGCTTCTGCAAAACACATCAAACTGTGCACAGAGCTACCATCTCACTAGTGTTGTAGAGGTATCAAGTGAATAGGCAAAAGGTCAAATACCAATCAGGCAGCCAATCAGTACTCCAAATTAGAGAGAGTAAACAGAGGAGCCTGAGAATGGAAACTGAAGATTCAAGGAACAGCAAGAAATGAGTAATGTCCAGCTGATGTTTAACTCCATGCCAGAATACGTCTTTAGTTATTTCTCGTGATGCAAGGGCCCTTTTCCCTACATCAGTGTGTATTTTGGTGAAGTCACACGGAAATATCTATCACAGATGACAGCTGCTCATTGCCCACTTTATAACCATACTCCAATTCTTCTTTACTAAGCGGATCCTCATTTTACTATGGGCAACATTAGGTTGAGTTAAAATGACTCACTCCACAGATTTCCTTTCCCTTCCTGGTAGCCATCTGACAGAAGACTGGCCAATTGCAATTAAGTAAGCATGGGTTTTGAGTAGAGCTTCCTGGAAAGTTATTGTTTAAAAGGTTGGTGGAGAAGCAGGTAGGGAGAAGAGAAATCCACAGAGTATGGACCCTAGGCATGGATGGCTTTGCTCCCAGACAGAAGAGAACTTATGAGAAGAGGGAAAGCAAGTATCTCCCTGCTTCTCAGAACTTACATTCTTCCCATATGAAAAAGAGAACCCAATTTGTAACCATCTCTTTAGATTCACAAAATATACCAGCATTCTAAATTAGGGTTTTCCTTAAGAGCTAATTCTTTGGAGATGTGCTCTTGGAATACAGTCATAATCACCTATAGAATATATTTATAATACACACATGTATACATGCCACATACATATTTGTGTATAACATTAGACTCTGTTACCATGGAAACTATTACAGTACTAACAAATTTCCACTGTAATATGAAATAAGAAATTCAAATGAAATACCAAGCATTTGTTTAAGCACAAATAGCTTTAGTAATTAAATACATAGAGACAATACAGAAAACTGCAAATTAATACTTAGAAACCTTTTGCAGTATGAAAGTCGACTTTGATGTTATTTTCCCTTTTCCACTGCATTACATTATACATCTTTATAAATTAAATTTGGCATTGGGTTAACAAGAATAGATCTGCTTGCTGCATGGGAGCTTTTACACACCTAAAAGCTGAGCTCTTATTCTAGATAGTTACACCTTCCACAGCCAGTGAGAAAGATTTTATGGCTCCTTTTATTACTCAAAAGGAGGACTTTTATAAAAGAAAGCTCAAATGTGAAGTTGGTCTTACATCTCCTGTTTCATTCAGACAATATGTAGAACTACCCCTGGGGTTTTGAATATATTAACATCCTTTCACAATTAACCCTAATGGGACAAGTGTAGCATTTTTTTTTCCAAGTAGATATATTCAAAGCTGAAAAATACATAGTGTTTAAATAGATCTCATTATATCAGCTACACCAAATCTCTCCTCTTTATATACAGAGGATTGTACCTCTCTTCACTGTCATGCAACATTAAAATAGGAAGGCATACACAAGGATGACATAGATTTGACAAAAAATTAATGATTTGTACATCACTTTAATACTTCAAATCTGCAATTCATGTATGCTAATTAGTTCATAATGGGCTGTTGAAGAACAGAACTGTCATCCTGCTGCTTCGCAGGTTTCTGGAAGCTCAGATTCAGCACAGACTTGCCTGGTTGGCTGCTGGATTCTGGGCTGTAACATGGCAGATCTATGATAGCATCCCCCCTCCCCTCAACACACAATTGTTTCCTGGATGTGGTGCTTTAATCTATCAGAGTTACGATGGCATATCTCAAATAAGTGGTTCCTGGGTGCCGCAATACATACCGGGAGCAATAGCATGGCATCGCTATATCTAAATGATTGATTTCTGGATTTTAGACTGTCAGGCTATACCTCAGAGGGCAGCTGTCAACTTCCTAAATGTATGAAGTTGTATTATGCAGCACATTTTGAAAATGTATGTACAACTTTTTTTTATTATTATTATTTACAGATAAAAAGGGCTGTAAAACTTGGAGAGAGGAAACAAAGGGGACTAGAAAGATCAGATGTCTTTTCTTACTGTGAAATCACGTATATCTCCCCACTGCAAGAGATGCAGTTACCCATTGCTTTTTCTGAGATCTCCTTTGGTCTTTGCACTGCAGAGGCAGAGACAAAGACTCTGACAACAGCAGGAGAGTGTGAGGCTGGGCTGCTTCACCAAACAAATGGAAGCACTGGGGATTATTGGAAGCTGGGAGATTCGAAAACAAGTTGTTCTGTTTTTATTGGAGTGCAAACTGATTTTCGCTGATTCCATGATAGAGGCTTGACCCAATGTATTTCTCATATCACACCTACTGATCTGTAAACCCAGCTTCTACGCATGTCCAGAGTTACAACGACACAAAAGAAACAAGAATCGAATTGGTTTTCAGGCTCAAAGTAATCAGTCAGGCTCCTGATGGCTAAAATTTTTATCTTGAAGACTCCAGAATGAAGATACATTTATTTAAAAAAATGGTTTTTTACACACTAGAAAATATGAACTGGATATCATAATAGAAAAACTGAGCCAGGCCAGGGAAAACATACTCCAAATGTAGTTAAACTATGAAAGGATTTCACATTTTAGGAATAGTCACTTTGCAAATATGCAAAACAATGGTATCATCAAAGGGAGTCTAAAAGTGCTCAAGTTAAAGAATTTTTGTTCAGACATGTGCTTAAGACCTTTAAACATGCATACAGAAAAAACTGTTGTTAAGAAGAATTGATACATAATAAAGGTTGAACGAATGAATGATGTGACTTGAAATGAATGATGTGACTTGACCTCAAATAATGCTGTGACTTGAAAGACGTAAAATGACATTTCAACCTAGAATTCTGTATGTGGCTCTCCAGCCAGCAGCAAGAAATCCTATGTTCAAAGTAACCATAATATTTTATCTACATTAACATTTGAATAATATTTTCTTGTGAGGAAAACCAAACCACAAATTTGAAGCTCCCTTCCATGGTTGGGTTATTCAAACTTGCAGATTTAATGTTGGGTTTTAGTGAATATTTAGGAGTGGGGTGGCTAGGTCATTTGGGAGATGTATGCTTAGCCTGTTCAGAAACTGACAGTCTATTTTCCAAAGTCATTGTTCCACTTTACATTCCCACCAGCAATTCATAAAAGATCCAATTTCTCCATATCCTTGCCGACACTTGATGTGGCCAATCTTTTTAATTTTAGACATTCTAATAAGTGTGTAATTGTATCTCACGGTGGTTTTGTGTTTCTCTCATAACTAATGATGTTAACATCTTTTCATGTCCTTATTTGCCATGTTTATCTTCTTTATTGAAGTAACACTTCAAATCTCTTGCTGATTTTTTACTTGAGTTGTTTGTTTCCTTATTCTTGAGTTTTGAGAGTTCTTTGTATATTCTGGATACAGCCTTTTATCACATATATGATTTGGAAATATTTTCTCTTACTCGGAATCTTCTTTGTTCATTCTCATAGCACTATTTTTTTTTTTTGAAGAACAGAATTTTTAACTTTTGATGAAGATATATTGATATCAATAACAATATAAATGTATATCTTTTGATGTCTTCTTTCTTCTTTGATCAGTCTGCCAGAATTTTATCTATTTTATTATCTTCTCAAAAAACAGATTTTGTTTTCATTGATTTTTATCCATTGTTTTGTCTTCTATTTCATTGATCCATGCTCGAATTCTTATTTCCTTTCATGTGCTATCTATACCTTTCATTTGCTTTTTTCCTGCATGTGAAGGTGGATGCTGAGGTCATTGATTTCAGACCAAAGAGAAATGAAATCACACGTGCACACAAAGACTTTTATACAAATGTTCACAGAAGCTTCATTTTTAATGGCCCAAACCTGGAAACTACCCAAATGTTCATTAACAGGTAAATAAATACATGAATGTGCTATTATTTATATGACAGACTACTACTCAGCAATAAAAGGAGACAGATTATTACATGAACAATGTGATGCATCTGAAAATAATTATGCTCATGAAAGAAAACAAACAAAAAGACATACTATATGATTTCACGGATATAAGATTATAGAAAATTTAAAGTAGCTTATAGTGACATAAAGCAGATTAATAGCTGCCTGAGGATGGGGATAGAAGAGTAGTAGGGAGGTATTCAAAAGGGGCACCAGGAAACTTGGGCAGTGGAGGATATGTTCATTAACTTGATTGTACACAGTGTTTCAGTGATGTAAACAGATGTTAAAACAGAAGATTTTATATTGTAAGTGTGTGTAGTTTATTGTATGTCAATTACATCTCAAAAACCTGTTTAAAAAGTCATCATTACAAAAATGATGAAGGCCACAGAAAAGGAGAAAATATGTGCAATAATTAAATTTGAATTACATCCAGGATATATAAAGAACTCTTACTCTTGGTGAGACAAATAACACAATAAAACAGAAAGCAAAATATTTCAATAGACATTCATAAAAAGTATATATACGTATGAGTAGCCAACAAACCCATGAAAAGATACTCAACAATATTAGTCAACAGGGAAAACAAATCAAAACCACGATGAGATATTACTACATATCCACTAGGAAAGCTAAAATTAAAATGAGTAATAACACTATAAAATGTTGGTGAGGATGTGAAGGAGTTGGAATTTTAATCCACCCTGGCAGGAGTGTAAAATGGCAAAACTTTCCTGGAAAATGGTTTGACAATTTCTTTAAAAGTTAAATATATACAATCCCTAGGACTCAGCAGTTTCTTTCCCAGGTATATACCCAAGAGAACTGAAAGCATATGCCCATATAAATATATAGATATTCACAGAAGTTTTATTCAAAAATGCTCAAAACTGGAAACAATCTCTCTTGTCCTTTGGGAACTCCAATTACATGTATATTTGATGTTTGAAGTTGTCCCTTGGTTCCCCGATGCTCTGTTCATTTTCTTTCTTTTTTTTTAATTCTCTCTAGTTTCATTTTGGATAGCTTTTATTGCTATGTCTTCAAGTTTACTAACCTTTTTTTCTCCAATGTTTAATCTGCTGTTATTTTTCATATCAGATATTGTAGTTTTTATCTCTAGAAGGTCTTCCATGCCTCTAGTCATCATGTGCAATCTTTCCTCTAGCTTCTTGAACTTTAGGAATACTGTTGTACTATTTTAATGTCCTGTCTAGTAATTCTATCATCTGTGTGATTCTTATGTCAGTTTCAATTGATTGATTTTTGTCCTCATTACAAATCATAATTTCCTACTTCCAAATGCCAATTTGGAATGTTAATTCTGCTAATTGCTGAATGGTTATCAGACACTGTAAGTTTTACCTTTTTGGATGGTGGATATGTTTGTATTCTTGTAAATATTCTTGACGGTTTTTTCTGGGATGCACTTGAATTACTTACAGTTTGATCCTTTCAGAACTTGCATTTGAGCTTTGCCAAGTGGAACTAGAGCAGCCTTTAATCTAGGGGTATCTTTGTTTCAAGACTCGAGCTAAGCCTTTCTGAAAACTCGACCCAGTGCCTGTGAAGTATGAGGTTTTCCATCCTAGCTGGTAGGAGCAGAACTATTCCTGGCTTTGTGTGTGGGCCTATCACTGTTCCTTTCATCTTTTCAGAGAGTTCTTTCCCCAGACCTGGATAGTGTTCTCTGAAACATACAGGAATCAGGAGTCAGCTGAAGATGGAAGCAGAGCCCTCAGTAGATTGCTGTTTTCTTCTCTCTATTCTCTATCCTGTAAACTCTACCCATGCAGACTCTTGTCTCTTCCCCACTCCGGGAGGCCACTGTTCTCTGCTGGGATGTCACTCTGTGCCTCAGCCAGACACTCTCTCTAGGCAGCAAACTGGGCCAATTGGGGGCTCATTGCATTTGTTTCCCATCATTCTGGGCTCATTGTTTTTTATCACTAGAATAAAAAACATTGTTTTTTATCCAAAGTGTTTCTAACCATTATGCCATATATTTTGTCCAGTTTTTTTAATTGTTTCAGTAATAATTTTTTAAAAATCTGCTTTTCTAAGTAACTCTCAATCTTGTAAAGAAGTAGGAAATTTACAAATAATACTTTAGGGTAAAAGAAAAGTCAGGTGGTAAGTTGAGATAAGTGGAGAAAAAAGGGTTAAGTATAAAAATGGCCAATAGCTTCTGGTTTGAAAATGGAAAAGGATATTGTGTTAGGCAGAAGAATATCCTCCCCTGCCCCAACTCCACAAAGGTGTCCAAGTCCTAATCATGGAAACTGTGAATTTTACTTTATATGGCAAAATGGTCTTCACATACGCACATATGTGATTAAGTTAAAGACGCTGAGAGGGGAAGATTATCCTCGGCTATTTGAGTGGACCCAATGTAATCACAGTGTTCCTTATAAATGGAGGGAGGAGAGTCAGAAAAGAAGATTTGACAATGGAAGCCAAAGTCAGAGGGGTAGGATTGCAGGCTGTAAGGGGGCCATGAGCCAAGAATTGACAGCAACCTTTAGAAGCTGGAAAGGGAAGGGAACAGATTTCCCTAGAACTTTGAGAAGGAACATAGCTCTGCCAAAATCTTGATTTTAGCTCAGTTGGACCCATTTTGGACCTCTGAAGTCCATGAATATAATAAATTTGTGTTTCTTAAACCATTAAGTTTGTAATGATTTGTTACAGTAGCAATCAGAAACTAATACAGATGTTGAATAAAATGGTTAATTTTTGCTCCTATCCAACAGTGAAGTTGTTAGGGTAGTGAACCACCCATCTGCAGGAACTTCCTCAGATAGTGGTGATCATCATTTGCCTGCTGGTATATGAAGGACTAAATTCAAAGTGTGTATCATTTGTCATCAGTCTCTGTTACTATAATAAATGTCTGGAATAAAATTATGGGTAGCTATTAGGCAGATGCTTGTAGCAACATTGGCTTCTTGTGAGTCAGAAGAATGTCCCCAGCCTCCACCTCCACCTCCAGAGGGACCCAAATTATACAAGAGTTGAAGGGAGGTAATGGCTTTACAAGACCTGGAATTAGGAATTTTATAGTATTTTTAACACTGTAAAGGGCATACTGTCATCCTCCTTGATAAAATTTATGTCTATTCTTCAAACATGCTACCTGTGTTCAGAAACATGGGTTTCAATATTTAAAAATAGGGGATTTGGCCTTAATTTTTCTTCAGCTTGATTTCCCTTTACTTGAAGTAATTTTCCAGAATTTATCTAGTGAACTTCTGGTTATGATGTCTGGATACCTTTGTCCCCATCTGAGGTTAAGTCAAATGGTTTTTTATTAATAAAAATTTCTTAATAAATAGCAAAGTGGTTTGTATACAGGCTCCAAGTACACTTTAGTCCTTTGCCCAGAAAATTAATTGCATTCGAGGATAAGCAATCAATGAGATAAAAAGCAGACAACTGAACATTCTCCTTCCTCACCTTGGTTGGAATAGAGACACATGGTGCATGGTTGTCACTCTGGGTTGTAAAAGTTCTTTCTGCATGTGGGGATATGCACAGATGAGCAATTAGCTAAATGTGTAATGCATTGTATTGCAGAAGAACCTTTCTCCTGGCTAAATCAAAGCGTTCATTATTGAACTAATTCCAACTCACTTAGCTTCTCTGTGAGAAATAAATAATGTTCCACAGTCTCATATGTCCAGGCAATGTCCTGTAAGGCCAAGCAAGGCTAGGTAGAAGAGACAATGGGCTTAACAAATTGTCTACTGGTTTATTTATTTATTTATTTAGGTGATTTTTTTTGTTTTGTTTTGTTTTGTTTTTTTGGAGTTGGGGCTTCTCTATAAGGTCCTTATGAAGCAAGCCAAGACAAAAATTCAAAACAGACCAGGTAGAATAAGAAGTTCATGGGCATAATTAGGTTTAAGATCTTCTAAATCTGTTTGGTTATTTTATTTGCCAAATGGGTAGTGTGCCTGTCTTAGTTCATTTTCTGCTGCTGTAACAATACTACAGATTGAGTAATTTATAAAGAAAAGAAGTTTATCATAGGTCTGGAGGCTGGGAAGTCCAAGAGCTTGGCACTGGCATCTGATGAGGATATTCTTACTGCATCCTTAATTGCTCATCTGTGTGTATCCCCACATGAAAGCATCATATGGCAAATACATGGATACACTTGAGAGAGAATAAATAGAAACCAAGCTTATCCTTTCATCAGGAGCACACTCTTGGGGTAAGGAACCCACTCCCACAATA